>NW_008238330.1:11780216-11798122 GCF_000691975.1 Corvus brachyrhynchos
ACAGACTTCTAGTGGTGCTGCAGCCACCATAACATTAGTGAAAACAATTGCTTTTTTCTCATCTGCTCAGATAAGATGTTTAGAATTCTGGGCTCAAGGAACAAGAGACAACAGAGGTCTGAGGGGACACTGTCAGCCTGTGAGGCAAAAGTTGACTAGAAGATGAGCTCTGACCAAGTTTCTACCAGTGACCACTGCACTGATAACAGCCTTAACTTCCCAGTCCTTGAAGCTTGTGACACTGGTTCTGTTTTGCTTTTTCTTGCCTCTGTTCAGCATAGTGGGCTTTAGCACTACTTCCAAGTCATTCGCTCATTCTCTTCTCATAACCAAACCTCTTTTATGGGCTCTTAGTTTCCTGCTTCCCCCAGCAGAAACCTCCCACTCTTCATTCTGACACTAATCTCCAATTCTGTTTAAAATTGGCCAGGCTAATCTTCCTTTCCCATTGGTCAGACAGCATCACTTCCTTCAGTTATCGCCTCACCTACTTTATCGAGTCCACACTTCTTGCTTAGGTTTTTTTTTTCCTAGTTCCTTGCAGTGTGTTTTTGTTTTACCTTTTCCCTCTCACCACCATCATTAGATCACTTCACCTTCTTCATTCTATTTTACATGTGGGCTCTATGTTCTCAGTCCATGTGCCAACATTCCTCCCTTTCAGCCACAGACTCCAGCTCTGTAAGCATACATGTGTAATTCTCAGGCACTTGTCCTGTATTAGACTTGTCTGTTGTATCTTTTTGCAGTATGGACTGTGATAGGTGGTTGTGTTTGCTGCAATCCAGGATATTCTAGCCATGTAATTATTGTCACTATAATTTGCAACTAACAGCTCCATCACTAGAAGAATGTAGAAATTTTACATCATTAACTTGGGGGGGGGGGGAAGTTTAAACCATTTTAAAAAGAAAGAACCCTTATTCCTAATTATCTTTCCTTTAGCTTTCCCCTATTAATTTCTTAACCTTAAACACAAGGAACATTTATAATTTGAAATCCTCGATGTGGTTAGGCTGAGAACAGTGATTCCCAAGTGCCCATTTGTTTGTGTATCAGACTCCAGGCCTGAAATGGATTTTTAAAGCCTGCCAGACTGTGTTGGGAGGGAATAAGGGAGAAAGATATTACAGTACAAAGTAGTATCTTCTGTTGGCCTGTTGAATCAATATATGATTCTGTTGAATCATATTTTCTTTCTTTCTCTTCCAATGGTCTCTTATGCTATGTCTTCAAGCTGAAAGAGTAGGTTTTACCTGGCATACTGGTAAAGTACAGAGAGCACAGATGGTCTAGGCAGGGATCTAGATTTAGGAAGTAAGTTAGAGAAACAACACCACTGTCCTTAAATACCCAGCTGGAGTATAGCTATAGCACTTGAAATTGAGCTCTAAACCTTGAAATTGAAAAATAATGATTTTAAAGCTGGCAAAAGAAAACATAATTTCTCAAACTAATAAATCCTCAGCTAGAGAAGTTCTCTCCAGCAAATATTGTGGGGGCTGAAAACTTACCTGTTACTCTAGAGTATTAGGCAGCCCAAGGAAAATGGGTCTTAATAAAAAATGGACTCTGGCACATCTGACCTAACATGAATTACTCCCAGTATCAGTTCTCCATTTGTTAGGTAGGGGTGATCATACCTCTTCTCTCCCTTCTTTCGTTCTTGTCCCTTTTAGTCTGTGAGTTTTCCAGGGTGAACCCTGTGGGTATAGAACTGCTAGCACAACAAAAGCCTAAATTTTGAGGGTTTCACATCCCATGGTTAACATAGGTGTGGATGTTCTCTCATGGAAACCTGCCAACATGAACTGAGTCATTAGATACTCAGCCTTGTGGGTGGATACAAAAGAGTTGTCCTCTACTAGTGTTTAGGCCACTTAAAATTAGGACAAATTTAACAATATTGTATAATTTGCGGTGACGTACCTTAATAGCTCTTTAGTAACCAGTCATTCAGCCAACACTAGCTGTTGCTGATGAGGCTGTTGTGGTGATGTCGTGGTGTTCCAGTGTTTTTTTGCACTGGAAACCCTAAAGTGGGCAGTGTCTTGACTTGAATAACTTTCCAGTTTCAGAGTAGTTTCTTTATTTTCCTGGCTACTTGTAAGCACTATAGCTTACAGGTTAACCTATAGCTTATAGGATATGGTATTTTTACCACTCCCCAGCATAAGAAAATTTTAGCTCTTCTCATCTGTCCTACAGCAAAGTTATTTGATGTCATCCATCTGCTTCTGAAGTTTGTTTACAATGGGCTGTGTGACTGTGTTGAAGCAGTTTCATATATTATCTGAAGTCAAGGCAATTTCTGTTGTGATCATTTGCCTATGTCCATATACCCACCCCAACATGCACCTTTTTTTATGTTTTCCAAAAGCCTAATTGTCACCAGCATCTAACAATTCAGATTTAGATTTCCTCGATCAGCTGATGTACTTACTTTGTGTGTAGAGCATATAGCCTGTCAAAAATAGTGAAGCAGAAAGTGCTTTCAGGAGTGTGAATTATATAAAGAATAACAGTAGAAGTTAAAAGTTTTAGGATACTAACCTATGCTGTTGCTTCTTTAAATTTAGTTACAGCAATAAGTAAAGAAGTTTTCAGAATTTTTTGGTTTCCCTTCCTGTCTCTCTCTTTCATGTGAGATATTTTGGTGTGATAAATTATCCTTGACAAAACTATTGCATTTGCACATTCTTTTCCAAAATTCCATGGGGCCCTGTTTATGGTGTCAACCAGATGAATTCCTTTTTATTTTAGAACTGAGAGCAGAGGTTGAAATTATTGAGCAGATGAGCAGCAGCAGTGGAAGCAGCTCATCGGATTCAGAAAGCTCATCTGGGAGTGAAGATGAAAGCTCCAGCAGTGAGGGGGAAGAGCCAGCACATGTTTCCCCTTCCCAGCCACCACACCAGCAGTATAACAACAGGAACACTGTTGCTAACGGCACCAGCAGGCCACAAGGAAGCAATCAGCTCATGAACACGCTCCGTAAGTAAATGCTTGTGTCTTACCACTGATGAAAGCTGATTGTGACCACTCATTTACTTAGCATGTTAGGCTAACTTCATGAAGTGCCTTTTGCCAAATAGTAGTCCCAGGGATTTGCACTGGCTGAAGTACACGGGCAGATTTTGTGAACAGGGGGCTGAGACTTGTCTGAAGGTGTGGAGAGCCTGTGGGAATCAGTGCAGTGGCCCACATTGGCCCTACTGGGCCTTGATTCAGGCCTCCAGGTAGCCACTGGTGTGGGAGGATCTGGTGCACTGGAGGATGGGAATTATTTTTGTGTGAATACACAGATTATATGGAAATAGTGGGGTTGACACATGTGTCAGCTAAAGGTCTGTAAAGAATTGTGAATGGCACAAGGCTGTCGTGGGTTCCTAAGTGCAGTCTCTGTGGTCTTCACTATTGCTTTATCAGCGTATTTATTGTGTTGGTCTCAGCTGTATTTTCACAAATACCACATTTTGAAGGGAAATTTGAATTAAAATTATGTTAAAATATTACAGCTATGGTGTTGCAAGCGTTGAATTAGTACAAGCTCATGTCACCCTTTAAAATTATCAGAAACATTTTTAAAGCATAGTTCTGTCCCATGAGACTCTCTAGGGACATGGTGTGCATCTGTGTTGCTCTCTCCTTATGCTGCATCAGATATATTCTAACTCGGTGGAGTTAAAATATTGCATTTGAAATTACCATAAATTGTTCTTAATTCCTCCTGAGGCACATTTGCACACATCTCTGGGCACCCATTCATAGGGAACTTGTGGAGTCTGAATACAGATATGTGTAGGGTTTCCAGCTTTGAGAAGATAAGTATATTGTACAGACCACACCGAAAAGGCCTGCTGGGAAACTTAGAGGCCTGTCAGTCTTCCTGCCAGTCATGAAGGACTAAGTGAAATCCAAAGTTCAATGAAGCCATTGGGACTGTCCATTTCCCTGTTTCTGGTTGTGAGCAGCCTCCTCCCTGCTTCTCCACAACAGCAATACTGCATGAGTTTAATGAAGCTTCTGACTGCAGGAGAATCTGGGAACTACTAGGTAGCTCCTCTATTCATACAATGCTTTTTGCCTTTGGGTTTAAAATACTTTTGCTATGGGGAGAATCACTCCTAACCCAAGTTGTTGACTTGGAAAAGGGAAGAGGAACTGAAGAAAACCAGGGCATAGCTGTTGCATAGATGCCCTGCAGCTATTTTGGAGAGAGGGCCGAGGTAGAATGCTGGAACAGTTAGGTTCAATTATCAGAACACAAAGATGATTCTTGCCCCTTTTTATCCCCTCCACCTCACCAAATCACAAGTGCTCTGCAAAACAGGATTAGAGCCAGTATGTTTGATGCATACCCTGGCCTTTCATCCAATCTCTGCACTTTGGATGGGAGCCTTCACCATCACAGCACGTGTCAGCTTAGTTCAGCCTTGAGCTGTGATGGCTTTAACAGTCCTTTTGGTTTGTTGATATGTGGAGACCTTGCCAAATGGCCTTAAACCAAAACCAATCTGTTTTTAAAGGTTAAAGAAAGCCAAGGAATTCCCCAATGCCTTGTCCCAGAGCCATATATAGGAGCTTGGGTGGGTGGAGGCTGTGGAATGCTTTCTGCAGCTGCTAGCAGCTGTTGAAGAGGAGAGGGCTGTTGTCCCACCAGGGAGCACCTTTGGTGGCTCTGGAGACAAGGATGCTTGGTTTGGCCTGGATCCAGCTGTGTATTAGCCTCGCAGCTCTTGATGTTCTTGGGCATGGCCAGCAGTTTCATTAAATCACAGATGATATTAGCATTCATTTCATGTGTTATTCTTACTTAAATCTTCCAGTAAAAATGTGACCTTCTTTGGTTTGATTGCCATGAGATGTGAATTAACACCTACTCACTTGTTGTGTTTTGTTGGTTTTTGTTTTCTATAGGAAATGACTTGCAGTTGAGTGAGTCTGGGAGTGACAGTGATGACTAGAGGCTGAGGTTCTGCTGTTTCTGTTACATATACATGAAGAACTAATTTACCTTCAAGTGATCCTATTGCTTATGAAGAGGACCTGGCACAGAGATAGTTCCATGTGTGGAATTTTAATAGAAGAAATGCACAGCCCTACAAAATAATAGATGTTGAGGGCTGTTTTACTGTGTGAATTAAGTGTATATATTGTGTATATTCTTATTCTGGTAAAGCTTTGAATAGATATGTACAGTGGGTAAGCCAATATATGTTCCTGTCCACCATCTGCAAGTTTAACATGTGACTATAGGAGGTCATCTGAGAATTTCTTGTTTGTAGGAGATGTTCACCGCATCATGACTTTGTCAGGGGACTTTTGTATATAGGGTGAGCATGTGCTGACAATGAGGTTTTTTTTTAAAAACTCACACATGCAGGAGCTAGTGTGTGCACTGATGTGGGACTGCCATAAATTAAGTTTCAATACTAAGTTGATTTCTTTGGTTTGGGACTTTTCTAATGCCTTTTTATTGCTATTTATGGTTGATTTAATAGACTGACTTTTAACCAGTTGGAAAATAGGAATGATTAAACCATGTTTGTCACAAACCTTGCTGCACCAGTGCCTTATAAGCAGGTTTTTTAAATAGTGCTTCAATTCCTGCCACCTTCCCTGTAGGAGCAATACTGAAACCTCCTCAGATTGCTTCTGCAGACAAGAGCTGTGTGTCACATACAGCCTGATGTGCTCTGAGGGCAGTGACTCTGGCAAGATAAAGGATATACATCAGTCACCTAAACTCATCCAAGTAAGAATCAGATCAGGATTTTCTTTAGCAACTGAAGTGTCTCATTTAACTCAGACATTCAGACCTAGTCTTCAGAAATACTTAGAAACCCAACTACTAGTGACATTGGAACACCACAAATGCAAAATATTTGACTTACTGATATTCTAGGACTGGAGCCCTCTTTGCAGTTTCCTAGAGAATGCAGTAAAAAGAGGTGACTAAACAAGTAGCCATGAAACAACAGAAGTCTCTCTCCCACCACAGTTGTCAAGGTAGACTTTAGTCCATACCGTTCATTGGACGAGATCTCTTTGTGCTTGGCAGGAGTACACAGAACATGAAATATTTGCCTAGGGTGAAATTCACCCCCATTTAAAGGGGGTTTAAAGGGTGCTTAGTTGGATTATCATTAACTTTTTTGCTCACGTGGAAAATGAGTGCCATAGGCAGCCTCTCAGAGCTTGAACACCAGGGTGACTTTTTAAAATCAAAATTCCACTGACATAGGACAAGTTGCACCATAGTTGTGGTGTAATTCTGGGGAATGGGAAGCTGAATCAGATGCCTCTTCATTCTCAGGTGTCTGCTTTGCACTGCTCTCTTCTGTTAGTTTGTGTTTTAACTCCTGTTTGTTTACTGAGCTCTATCCTTTTTTTTAACACGTTGAAGAGCAAGGGGACATTCGAAGGGAGATTTTATTAAATGGTTTATTTTTTTGCATTAGATACATATTTAGGCATATTTTTTCATTGTTGTACATACATTTAAAAATACTTGGTTTTTTTTAAAGTGTTTTGTGATGTGGGTATGTATTTTAATGGACAATTATGAAATATACTTGATGAAAAGCCACAATTGCTCTTCTTTTTTTTTTTTTTCCCCTCTGTTCCTCCTCTGACAGTAAAAATGGTCTGTTTTAACGAGCTTGTACCAATTTGGGATGTCACATTTGGTGCAGGAGATCTGCATGGTGTGGTTTGCAGTCTAATAAATGTTAATGCTGCTCCTGACTCTCCGCCAGCTAAAGGTCTGAATAAGCAGAGAGACATTTTTCGGATGCCATTTCCCCATTACTGGAGCAAATTCCTGAGTTGACATTATTTGCACTCAAATGGAAAAGCAGCAGAGTGCAGCATTTTCATTGCTTACCATCCACTGCCTGCTCATGTACTCTAAAATCCAGGACATCTCGTAGGAAGTTTATTAATTATGTGTAAATAAAAGATATGAAACTTTAGAGGGTAAGATAGCACCAGGCTACATTGATTTGAATCGCCACTTTAATTGCAGATTAGATCAGCAAGTGGGAAAACTTCATTCAGATTAATCGATTTCTGCCTTGTTTTTGTACTCTAGGCCATGTTTTCCCACTCATCCCTCCCTGACAGATATTTTTCCCCCCCTCTCCGTTTGTTGGTAACCAAATTAACCTATTTTCATGAGACTACACCACTTTTAAACTCCATTTGGCCGTGCTTTGCATCCCCCTCGGATGCATCATATCAAGGGTGGCCTGTTGTTCATGAGCTGTTCATGTGCCCTTTTCCACACCCGGGTGAGTAGCCACAGCCTGTTTGGGGGTGTGAGCCGGCCAGTCCTGTGAGTGTGTGACCAGCCCCTCCCTCCCTGCCCTTGTCCCAAGCAGCTCCTGGCATCTCCTGCCTGAGGAGCTCTGGCATCTCCACCCTTCCCACAGTTCTCAGGTACCAGGAGTGTAATTTGTGAAGGTGAACCATGCAGTGGGCAACTTCTAAGATCAGAAGAGGTGGCTGCCACCACCAGCAGCAATATGTTGTTTTTTTCTGAATACACATCTGTTTTGAAGCCATAGCCAGCCTGATGTTTTGATTGAGGCCCTTGAAATTTTATGTTTCATGTATTAAGAGATACTAAATGTTGTCTGTCTGTTCCTATTAGACAGCTGTTCATTGGTTCATAATTTGCAGCAAGTTTCATTTGTATGGAAAATGGAATCCAAGCAAGTTATTTAGAATTTTCTTAATTAGTTGGCAATATCTTTAACATGCTGGAGAAATAAGTTGACTGAAATGTTTTGATTAAGCCTGTTAATGAAATAAAGTATTCCTGATTATTCCTGGTAGGTTCTAATCCTGCAGGATTTTAGCACTAGCACATCTTATCACCACACAACACTTTTTCCACAAAAAATTTAGATGCCAGGTAATTAAAATGTGAATTAACAGTGTATGTGGAATGCAATTATGAGAATGAACTGAAACGAAGGATTTCTTTGCTTTCATGGAGAGCTGCCTGCTGGCCATGGCAGGGCGAGCTGTTCAAGGCAGCTTTGGTTTCTGATGGTTTCTTCTGTTCAGTGACTTTATCCATTTCAGTGGTTCAGCTTATATTAAACTCCACCTGCAAACATGGCCTGCTTATGACTTCCCATAACTAGAATTACTGTAGGAGTAATAAACAATAATGATTTAATTTGATTCAAGTAGATTGTCACAATTTCAAGTATTGTTACAATTTTTTTTTTTTTTTATAAAAAGGCTTGGTTTCCAAAGGGGCAAAATCAGTCATCTGCTTGTCTGTGTGGGATGTCTTAAAATACAATTGCAGCAATGCCCAAGCTCATGTTTCAGATTTTAGTCATGTACAGAAAACTTCCACCCATCTTTGCCCTTGCTCCAGCCCCAAGGGCTGAGCAGCCCTGCCAGCAGGCACAGCTTGAGTCACTCCAGCTAAGCCACAGGAGCAGCCACCTCTGGGCAAAAGGTGTCCCAGTCCCCTGATGAGAGTCACATGTGTAAGAGCGGGTGGCACTGCCCTTTCTTGTTCCACCAAAGCATCCCCCTCCTCTCACAAGTCTTGGCTGAACTGATTTTGTGGAGAAGGCAGACTGATGGAAAAAAGTTTTTCTTCAGCATGTCTTGGAATAGCTCTGCATTTGACTGTGGGTAGTACATCTATTTTGAAGATGCTCTGCCTTAGTTGATTTGCACAGTTTCCTGTATTATAGACTAGATATAGGCCTGTTTATAGATATGTATAGAAAGGGTTTGATGTGCCAAGTTTTACAGTCTTTTTTCTCCTTGAAAGGCCTTTACTTTACTTGAGTTGTCAAAAAAAAATTCAACAGTCCATGAATGTCTACTTTTTTTTTTTTTTTTTTTTTTTTGGTCATTTGAAAACTAAGAGAAGCATAGCCTGTAAATGCATGTGATGGAGAACACTTATTTTCAGTAATTGCCTATGCTTCATTATTCAGTGTGCTAACTGCTGAGTCAGAGAGATCCTGTGGAAAACACAGGTGCCCAGGAATGGGCATGTTGGTGGGATGTTGGCTTCTGATGACAACTGTGGATTGAGCTGCTGACAATGAATGACGACATCTTGGTTCTCTCTGGTTATTTACAGTTTGTTATACCCACACAAATACGTGTGCTATCAAAAGGAAAAGAGTATTGCTGATTATTGCCTCACAAACAAAAGCTGCCATGTTGGGGACAGACATGTGAACTAAAAGTAGGTGATCGTATACCCAAACCCTGTTCTCAGAAGATGATTAACAAAACTAATAGTCACTTAGGCAATAGCTACCTCTGGTTTATGTGAGAAGGGTGTGTATATAAATGGAAAAGTCTCTGTTTAGCTATTGCTTCCTATTCCCTCTGCTTACACTCCCTTCCTTTCTTTCTTTTGTAATTCCATGACTTCTAGCATAGTTATGCTTTCTGCTGCCAAAGTCCTGCAGGAATTTACAGGAAAGGGGGTAGGTGTTGAAACATTACAAATGCATTGGCTGTATTCACCCTTGCTCTAAACTTAATGTAAGTGACAAAGACCTTGTGAATGGACCCATCTTCCTCCCCCTCCTTGTCCTTGCCTTCATTAGGACTAAACAGTATTCCTTTGGACAAGAGAAAGAAAGGGCAAGATGACAGAGGGTGAAAGACCTCGAGCTCATGCTGCATATGTTGAGGGTGCTGTCACGGAGCCATGGCCTGAGCTAGCCTGACTTGATCTCACAGCATTGTAAATTGAACACAAAATTCATTGCTACCACTGCCCTGTGGCTGGGAGGAGTGGAAGTTGGAGAAAAAATAGGTTGAAAATACCTTGCTAAAAGGATTTGTGCAAGAGTTTTGATGGGATGATTGGCCTTGCTAAGTTTCATTTAGCTCTGTCTGTGAGTTTTTGTGTGCCCTTTGTAGTGGGGGTACCCTCACTTCCCTTTTAGGGAACTTTTTAGGCAGATGCTGGTGGAAGCAGGGACTGAAGTGAGGCTGACATGTTATGTTCTTCTGTGTGCTGCTGAATTTAGTTCAACTGTATGCTTTTTAAATGACACTGACAACTAAATGAGACAACTGATTGGATATCTCAGAAGGAATCATATGAATCTGACTTGAAATCCCACAGTACCTGTAAATTCTGATACCTCTGACTGCGATTTTAATTCTCATAAAATGTTGTAAAAACAGGGCTTTGTGAAGGGCAGAGTGTAAAAAGTGCACTAAATATCATGTTGAAGGTTTTACATGAAAATTTTGACCTGTTTCTTCTGAAACCAGCTAGCTTTGTTGTAGGATGTTGTGTGAAAACCTTTGAGGCACACTTGTACAGGGTCAGCTCTGAAGGAAAACAAGCCCTGCACGCTGCAAGTAAGATATAACTGTCTGTTCCTTTGCCACCCCAGTCAGCCTGTAAATTCTGCCATCACCCCTCCATAACTTAGGAATTGGCTTTTTCCTCCATAGCTCCTTAACATTTTCCTACTGCCAGACATTAACAGCACCAACAAAACTGAACAAGCACCTGCTCAGGAAAACAGCTACCAAATACTTCCGTGAGCAGCATGGGTTTTACTCCGGTGCTTCCAATAAGTATCAAGACTGTGACAGTCTGCTAGGAACACAGAGCCTGTGATAGGAGCCCTGGATGCTCATCAAACATAATAAAGATGACAAAAAATTGCGTTAAGTGTGTGGGGCATGTACCAAAATTACACCAGAGCCACAGGCTGTGCCATGTGTGCTTTGGGAAGCTGAATGGGAGGAGATGTTTGGGAGTGGTTTGCACAGAGGAGATGACAGCAGAGCCATTGATAGGACTGAGGTGGAGAGGACACAAAGGTGAGAGACCATCCAGTGATGGCAGCCACAGTGTTCTGTCAGCTGAGTCACACCATAGCCTCATAGCAGCCCAGCACAATCAAGGTGAGAGGTCACCTATGTGGTGGAGAAGCTCTGAATGCCCTGAGAGGTACTGGTAGCTGTCACCCTCTCCTTCACAAGGTAAGAAGTGTTACATTTAGGTGTGCAGTCATTGTGTAATTAGGAAAGAGAGAGTCATTTGGGTCTGGGTGCTGGAGAGCGATGGCAGAAGGGAAGGGTAGGGATGGGGGTCACTCAGCAGTTGCAGGCTGTGGTGGTTTCCTGCTCTTTTCAAAGTGGAGGTAGTGGGTCTTAAGACAAGGGACATCACCAGATCCCACTGGGAATAAAGATTCTGATTGAGCCAGACTCCAAGAAGTGACTTCCAAAGCCAGCTCTGCTATAACCCTGTCTTATTCCAAATTAATTTTTCAAGTTTATGCAAGACACTAAGATGCTTTACCTCAGAAACAGAGCCAGATTTTTCTTCCATACTACTGAGGCTGGACTCAGCATCATAAACAAGATGGTGTAAACTAGAAAATAAAGCCTCTGATTAACCATTAGCCAGTCAAATACCAGGCTTGGTGGTTAATTAATCTAGCCAGTGAACTCACCTCCCAAATACCATCAAGAGATTTTAAGGTGCAGTAAATATACTGCAGCTGTGCCTGTGCTAGCAAGCAGTACAGCCCGGGAGCAGATCCACAATGCAGGAGAGTGCTGAGATTGCAATGTGCACACTGGCCGCCTTTCATCTGAGAGGAAACCACCTCTTGTGCCCTCTTCATGATGCAAACCACAGCACGGTAAGTAGGGATGATTGGGGCATTCACTGTATAAGTGCTCTCCTGACCTGGGCTAACTACTAATGTGTAGGCACATCGCGTGAACTGGCCCCATTCCAGCTTCTTTGCAAAAATACTGGGATAAAAAACACATTAAGAAATATTGCTTTATCCCAGAAGCATAATACTAGGCCTTACGGAGACATTCTTAGTATGGAATTAATATATGAATCATACTGAATAATAATAACACAGGATCAAATACCTAAGACAACCATTTAAAAAAAAAAATCTTTTTCCACCGAAGAAACTCATATTTTCACAAGCTTTAAGGCATGAACAGTATTCCTGATTAATACACACAAATCTCCATCTTATGAGGTGCTAAGTGACTATGCCAAATCAGAAGGAAGGCTGTCAGCAGTACAGCTAGGACCAGGCTCCAGGCTTTCCCATCTAATCCTATCAGCAGCCTCATGCCCACGACGTCAGCACAGGGCTTGCCCGTGCGGGAAGGCATCCCAAGAGACTGAGGCTGGGATCCGGTCTGATTTCCAATGCCATTGCTGTCACTGCCTGTGCTCAGTTTTTCATTACTCTTCTCCTAAAGCAAGTGTCAGAACAAGGGGTCTGTCAGAATAAGGGGTGCTTCCAACATCAGTGTGGACTTACAGAGCAATTGCAGCAGAAGTTAGGGCAAGGTCTGGGCCAGTGCTGTGCTTGGGAAAAGACCCTCAGGGTATGATGTGCCAGACACTGCCCTATCTGTGTCAGTTCACACCAGTGCTCGCACCAGTATCCTTTTTTTCCCTCGTAGACAATACAGTCAATTTTCCTCTGCTTCTCCCCTCCTTTAGAAGGAAAGTAAATCACTGCAGTTAAAATCATAAGTCCTCGTAAAAACCTGCTTGTGCCCAGAAAGCTAAGTATCAGAGCTTGCCTAAAGCTTAGGAAGAAGTGGCATCTTTTTCAATAAATTTACATCTCTAAATAAATGATAAGTGTTGAATCAATTTCCATATGTTTAAAATAGCAGAGCATTAAGGATTCTGGCACTTCAAGCAATCAACTAATTTGCGACTATTATGAGAATATCTTTTATATTAGTGGAGCAATTCATCTGAAAATCAGGGACAGTCTGCACCTCTGTGCCCTCTCAATATCATAAAGGATCACAAATTGACAAAAAAAATCCTGTTTGTTTGCCTGAAGAGATTATGGTGCCTTATGACATTCAGGTCTTTGCAAAGTCACCTTTCAGCTCTTGATAAGCCAATTCATAATGTCTCTCCCACCTGGCTTTCCTGGCTCCACGGTCTGCTCCTGGATACACAGATCCAGCGATAAACAAGAGTGTTGGCAGATATTTCCTGGTGAAAAAGGCAGGAACTGTAATGTACCAACTTCTGCATCCAAAAGAGATGCAAGGGCAGAAGCTATTCAGTGCTCTGCTCCCAGTTTTTCCCATCCCTGTGTCCAGTCTGGGCTCACTAAGCCTCATGTCTGGCCATGTTGGCTGGCTGCTTGCTGAGCCTCAGCTGACCAGCCCTAAAAAAAGTACACAACTCTTCATTCCTACCATTGTGTCCGTGTCTGAAACATACAGTTTCCAAAAGGACACAGAATGTTAAATGTGTGTGCAGCCTGAGCTTCAGAAAGCTTCAAGGAAAATGAAATTCTTTCAAAATCAGCTGGTGTTGGTTTTACCAGCATGTGGCAGGATGAAGGCTTTGTACCAGGCTTCGAGAGTCAGAATAATGGGAGGATGGATGAAAAGCTTCAGGTGAAGGGATCCACAGTTAATCCAGCCTTGTGTCACCATCAGCTTGCTGAGTCATTAAATATTTCCGTCGTATTTCAGTACCCTGTTCACAAATGTAACGTGCCGTTGCTCTAATAAGTGCATGGCACTCTCAAACCAGTGGAGACAGTGCTGTTCCTGCACAGCACCCAGCAATGTGGTGTGATACTGCTGGCCTGGATGTCAACAGCAATACAGACTTCAAAACTGCCTGCCTGCAGGACCAGGAAAATGGCAGTGCATCAGTATATTCTCCCTCACATTTAACTCATGATTTTCCTATTCCTAAAAAGAAGAGACTAGGAGGAGGACTGATTCAGGGGGGTTTTGATGCCTGTTTAAAATTTAAGTTCATATTTTGGAGATGGCAATGCCACCAGGGAAAGCTGCTAATTAAGCAAGTGGATTTTTCATAGCCCAGATCTTCATCACTATTTATGTGTTTAATTTCTTACTGCCAAAACAATAGGATGTTCAACCACTGAACTCAAAAAGGAGGATTTGTGGTAGCAGCAGGATTTTTATTCTATATAGATTTTTAACTAACATTTTAACTTAATTGAGAACCCGTGCATTTCTAACTCACTTTCCCTTTACAACATGTTCTTGGCTTGGATTATTCCTCAAAGTTTTCTTGCTCTTTCCTCAACTCCATTTACCATTGGGTAAAAAAAAAAATAAGAAAGGGAACCCAAAGCAAAGAGGATAGCCACAGCTGTGCTCCTCATTAAAGACAAGATAAACACAGACTGCTGTCTGGAAAGCTGAGTATCCTCAGGATCAGGGAAGTAAGATGGGGGAACAATTTGCAAGATACCAATATGTTGCAAGATACCAACATGGATTCCAGCCTAGAACTGATCTGTTGGCCGAAAGTCACTCAGCTTGAGTCCCTGGAACAACACCCTGCTGCTTTGCTGCAGCAGGACATGTAATGCTGTTACAGGCTCAGTGGAAAAGCTGTGAGGGTGCAAACACCGCTGGAAGCCCTGCACAGACCAGGCTTTTGCAGGGACAGCTCTTTCAGCACCTCTCTCAAGCAAGTGCAAGTGTCAAGGGCACTCCAGGTGTGTGAAAAGCATTTTGTGAATGAGCCGGTACTGATAAAAATAAGAAATATTTTCTTTTTAAAGCTCCATGTTGTCAAGGTCTATGAGGGGTTGCCCATGCAGGAATCAACCCCCGTCAACTATTTCATTTCCCCTAGAATTTCTTGACGCTTTTGTTTTCTGGAAGAAGGGAACCAGTCTTTCCTTAGGAGACCAAACTGCAGATACAGTGTAGAGATGCCAGAGAACAAGCTGACACAGCACAGCAGCCAAGGGTGTATCTCTTATAATTTACTGGAGCTCACCCTCCTGACCTTTCTGTATTTGGATCAGCAGGGAGGGTGCGTAATGAGGGCTGCAGGAGGGCAATCGGGTTCTTAGAGCTGGTCAGGCGAATTAATGCGAACTGCCTGGCAGTTCACCAAAAGCAGACCAATGAGGGCTCTCCATCAGAAAAAAAAAGAGCAAAAAAAAATCTTGAAGGTGGCTGGTCCATGGGCGGAATTTTTCAGATTTCTAACGCATTGGAGAGGAGAACAGTGGCTCAGTGTTTCAGAGAAACACCGCAGCTGCGGGCAAGTTGCGTTTGTCTGACACATTTCAGAAACCCTTCTGCTCCTCCACCTTCCGCAGCTTCTCGCTTCGCCTTCCCTACATGCCTTTTCCCAGCGTCGTTGTGGCCAGGGCCAGTAGAGAATTAGTAACCACTTAGCAAGGTACTCTGCCCTTCCTTAGCCTTCTAGACCACGCTCATCACCAGGCATTGCAGAGGCAAAGGCTTTTGTAAAGGTAACTCCAGTGAGCCAGGTCCTTTGAAATCCTTCCCCTCCACACCTCCTCCAATCCATGCAAATGGCAGAAAATCAGTTTATCCACTCATCCTTCATGTTGACATTCCCCTCTGACCTAAATCTTCAATTTCTGTGGAGGTGGAGAACCTGCATAAAATCAGAAGTCACCTGTAAAATGCTGATATTTATATTTTGGTTCCAACTAGCATGGCTATGGCAGTGCATGCGCTCTGCCTTTATAATCTGCTTTTGGGGTACAGGTGTTAGAGCAAAGAGATGCATCACATGTAAATAAACAAATAATCACATCTGTCTGATTTGAATGGCTGCACTGTCAGATGTGACAAAGGATTTTGCAGTGCATGCTGCAATAAGATATTTAAAATCTCATTCGAAACCTGTCAGCTTTGCTACTCCACAGAAGGGAGATAACGAACACCACATACTTCAAAGTGATGTTTTAAGGGCTAAAAAGATGTTCCTGTGGGGCTTTGAAAATGCACATAAATCATAGGTGTTAACACTGAGACCCCATTTATTTCAACTGCGCCTGTTTGCAATGCAGCCTTGACCTCCCCTTGCTGCTATGGGCCAGAGAGCTGCCGGACAGGAGGACACGGCTGCCTGGCTGCCCACCTTGGGAGGCCCCAAACCCAACGGCCCAAAAGTCACTCCCACCACCATGTCCTCACCCAGTGCCAGCATGGTCTTTGGGGAGAATAGAAAACAAAGCCAGATCTCAGGGAAGCAAAAAGAGACAGTGGGATTGAGATTGACCTTGGTGTCTGAGCCCTCTGGCAGGGGAGGTATCTGCCCAAGTGGTGGCTTCCTGCCCACTGGTTGCAGGCAAGCTGTAATGTCACATATTAGGAGAAAATATTTTCTCATGTCCTATTTTCATGCTAATTACTTAAATGTATTTGGAAAAGAAAATACCGAATACCCAACGATGAGAGAATGTTAAGTTTGAAAAGTCCTGCACAGGACTCACAGCTCTGCCAGCACCTGGAACCCTGACAGCCTGTGGTAACATTTGGTTTTCTGCAGGACCCCTGCCTCCTTCAGGAAGTGGCAAGAGGTTTAGGACTTCCTCTCAAGCTATTCAGGACTCACTGCTCCAGCCCCAGGCTGCCTGCAGAGCCACAGGTCTTCCACAAGTACCCCACACAGCGAGTGCTTTGCAGCTATTACTGCACTCACCTCCCCAGGCCTGTGCAGTAGGTAGGAGACTGATGTTGTTGCCTCATTTTTCCCTGGAGAAGAGACATGTGCCAGGACCAGGATAAGTACCTACAAGAGCACACCCAGATTCTGAGATTTGAGGCACCTAGACCAGCAGTTTTGGAACATTGGTAATTTTTACCGTGTCTTGCACATTCAGAGCACAATTCCAAGCATAATGAGGAGTGTTCAGCACTTGCCGCTCTAATAGCACCCCAGGAATGAGGGCATTGTCCAAAATATCTGTGCAGAATAAATGAAAAATCCTTTGGTGAAAAAAACAACAAGCACTTGCCATCCCACATGCACAAAGGAGCTGAGTTACAGTTGCACAAGCACTGATGCTGTTGGCGTTTCCTGATACTTCAGTGCTCGGCTGCAACGCCAGTGGAGGTTTTTCTCCGTGGTATCATTAGCACCGAGTTCCGCTGCACCCACGCCCACATCTGTGACAAGCCAGAGGCAGGAGACAGTGACCGTGGGGCTGAGCACAGCAGCGGGGGTGCTCGGAGCGTGCCCCAGGTCAGCCAGAGGCAGGGGGAACGTGTCCTTGCCGCAGCTTTGCTGCTGCTGCCGTGCTCAGTCAGTCACATTCTCTGTGCAGCTCAGAGAATCGTTACTGCCACCATGCTCTAACCGAGCCAATCTCAGGGTCATTAAGGTTGGAAAAGACCTCTGGTGACCTCACCACTGCTTTGGAGTGGTCGAATGATTTATGCACCGATACATACGATGGGAGTGTACGCTGCGTGACACTGACCCCACTGATCAGATGGGCTTTTGGCAGCTGCCATGGAAATGCAGTGGAACACCACTCAGGAGACCAGCAACAACCACTGGGCTGTTTCAGAGGCCAGTGTTCTCTTTGTCCGTGCAAACTTTTCTGCCCACTGCCACGTATGGGCTTTCTGCTTCCTGTTCACCTCTAAGAATTCCTGGGCTTCCAGCTGAAAACCCACCCAGGCCTGTGGGGATTTGCTTTCCTTTGCGGCACAGTGCATGCCAACACAAATCTAAGGTCTTTTATAAATGCAGATCAGCTCTCGTATCTCTTATGCCGTGGCTGGACATATAGATAATCCCTTGGGATAAACTTGGAAGAGTAATGTGAACCTCACTGCAAACACACAGATTCACGGTAACAGGATGGTGAGGCAGGGGGAACCTCCGTAAGGCTTTCCAATGTCACGGGGTGAATCTGCCCGTATTTGGACAGCTCAACAGCCCACATTTGGGTGGCTCCCACGGAACCCAGCACGGAGGGTACCCGTGCGTTCAGCACAATGGGTGCTGCTGAGATTCCAACCCAGTTCTGGGAAGAGGGATGGGAAGCGGCGAGGCGAGGCACGGTCTCGCCGACAGTGCCTTCATGCGTGGGCTTTCCTTTTTTCCC
>NW_008238330.1:11798992-11808680 GCF_000691975.1 Corvus brachyrhynchos
CCCCCCGCCGCTCCCCCGGGACCGCCGCGGGATCCGTGCAGGTGCCGGCCGGGCGCCGCCGCGCCCCCTCCCCGCCGCCCCTCGCGGAGTTCAGCGCCGAGTTTGTGCGGAAAAGGCTCCGGCACCACAACCCATGCCTTTGGGAAGGGTCGGGGGGTGCTTTTCCCCTCGGCCAGACCCTCCGGGTGGTGAGCAGGAGTGCAGGAAGTCACCGAAAAGCGGCACCTCGCCACGGGGTTTGTAAGCTGCCAAGTGCCAGTTAACTTCAGTGAAAGGATTTTGGTTTGCTTTTTTTAACAAAACAGCTCCTAGCACAGACCGTTATGGTAGGAATGTTGTAGGTTCTTGCCTTCACGGAGCAAGTTTCATCCCTCCACCTGCTTGACAAATGTTCACTAATTCCCTTTCCAACAGGTAAGTGCCGAGTGTGCCCATTTGACAGATGGGTCCATGGAAACAAAGAGCGGTGGAGTGACTTCTCCAGGACCACAGATCCCAGCGAGCAGGACATTTACTTATTGTGTCGAGTAGATAGATGATCATGCTGAATTATGAAAGAAGTTATCTGGAGTTTAGTTATGCATCTGTCCAGGGATACATGAGACCTTCAGATGCAGCAGTGGGGTAACTCAAGGTGTCGATTCTCTCAGTCCTCTGTGGGAATAGCTCTGCACATCCATCTTCCCAGCACCTCTGAGCCTGTCAGACCGCAGTGCTCGTTCCTCTCTAGAGATGCCTGTGTCCAGAAAGGTCCATGCCTGCTGCACTCCTAAGCAGGAATATGTCTGAATCCAGGGCAGCACTAGGCTAAAACTGTGGTTGGACACTAATGATATTGGAAATTGCAAAGAGAGTCCATTTATTTTTCTTAGACATGTATTGTTTCTTTATACACTGCTCAATAATTGAGTGAACTCTTTCAAACAAAGTCTAGTCAAGTTCAAAAAAATCTTAAGCCATTTTGGACCCTATTCCAATGCTGGCCTTTTTCTTTTTTTGAGTTTGATATCACATTTTCCCTTTTTTTTTTTTTTTTTTTTAATATTTTCATTCCAGGGTTGCTGTGGGAAGGACTCCCTGCCCAGAGTCACCACTAGTAAAATGGAGCAAAGGGCTGACTCCTGTCAAATGTGGAACATAAGCAGTGGAAAACTAGAAGCAGTGTTTTATTCTGTCTTTTTTAGCCTTATTAGTTGAGGAATTTTTTGTAATGATAATACTTTTAAGACTGGCAGATAGGTGTCATTCTTAATTCTTTAAAGAGATGGTGTCTCTTTAATATGCTTAAGATCCACTAATGATTAGATTCTCCAGCATCCTGTTTCCTGCTCCTAGTGCACTGTGGGACTTAATTTCTGCTCCCAGCTTGATTATCTTGTTTTTTTGCAGTCACTTTTTTTTTTTTATGTTCCAGATTATAACTTTCCTTTCTATGTGCAATTACAGGCTAAAGTTTATTTTAAGGAGACTTAATACAAGCCAAGGGACTGATTATCATTTGCACTTTAAGCCTTGTTGCATGGCTCCTTTAACACAGTGGAGTGTGAAAGTGAGTAAATATAAACGGAATTCACAGTGACACACTTTTCAGCCTTTTTGCACCCTGTGCCTCCTATAAAGGAGCCTTGCATTTAATAAGCATCTGATGCCTGGTATTCTTGTTCTTTCTTTACGTACTCATTTCATAATGATGCGACTTAAAAAGCTATGTAGGAGGTGCCAGAGAATTCCATGATAACCCACTTGTAAGGAGGAAATGATGAGCATGATGAACTTAAAAGGAAGGAGGAGAGGAGAAAAATGTGGAAAGGTTGCCAAAATGCAATCTGGGGGAAAATAACACTGAATTTTGTCTGAAATCAGAGATCTCAGATCACAACAATCTAATATTTTTCATTTCCTGAAAAGATATCTTTAGGCTAGGCTTTTAACATGCTAGGGATGCAGGAGACCCATGTAGATGCTTATTGGAATTTTCAGTACCACCTGGACACTAAAACTCTCTGAATCAGCATTTTAGATAGCTGAACTATCTATAATTCAGCTCCTGATGCTCCTGGGGTTCTCAAGAAATTAATTGGACTTGTGTAGCCGTAATCAAGGAGAGTGAGGGCTGTGATGCTAAGTCTGTCATTTGTTTTGTCACCATGTTATTACTGGTATTCAAAGTAACTGATAAAATAAATAAAAATATGATGCCATCTTGCTGCAAGATTTTCTGAAAATATTTCAGAACAGAGTTAGTGGGTCTGAATATTTTATGCAAGTCGAATTATCCCCACAAATAAAACGTTTTGCTGCCATGCACAAGTGGGCTGCTTAGAAAAAGGTGGGCCAGCAAGTGATTCTGTCATGCAGCTACACTGAGTCATCTAAAGGTGTGAGGGAAAGCAAACCCCTCCAGATGTAGCCCTGTTGATTTCCTCAGCTATGTGCTATGTGTAGATGCTGAACTAAATAATTCAACCGTGATCCTAGGCCAGCTGAGGTGGAAATTAGTGGCTGTGTGCTTTTGTAGTGACACAAAGCAACTGTGAGCAAAACTGAGCAAGCTTGGAAAACACATACTCCAATGATGAGGTTAATATTTTTTTAATTGCACAGCTACAGCCAGGCACTGTGGTCCACCAGTTTGCCAGCAGCCCCCTTCTCCCACTGCAGAGAGATCCTCAGGCACTGGGTTTTCCAGGAAAAGCATCTCTGTATATGCAGCCTTACTGAACTTTCTAAGCAGGAGCTGAATCCTCAAATTACGTTTGTTTTTATTTTGAAAGGCCGAAATTCCTTTTGCAGGTTCCTCTGGAGATGGGTGAGTCAGTACTGAGACAGTTCCTGCGCTGCCTGGGTGCAGCACTGAACCACCACAGAGAGCTGTAGATGCAGCTGAACCTACAGGCGTTACAACCCTGGTTTTTGTTATGGTTGAGGTTCATGAGGGAAAAGATTAAATCAACCCATTTCTGAATGAGATGCATGCACTAATGGCACGTGAAACTTTTTGTAGTGCAGTTTGTTGCTGCAGTCAGCATTTAAAATCCTCTGCAGATGGGAAGATTTTTGGAATCCTTACTTGCTAGTTGTCCTATGATGCTATGCAAAACAATGTCGTCAAAAGCTCAGTGATCAGGTTATTCTCTCTAGGTTTTTCCCTTATGCTAGATCATCTTATTCTGCCTACTGCTGACAAATTCACACTGGAGTCTAAAATGTGGTGGAGCTTGAAAAGAGATTGTAAAAACATGATAGGACAACATGGAGTTAACTTTCCCTGGGGAACAAACCTGCTATTACTTATTAAAGGGCAGGGCCTGATTTTCTTTTATGTGGAAGCTGCTGTGTATAGCTCTGGTAGTCAAAAGAAGCCACAATTTAAACAAGAATGAGGATCTCAGCAGTCATAATCATTTTATATACATAAACAATTGCAACAGGTTTAGCACGAGCCAGGAATTGCCAAGCTGCAACATTCAGCTCTGAAGGAGTAACTAAATAGTTATTACTAACCCCAAGTATGAAGAAATCATGGGCCAGACTTCCAAAACCTTCTCCAATGGCTGTTCTTAAAATGTGATTTGGAAGTGTTCATTCTGATTTCACTTCATGTACCTTCTGCCTTTTTAGGCCATAGAAATCACAAAGTGCAGACTTTTTTTCTGCTTTTTTTTCTTGTAAACAGAAGCTGAGATTTAGTTGTATATTTATAGGATTGCAAGGCCCATGACTCTTAAGATGGCATGAAGTATCATGAGACTTGTGGTATGTGTGTATGAGAGTTGGCAAGACTGTAAAGAACTTATTTTTATTGCCAGAATGGTTAAGAGATGACTTCGGTTATAAGGAAAGAGCAGAACCTACTCAGCAATTCAGGGCTGCTTTCATAACAAAACATTTCACTATGTTTATGCTTGTAAAGTGCAACAAGCAGTGAAGAAAATGTAGGTCAAGTGAGGTTCATAGCAAAGCAGTTACAGGTTTTATCTTAAAGGTGCAGTTTAGGTGATGTTAAATACTGCTCTCTTGTTAAGTGCAAAACTGCATCCCTGGCAGGTACTCACCGCTGAAGAGGAAGGCACCATGCAAGCCTTGTGCTAGGGATTGAAACATCTGTTGTTTTGAGCCTTTCCCTGAATATTAGTTAAGCTTCGGAGAGATCCTCCTCTTTCCTTGTTTGAGCATAACCTGCTGTTTATAGCAAGTAAAAGGGTACTTTGGGGAAAAGAGCTGCTGTGCAAAAAGAGAGGTACAAGAGTCTCAAACCAATTTGGCAGTATTGCACTTCTCTATGTGGCAGGCTGCCTAAGACAGTCCCATGCACGAAGTCTTCCGACAGAAGGTGTTTAAGGTGATGCATTAGCTTGTGCCCTTGCGCACAGGAAGAATTGTTGCCTGGGTGCTCCCTCCATCGCTTGCCAGATCTCTTTCAAAGAACCTCCTTGCAGCAGAATAAACATCAGTTTTGAGAGAGGCTTCACAGAGTAAGGCTGGGGAACCAGCATCTCCAAAGCAGGAGTAAGACAAGAGGAAGATCTCAAATGGGTTTAACGTGCCTGCCTCGGAAGGGAAGATCAGGTTCCAGGGGGAGTAAATCTCAAAACAGGGTGGGAGGCTCAAAGCATCAGGATGCTGTGAGTGCCCAAACATCTCTCTTGGCTCTGTGTCTAGCCTGCAGGCGGATTTTGCATCTTTTCTTCTGCACTGTCGAGAGAATTACACATCAAGTTCCACCTCCAGGGTTGCATCATATTTGCACTAACGCCAGGAAGACAAAGAGATGCTTTAGCTCTTCCTGAGGGCTTCGCTGCAGCAGGTGATGCAGAAAAAGAGAAAACCCAGCATGGCTTCCAGGTCTGAGCAGGGCTGATGTTAAACCAAAAAGCACCTTTATAGGTAAAATGTGCGTGTGCAAAGTGTGTGTACCCTTCATGGCTGGTGCAACCATGAGGCATTTCCACTTCTGGATCGATTTCCCTATTTTCTGATGCATCATGTTAATAAAATCCAGGTTCCTCCTCAAAAACGTGGCTTCTGAAGCGGCCTGCAATGCCTGTCCCCAGGGCGGATCTGAACTGCAGGAGGCTCAGTGTACTTTGGCAGATGTTTACAACATGTCACCTTATGAAATCACATGGAAAGGTTGGCGTGAATTCCTGTTAATGCCTTTCCTTTCTTGTGTTGCTGTTGGCTTTCAGCACGTGTGGAGCGAAAGTGAGGACTGCTTACCTTTTCTGCAGCTCGCACAGGATTACATCTCCTCCTGTGGGAAAAAGACACTCCATGAAATATTGGAAAAAGTCTTCAAATCCTTCAGACCTGTAAGTGCTTTTTTTTTTTTTTTCCCCTTCTAAACATTGACAGTTACCTGTGACTTTTAATGGGACAGCACTGGATAGAGCATGGTGTTTTTTCTTTTCCAGAGATTTACATCTCCAGTTAGCTGCCTGGGTACAGGAGTGTTAGCACTTAAGCTACCATCAGGCAATTGGAAATTGTTTCTTGGAAGTCAGCTGCCTCTTTATTTCCATCTCTGTGTTTGAGAGGATGAGATTCCTGTGCGGGATGGGAGGCCAACTGGTGTGTCAGCCGGTGGCAGCGGGCAGGGACTCGCGTCCTGCTGATGCAGCGCTGACTCCGAGGAACAGGATACGAGTCAGCGCTGTGGGACTTTGTGGCACAGTTGTTTCCTGGCACTGGAATTGGGGAGTTTTGCAAGGATATGAACAGCAAGAGTAAACCTCTGGGAAGCTGGAAGAATGGTCTCTCCTC
Source organism: Corvus brachyrhynchos (assembly GCF_000691975.1). Lineage (NCBI taxonomy): Eukaryota > Metazoa > Chordata > Aves > Passeriformes > Corvidae > Corvus > Corvus brachyrhynchos. The sequence goes on from NW_008238330.1 coordinate 11,804,756, forward strand.
AGGGTGGTTTATTTTATTTTATGGTTGGGGGTTTTTTCTCCCCAAGTGATGTAGATTTGCTATTAGGATGGTTGCCACTTGGTATTTGCAAATGCTGGTTTGGTCACTGCTTGAGAAGAAGTTGGAACAGAAGCTGGGTTTTGTGGGGAGGGGGCCTGTATTTTTCTGTTTTGCTACTACTCAGCTTTCTCTGTCCTTGTTTAACACTAAGATTTTTGCCAAAGCCTGGATTTCATCAGGGCGAGGTGTCTTAGGCTGGCCATTGTCCTTCATTTTTGCCAAATGCTCCCTTTAAACAGACTCTCCTTTTGAATGCTCGGGTTTGGCTAAGGGCTTGGTGCAAAGCAGGGTGAAGGTTTGTAGCCAGAGCCGTTCTCTCGTGATGTTCATGAGAAAGTTCACCAAGGGGCGTTTTTATACTCAAATGAAAATGTAGACCTTTTCCCTCCTGTATTTTTCTGTGTGACTGGTTGAGAAGACTGGAAATGTATCCCAAGTATTTAGTGCAAAAGGAAGGGCTTGGAGCACCGATAGGAGAACACTGGCCCTCCCTGTGTTACACCCTTGCAATGGTTTGCAAGGATCGCCACAGCTGGTCGACATAAAAGAGCATCATTTTAAAGAATCCTCTGAGAGGCTAGAAATAAATAGAACAGATGTACACTTTTCTTAGAAAGGACTAGAAATCTGATCTGTCACTACAGCTGCTTGTAATTGTGAAAACATACAAAAAATATGTTTCCTGGAACAGTATTGGGCTCTAGGATATTCATAGATGTTTTCTCCTGCTCAGGGAAGCTGTGCCTTTGATGAGAAACTTCCATTGGTTTAACTAAAGAGGACTTCAAAAAGACTTAATTAAATTGGTACAGGTTACTTATTTCATTTAAACCACATTTATTCCAGCATAGCTTAAGTTACTGAGAAATTTACTTCAAACCAAGTTGAGCTACTCTTTAGAATAAAAAGGTCCGAAGCACGGGGGACCGTTATGCTCATGTAGCCTGGGCCCTTCATTAATACATCACATTTCACCTCATGATGCCCACAACCGAGCACATAAATTGAGATTGAACTAGAATATGTCCTTTCCAAAGACACCCACTCTTGGTGTAAAGTCTTCAGGTGACTTAAAGGATACACCACTGCTGGGCACTTTTTCTTCTCGTGGCTAGTTATTGTGCTCTGAATAACTCTTTTGTTTACAATCTGCATTTTTCTAGTTTTGCTTCTTAGCTGTTGAATTTCATTTTGCTTTTGTTTGCTCAAAAATGGTGTCCTCAGCTGCCAGAGACCTCTTGTAGACTGTAATCAAATACCTCTTCATTTTCTCTTGGATATACCACAGAGATTGTTTCTCAGATTCTCCTTTGACCTAGTATTGAGAGGTCTGCATCAGCATAACAAAACTGGGTTTATCATTTGAGGTATGGCTGTGTGTGGACAAGTCTAATAAGGAATGTATTGACATTCTTCCCTCGTTGTAACTTTTAAAAATAGCACATACATGGGAGGAAAGATTTTAAAAATTGAATGGTGTTACAATAGATGTACGGAAACAGTTATTTTGCACCCTCAGGCTTTTGCCAGAACAAAACCACTTTTCTCCAGTATTGAGAAATTATTTCCTTGGCATCACTTCACACTGTCTCCCGTCCTTTCTCTGCTGGACCCGTTTTACCAATGAGACCACCTTGCTCTCAGCTTCAAGGCAACAGTGCATTTGCAGGGCATTTCTTCTCCTCTATCCCAAGCAAGTCAGCTGACAGAGACCAGTCTGGCAAACTCCAGTTTGAAAAATGGCAGTTTAGGAAAAAACTACAACTGAAGGTCAGACTGAGCTTTTGCGAAGTATCTCGTGGTCCTGGCTCTCAGTCTGGGACACTGGGGACCAGGTTTTTAGCAGGTGCTTTCTAAGCACCTTCTGAAAGTCTTCTCTGTTTTGGTATTCCCAGTGGACATCCATGATTATTAGACAGTTCTGAAATTCTTTGTTGGGGTCCTTTGAAGGGAAATATTTAGAAGAGAACAGTGGCAGTGCATCTGCAGCTTTCCACGCCCTTGTGCACAGCATGATCATCTGCCTTCCCATAACTGAGGGCTCCAAAAACAACTTCTTCCAGTAACTCAGCTCAGCCCTGCTCTGCATGTTCATGATAACAGCCCAGCCATGTCTCCACGAGCTTACCCTGGGGCTGTGGAGGGGGAAGGGACTGGCTTCTCATGCTGCTGAGCCCTGTGTTTTGGAGACAGTGAGAACGCGAATGCCCAGCAGTTGTCATCCCTCTCAGTGAGAGACGGAGAATTCCCTCTGCTTGCCAGTCTTCCCTGGAAGGCAATGAGGGTGGTCTAGGTCTGCTCACTGCTCTCAGGCATCTCTCCCTAATGTTTTAGGGGCCTAAGCACAGTGCCAAGCAGGATCTTTAATTAGACAAAGCTTTTAAAAAGTGCTAGTTTGCCTGCAACAACTAAACCACACCTCTAAGTTCTGCTTTTGACAAGGTCAAGGTGTTTCTTTCCTGAAGGTGGTGAGGGGCATATTGTCTCTACCCATTACTGCCTTCCTGGGTCAGTTTCTACAAAACTCTGTGATTTGCCTTATCCACTTGTTCGGAGAGCATCCAAGAGTGCTAGACACCATGAAGGTACATGATATCAACCAATATGACTGGGCTCGAATACTGTTATTTGCCTCAAAGCATCCCGTCTCCTCCCATGCCTTGGTCTCTGTGGTGTCAGAGGTGCCATGCTCTGGTGCTAGGAGGTGCCCATGCTGGTGTTTTTAAGCATATCTGCCTGGAGACTAAGTCCTTCCCACAGGGATTCAACAGAACTGTGTTATCTCTAGTGTAGCATCGCATGGACCACTAAAGCTCAGTCTTGTACTTGGTTTATTTTTCAGTGTGCTTGTGTGCCAGCTTTTAGTAGGAGACAGCGTCACTCTTCTTCCGTGAGTTAGTAACTACTAGGTTATTTGTAAAATCAGGGCACTTTGAAAGAGTTAAGACAGACAAATATAAGAAACGCCTGAGGGACATCACACCAACTGGCAAAGTTTGCAGGAAACCAAGGCATGAGTCATACAATTCAGCAGCAAATTCTAGGGGTCCCATACTGAGCTCATCTTCAGCCTGAAAAGCCTGCATCTGAAGTGGGGAGTCTGCAGTGTGAAAGCCATTTATGCCATATTCACTGAATTCATGCATATCCCAGTGACCTTTCCTTTACCTCCATATGGGTAGTTTGGCCAGCAGAAATAAATAGCTGTAGTTCAGGCAATGCTGCTGGTTGTTATCCTCCCTCCCTCCTCACCATGCCCATGACCACCTCCTAGCCATGCATCACAGCCTGGCAGTTTTGTTCCCCTTGGCTTTTCTGCTGATGGATCAGCTCTTTCTTTCTACCCCGTTTTTCTGTTTTATCTCTTTTCTCCTTGTTTTCCTCTCTAGTTAAGTCCTTTCAAGTCTGCTGCATAGCTGATAATATATGAAGCAGCTATGGACTAGAAGCAGAAACTAGTGTGTGTGAAAGAAGACAAGGTGGGAATCAGTAGGGTCAGCCCAAGCCATCTTCGTCATCTTATTTTGTCCTTATCTTTTGTGCAGTGTCCTTCTGTTTTGTCCCAATGTTTATAGAGCTCCCCGTGCTTTGGACCCTGATCCTCCCTCCTTTTGTTGAAGGTGTGGGCAGATTTATCATTGCAGTCCAGAGAGCAGTAAGGGGTTAACAGTGGTGAGGGACCACCATAATCCTGTGGGAAGCAACAGGATGTGACACCTAAAAGCAAGACCTTTGTGGTCCTTGTTGCCTGGGAGGCTCGTAAAATGTCTGCAAGAGAATAAAACTGCATCTCCATTGGAGGAGCCTCCCATCCCATCCCATCCCATCCCATCCCATCCCATCCCATCCCATCCCATCCCATCCC
>NW_008238330.1:11808758-11812189 GCF_000691975.1 Corvus brachyrhynchos
GGATTTCCTGATGGCAAAGAGAGACGGGATGTGTGAAAAGCAGGATGTACTCCCCATCCTTTGGGATTGTGTATGTCTTTGCAGTTCTTGTGGTGCATGTTGTGTTTTCCATGCTAATTTTGCATGGGAAAGGCTTACAGTAACCCATAAAATGAAGATTCATGTGACTCATTTCCTTGCAAATCGAAGAGGAATTATGACCAGAGATGGAAAAAAAAAAAATGCAGTCAAAACTCTTTCTGCCACGTGATACAAACAGGAGTACAACACTCATGTTTAATTTGAATATACCAGATTAGTTTAGCAAAAATAATACTAGTGTATAAGAAAGTCTAGAAAGAATCCTTGCTTTTGCCTTTTGAAAACGGAGTATTTTAATTTTAGCTTCAACACGAAATAAAACCCCCACATCCTGAAAATGAACTGAGCAGTTCTTGTTCAGTTAAGCATTTGATTTGAAAAATATGTATGCACAGGAACAATTACTTTGTTCTGCTCAGAAAACAAGAACGTTTTCCATTTGGGGTCTCTCCGTAAGTGTTTTTAAAATGCGAAGGAGGGGATTTAGTCAGCAAATTCTCCTTCCATTTCCCTGCTGAAGAAACGCTGCAACTAAAAATCTGATTTTCTCCCAGTGACAGTGAGGAATGCAAGCTTCATTGCACCCAGAAGCTAATTCTGTACGTTGTATTTGTGTCCACTGAATAATTTTGAATGTCGATCACAGGCTGAATTAGTTCAGTTTTCCCTGAAAATCTGCCTTGTTGCAGCCTTCTCATTTCCATGCTCTCACCTAAAGAGTGTCACCCTCCTCATGATTTTTCTGGGTTTTGCCTCTTTGAAGAGCTAACAGCTGCATCACTCTCCAAAGAGGGTGTTACATGCATCTGTGCTGCTCTTCCAGCCCCGGCAAGCTAAATACACGGTATTCTCAGTAATGCCTGGCCTATGATTTTGCTTTGTGGCTATTAATAGCTGTTAGTGTAGGATTCTAATATGAGATTTCCACAACATACATTATTTTGACTGTTACTTGGTTTTTCTGTCTTCCTGACTTCTGTTGGCTTGGCAACCTTTTGGGAGAGAGGGGAGAAGTTCAAACATGGCTGTTTGCTCCTTTTCCTGTGGTGAAGAAGTGACGTTGCAGTGATCGGAGCCATCAGGTGAAGGCATCCGAACATTCTCCAAGGAGGATGGGCTGGCAGTTCCTTGCAAGCCCAAATCTAATTTGCGGAAGTTTAAAGGGACAATATTCCAGCGGAATACACAGTATTTCTCACTGCAAGGGCTTCACCCAGCATGCAAGACTTTGTCTGGTGTGATGGAGTGAAGGGTTCAAGAGAAACACTTGATATGGTGGGTTCTTTAGCTTTTTAGGCACTCCTTGCCTACTCCACATTATCCAGTCCTGCATGAGTATGGTCTCTTCTTTGGCTTTTATAGGGCTGACAAAAAACAATCTTAAACCAAGATAAATACTGCTACAGTATTATCGTGGTTCTTTCTGAAGTTAAACCACTGCCAAGTCTAAACACTCAACAATTCATAATGCGACCTCAGGGAAGAATGTGAAGCTTTTTGCAAGTGCTTTGTTTTGGTTTTATTTATCTTCTGGTCTCTGAGCACTTAATTTGGTGTGAGGATGCATTTTCAAATCTTTCTTTATCCCAGGAGGGAGAGAAAGAGAGTCAAGAGCATTATGCAATACTGTTATTCCAGGGTTTGAGGTTTTTAAGAAGTGCACGTAGGATTTGTGTGAAGATTTGCAGCAAAGCTGCACGAGTGGGTAATTCACTGTTACACAGTATTTTCTCTTCTTTGTAGCTACTTGGGCTTCCAGATGTTGATGATGATGCATTTGAAGAATATAACGCAGATGTGGAAGAAGAGGAACCAGAAGCTGATCACCAACAGATGGGTGTCAGTCAGCAGTGATTTTCTGAGAAGCTATAAAAATATTCGGAAGCCTTTGGTACCAGGTGGGGTCAGGTGGTCCCACGTTAGCCTGTTTGAATTAGCACATCACAAGGGGATATCTGGCTGCCAAGATAAAAGTTTTACAAAAAATGGTTTAAAAAAAAAAAATAATAATAATTCGTGATGAGCTTTGCTAAGAAGTGACCTGAATTTTGCTCCTGCTTCAGTGGGTTTTCTATGGAGTTGTCTTGGTAGCATTCTGCCGTTATCAGTCTAGAAGTAGTTTTGTCACTGACTTGTCTCTTCGATTTGTGTTCGAGAGTAGTGTTTGCTGCCATGAATGTAGAGTACTGAGAATGTAGGAGGCGTGTGGGGAGAGCGCCGAGTCCTCGCCAGTGACCTTTCCGAGGAAACCAGCGCAGAGAGCAAACACCACCTGCGCTTTTCTTTTTAGCGATAGGTTTTTGACAAAGTACCAAATGTGGAGAGACTTTTCCTGAAAAACAGTAGTTTAGTAGTGGTTGGTGCTGCAGAAGTGCATAATGAAGGCTTAACAAAAATAATGGGAAGTAGGAAATCGAGGGGGTGTCAGACATACAGATGTTTTTTCACTGACACCTAGGTTTACAAGTGCTGAATTAATAACTGGGAGTAACTGGCACCAGCAGCACACATAATAACCAATCTGGTACTCTGACACCATGTGATCTAAAGGCAAGTGCTGCTTTCTTACAAATCAAGTAAAAAATAGCCGTCACCTATCCCACTTCTGCATGATAACTGACTTAAAGCTTTGCTGGTTTTGATACACTGCCAAATTATTACTCAAACCTCATGGCACTGTGCACTAGAATCATAGAATCATAGAATATGCTGAGTTGGAAGGCACCCATCAGGATCCTCGAGTCCAACTCCTGGCCCTGCGCAGGACACCCCAAGAATCACACCATGTGCCTGAGAGTGTTGTCCAAATGCTTCTTGAACTCTGTCAGGCTTGTGCTGTGACCACTTCCCTGGGGAGCCTGTTCCAATGCCCAACAACCCTCTGGGTGAAGAACCATTTCCTGATATCCAATCTAAACCTCCCCTGACTCAGCTTCAGGCCATTCTCTCGGGTCCTGTCACTGGTAATGAGAGTGAAGAGATCTGTAGCTGCCCCTCCTCTTCCCCTCCTGAGGATGCTGAACACCACAGTGAGGTCTCCCCTCAGTCTCCCCTTCTCCAGGCTGAACAGACCAAGTGACCTCAGCCACTCCTCACCAGGCTTCTCTTCCAGACCCTTCACCATCCTTGTTGCCCTCCCCTGGACACTCTAATGGCTTAATGTCTTCTTTACATTGTGGCTCCCAAAACTGCCCCTGGCACTCGAGGTGAGGCTGCCCCAGTGCAGAGCAGAGCAGGACAATCCCCTCCCTTCCCTGGCTGGTGAAGCTGTGCCTGATGCCCCCCAGGACACAGTTGGCCCTCCTGGCTGCCAGGGCACTGCTGACTTACATTCAACTTTCCCTTGACCA
>NW_008238330.1:11812232-11840635 GCF_000691975.1 Corvus brachyrhynchos
ACACAGCCAGGGTTGCCCTGTCCAGGTGCAGAACCCAGCACTTGCCTCTGTTACACTTCATACAGTTGGTGATTGCCCATCTCTCTTAATTTGTCATGGTCTCTCTGCAGGGCCTGTCTGCCCGAGAGAGAGTTGACAGCTCCTCCCAATTTACTGTCGTCAGCAAACTTAGTATTCCTTCAAGTCCTGCATCCTGTTTCTTAATGAGATGTTAAAGAGCACAGGGCCAAGGATGGAGCCCTGTGGAACCCCACTGATGACAGGTCACCAGTCTGATGTCACCCCATTCACTGTAACCCTTTCTGCCCAGCCTGTGAACCAGTTGTTCACCCATCCCACGATGTGTTAATCCAGCTGTGTGCTGGACATTTTGGTCAGAAGGATACTTTTGATACAGTATCAAAAGTTTTACTGAAATCCAAACATATTACATCAACTTGCTTCCCTTGATCAGCTGGGTGGATTACCTTGTCATAAAAGGATATAAGGTTTGACAAGCAGGACTTTCCCCTCATGAAGCCGTGCTGGCTGTGACCAGTGACTGCACTGTCCTCCAGGTCCTTCCAGAATAATATTTTCCATGATTTTACTGGGCACTGAAGTGAGACTGACAGGCCTGTAGTTTCCGGGATCTTCCTTGAGTGCAACTTGAATGCAACTTAACACTGAAGCCATAAGGGTATCAACCAGCACCTGGCTCTTAAAATTATGCTGGACCTCTTCCTTTTCCTGGGCCTTTGAGCTCGTCTGGGAATTTACACCTTATTGGAGGGGAGCTAAAATACTGCTTCAGCTGATAGAAAATCTAGTGAGGTTTTACTTATCAGGGGACTTGCTCCCTGAGGGGTTTGGTGAGGGTCTTGGTATAAAGGAAAAGAAGACCCCTTGTATTTTATACCTGTTGTACATAGCTCCAAGTAACTTGGATGAGTGCCAGACTGTGAAGATGCAGGGTGTCTTTATTTACTTGCCTTTTGTACAGAAAATATAAGAAGCAAAGGTAATTCTGTTGTAATACAGCTGTTTTCCACAATCAAGAAAAATGTTTCTAAATTTACTCCTTTTTTTCCAATTTTTTAAAAATTGTGAAACAAAGGTCACACGCTTCAAAAGCCCTTTTATACAGAATTAGCTTTATAAAGAAAGAGTGAGCGCAGAGAAAATGCTTGGACAACTCCTATAAACAACTCGCATCATTTCGAAAACCCTGTTGTTAATGATGTCTCCTTTTCAGTAGATTTTTTAAAGACTCTTTTTCCAGGGTTACTAAAGAGAGCACGTTTTCTTGATGGTTTACATTTATAATGGTGGTTTGAGCGATGCATAGCACATGATTTTTTCTGTCAGAGGCAAAGATCTTCCATAACTGGGACAATGTGTGTTACCTGAGTGTGCACGGAAGTGTCTGCAACACTGTAAAAGTCAGAGTTTAAGAATATAAAAAAAAAGTGGAAGAAAAACAGAGCTTAATGCAACTTTGTACATTCTTTCAGCATGCAGGCATAAACATGGTAGTTGCAGCACCTTTTCTATGGACTAGTAACGTGAGAACTGTGGCAGTTCACTGTATAACACTGTACAGCAGCAATAGGCTTTTGGCTTACTGAAATAAAGTGTAAGACCAGTGGTTTCCATCCCTGCTTTAAGTCCCTAAATTTTTCTTTCCTCTCCAGCTAGGACAGATGCTATAACCTTAAAGAGAGCCTTCCTTTGGGAGAACCTTTCTCTTCATAGCATCCAGTCCTTGGGTTGTGGCTCACACAAGTAGATTTTCTGGGGCTGACTTTCCTCTGCTCTGATGTCATGCAAGTGAGAAATTCACAGTAGTGCAAGCTGGAGGCAAAGTCCTGCTGTTCAGGTTTGCTGGGCACTTGCACCCATTTGTTTGAGGGGCAGGTGGCTGGCACCAATGTGCAGGTGCAGGCACCCCATACACACCTGCATAGCCCCAGGCGTGGCTGCCCCATGAGCTGGGCTGCGGGCCCGGCCTGACTGGGACACAGCCCTCTGCCTTTTGCAGGCAGGCAGGCAGGCTTCCAGCTGGAACAGTCCCAGCAGCTGGCTCAGCATGTGGCTGCACAGATGAGTGCTGCCACAACGGAGGGGAGGGTGCAGGGTGGCCGTGGGTGGCAGCTGAGGACCTGCTGCTAAAAGCACCGTGCACGGTGTCAGGGGCCCGTGGCGGAGCTGCGGACCGGCCTAAATGCTGTGAGGAATTGACTGCACAAGGCTCAGTGGGAACTGGGCTCTGGCGGCAGCGGGATAGGCAGGATTTCATGAAATGAGGAAAGACTGTAAGATCCAGTGCTTGTAATTCCATACAGGAGGTTGTAATATGTATTGCACTCTGCTACCTTTCCCTGCGTGTTGATTGAATTGTTAATGAGTGGTTGAGCATTAATACAGTTGCAAGCAAACAATGCTGTAAATGATGTAGATATATTATTGTTATTTTCTGTATTCACTAACTCACTTTTTCTTTGGAATGCCGTATGCCATTTGAGTGACTTCCCCACAGACTGCATGTGCTGGACAGCTGGAGGGCCCTTCTGCAGCGCTCTCCCCTGCAAAACTCGCACTGAAGCCAGCGAGATTTTGTTTAGACAGGACCTGCAGGACCAGGGAATGTGTGAGGCTTGGTCCTGCAGAAAGCTGAACGCTCTCATTTCCTCCCACTTTGCTAGGAGCCGAATGTGTTGAGCCCTGCTGCTGAACTGAAGCATGACCAGGCAGCACTGAGAATAAACTGGAATTTTATACATAGAAAATTGAATTTACATGTAATAAATGTGAATGAACATTAATATAGAATGTATTTTATCAAAAAATATTGATTCCTTACTTTGACCAAAAACATTTCTGTATTACTGTGTTACTTTTCCATACTTGCCAAATGATGCAAGAGATGTGGAACTGGTTTGGTTGTACTATGAAATGTTTTTATATTTCATTTGTATTTTATTTTTCCCTCCCTCCTACCACATATTGCAGTCAGTAGCCGTTCAGTAATTAATCAGGGGTAGCATGACCCAGTGGCTAGGCTGCCAGACTGAGACACAAGATTTGCCAACACATGCATAAATGCTTGCAAACCTGGGTACTCAGTGAGATGTGGGTTTGTAGGTCTGCCATTGCCTTGCCCTGAGCTTTAGGTGGGTCTCAGTCACTGAAAATTCAAGGCAGGACTCCAGTTATGCATCCAAGCCTCCAGAAGATTTAGTAGGAGCAGGGTAACTCCTTTGAAAGTCCTACCTTAAGTCTTTTGTAAAAGAGACTGTTAGTATTATTTGTCCAGCCGTGTATATAGTGCTTTAGGTTTCTGGGTGAACAGGTATACACATGATCATTCCTTTCCTCAGAGCAAACCAGTAATGAAAGGACAGGGAAGGGTCTTCCTTTTCCCTCAGCCTTTCTCATAGGCATTTCATGCTCTAACTAAATACAAATACAGCAGAGCAGAGCCTCTTGCAGAGCTGGTGCTTCTGAATATGAGTTGCATGAATGTCATCAGCAGAGTGCTGCTTGGACAATGAGAAATACATGGGATGCCAGAGGAAGAGGCAAATTTTAGAAATGTCACAGCTGCAGGGGCAAGAGTGAGCAAAGCCCCTTCAGAGAGAGAGCTGCTGAGATTTCTGAGACAGCCAAAGCCATCCTGCCAAGTATCTGCGTATTGAACCCATGCAGTTTATAAAAAAGCTCCTCTGGACACTACTGAGGCCTTGAGCTCAGTTGTGTTTTCCTGTTAGTGTCCTGCCTGATTAATGCATTGAGATGGTTGAGGGAGGAAGGGATGGAGAAGGCAAACTGAAAAGCCAATTCCTCTTCTCCAGCATTATGATATTGTGTGAGTAGGTAGGAGCAGCAGTCAGGGTGCAGGAAGCTTCTTTTTTAGATGCATGGTAACATCTCTTAAAAGGACTTGCTCATGAGAGAAAAAATTGTCGGACCGTTACCTTGCAAGAACTGGGGGAATAGCTCACCCTTGAGCACGATGACCTGAACGCCTACCAGACTTCAGCTCCACCTCCTGCCCTGCTCCAGGCTGTTTTCCAGGCAGTTTCCCTCTGTGCATAGTGCTGTGCCTTTCAAAGTCTCATGCTTGTAAGAATGCCACTTTTGCTGGGAATAGCCAGAGTTAGTTTTCCTGCATCAGTGACGTGCATGCCAGCTGCTGCATCTTGTCACTGTGTCCCATGTAAGGTGTTCTCTGTGAGATGGTGACTGGGGCAGTGAGGAGGAGTTTCTGCTGCAGCATTGCTTTAGTAGGTCCCTGCCCTTTCCCCCTCTGCAAGGTGGGACATGGGACTGTGACAGTAAAAGTGATTGCAATAACATTGTGGACATTGTTTTAGAAAGCTGCCATTCAGTACATATTCCCAGCCTCTTTCAGCATGTTTCCTGATCTTTCTCTGGGATCCAGGGCTGATGCCTATGGCTGTTTTACTCAGTGTTAGCTTTAGCAGTGGCAGGAGGCAAGGTTACAACTTCATCCATCCTTACTGCGTGTCCAACCTTACCCTATGTCCATCCTTCCCTGTCCATCCTTACCATTCTGTTTGTCTCAGAAGTTCTCACTTCCAGAAGAAGGGAAGCATAGGAAGGAGGAGAGAGACACCTCTTATCTCCCACAGCTTGCAGCCAGGCACATCAGTGGAGCTGCAGCTCAGCACAGTGTGAGTCGCACTGTCCTTTCTGTACGGGGGGATGAGGTGACGTGGGAGATGTGTTATCCCTTGAGGACCCATGAGTGGTCCGTGCTGGACAGGCATTATGCAGAAGGCAGCAGTCATTTTAGGTGCCAAACCCAGTATCTTTTCACAGGCAGTGATGTCTCACCAAATAATCCACTCTCTGAAAATCATAACCCATTGAGGCTTTCCAGGTTGGGCATCCAGAAAATGAGACTTGTGTGGTTGCCTGGTCACTGGGAGATCTCTTTCTCAGTGCTGGCTGGTTTTGGTCTGGCTAGAGGACATGGGAAATTGGGAAGGATTCCTTTAGGGGCATTAACTGGATGCCCCTTTCTGTAAATTGCTGAGCGGAGGCAAATGCTTTGTTTTATGCATTTTATTCTGGCAGGACCTCCCCTCCTCCCCAGCAGCCTTTCTCTGCAGCCAGCTGCAGATGGGAAAGCTTTGTGTGAGAGCCAGGCAGAAGTGACGCAGGGCAGCAGCTCCTAGACCCTGCTACAGGCTGGACTTGAGGTCGTCCTTGCAGGGTAACCATGGAGCTGAAGGCTCGGGGATTATATTACATCACTTCCAATGCAGATATTTAAGTTAATTATGCTTAATTTAAGTTAAGATAATTAAGAGTCCTTAAATTTGGTCCTTAGAGGGAAGACCTTGTCACTTTGGGTTTTTATTGGATTTCTGAGACTTAGTTGCACTGTTGGTGTCTGATGTCTGTAGCAGGTGTACAGAGGAAACCTCTTCACTTAGCCACATTTGCTTGTTCAGTGAGCCAAATTGTCTTTTACATGATCTGTGTTTGACTTTTTTCTCATTGCTAATTTTTTCATTTTTTTAAAGAAAGACAGTCCCTAGAGGCATAACTGCATTATTGCAAACCCCAGTTTATACAGAGCTGCGTAGCACTGCACTGTCAGTACGAGCTTGGACATAAAAAAGCCCCCCACAGATTAACAAAAAGGACCTTCATTTGTCTACAAGAAAAAACCCCCAAACTTCTTTGAACTAGTTATTGCTGACTGTCGTGAAGCTCACTGGTTTCATGTAAAATGCATTGAACTTTGAAATTCCCTTTCTGTACCAACATGCTGTTGCTCATGTAGGCAAAGGTCTGTGGTAACACTGCATGTAAAGGAAGCTTTCATCTTTAGGGGTGGTGGTGGTAGAAATGTCAGCTCTGGATTTCAATCAATGCAATTTTTTGGTCAAGTTTTCCTTTACTAATGCAGGGACTAGTCAGCCCTCAACACATCAAGCAGAAATCATGTTGTGCCATGCCATGCCAAGTCTTTGGTGGGGTTTCCACCATTTTTCTGGCTGGAAGATCTCTCTGTCTTTGGGACTACAAAGCTGTGAAAGGAGTCACCAAAAGAAGTTGCCCTTTTGTTCAGCACTTCCAAAGGTATAAGCCTTCAGTGGAGCATTGCCTTCCTTCTGATCCTCCTTCCTCGTCCACCACCAAGGTGTCAAATCCAGCAGTGTCATTACACCATGAGCTTGCCATTAAAGAGCTTACCAAACTCTGATGAGTGATGGTGTCTTTTCTCTGTGAGCAAAATCAACTCAGTTTTGAATCTGAGGGGCTAAAACACAGCTACAATGCATGTGGCACAGGCTTGATGTTCATGGGCACTGCTGGTGCATGGTGGAATAACACAGTGTTTGCAGGTGTAAGGAGGAGAAAATGATGTCATCTGAGCTTGGGCACTGCAAAGCCAGCCTGCTGGATCCAGAATCGTCAGGTGGTTTGTTTTGGCACAGTCTGAGACAGTGGATTTGCTGTCAGAAGCTGGGAATTGGTGATAATATTTGTGTGTGAGCCAGTACTTCAGACCTCTCAGGTCCTTTTCTGTTTTGCACAGATTAGGGAGACATCTGTTCTAATTAAGAGATATGTAACAATGCTGAAATGAAAATGGTGATTCTGTTCAAATCATTTGTCTCTTTTCTTTAAACACTTCACTCTTAATTGCTGCTTTGACATCTTCTCACCCTGATTCAATTGAAAGAGTCAAGGCAATCGTTACCTTTGTCATGAGCCTCTGTGGGTTGATATCTTTCAGCCCATGGAAGAGGAAGTGCTTTAACTCAGCATTTGCCTTGTCTTTTTGGCACTTCCCAGGCCACGAGCACTGAGTAGGAGCACACCAGTTGCATGCCCTCTGGTATGCCCAGAACCCCAAGTGCTGCCTATAAAGTCATTCCTGTGGCTGGTGGAGTGCCTGCCAGGACTGATTCCCTCGTGTTGGAGCACAATCCCAACAACACAAGCCCCACAGCCTCTTGAGAGACCTTTGCATATGGTGGAAGCCACTGGGACAGTTAGGCTCTGGCTACAGATACAGCTGCCCTTGCAGAAGCAGTGCTGTTCCCAAGCACCTCTTCAGCTGCTTGGAGCCTGCTGCCCTCCCAGCTCTGCTGGGTGAGCTTCTTCCACAAAGTGGTGGCTGCAGCTCGGGCCACTGCCATCTGCACAGTTTTTTCCCAGTTCAAGTCTGTCCACACTCCAGCTCTCCAATGTTAGGTCACACCTTCCCCAGATCAAGAAATTGGGATATTCCAGGGATGTGATAGGCCTTGGCTTTGTATCAAGGAGAACAGGTCCATTAGAGCTACTCAGTATGTGCTGCCTGTGTTGGCTCCTGCCTAATGCTCTGTCCCCAACCACAGCTGTCCTCAATCAGCCAGATGGCAAATGCTGTTACCCCCTCGGCAACACCATGTGCTGTTTTAAGGAGCACATCAGATTTTATGTTTTCTTCATGTTCCTTCTACTCCGTGACAAGGTTCTTGCTTCCGCCACTTGTTTACTGAGTGATGAAATGCTGTAAAAAAAGCACATTTATTTCCAATAAAGGTGTAGGTATATGCGTCCATGCTTTTAGCCGAGTAGTGCTGTACTTGTGACACCAAGGCAAGGCTTTTATACCTTTTATTAGACAAACTGATATGGAAAGCCACAAGCTCTCAAACTCCCAAACTCCCAGCATACTTCTCCACGCTGAAAAGCAGCAATTATAGGAGGCAGTGTGATAGCAGGTAATATCTCCTGAACAACCTAACCTTGCTTGTACACATTTCTTGAGATATTGCTGCCATAAAGGTGAGATGGAAGAGGCAGCGTTGTAGCCAGGGTTTTATTTACAGCCCCTCGTAGTGCTAAAGGGACCAGGAGTGGGTTGTGTCAGCTGTGTTATCCCCACCACAGCGCTCCTGAAGAGCTTGTGAAGGGCTGTATCGCGCCATGAGCTTTGAAGCCTTTATGCTTTTGGGTTTGTAGCAGTCCCCTAGAGGTCAGCAGAGCCTAGGTTTTGGAACAGCTCTAGCTGATGGTAGCTTTGCAGGGATGATAAAAGCAAGTTTGCTGCTGGCCTGTGAGACCCTGCTTTTTCTGTCTGGCAATTTTGGCTGTTGCTGGAGAAGGGATCAGGCTGGGGAAGAAAAGAATCAGCTCATGGGGCAAGAAGTCCTGCTTTGAAGACAGGCTTTTCCTTTGCAGACAGGCACGTTGAGAACCTGAAGCAAGGGGGAGAAGCAGCCGGAAGATGAGTGCCAGCATTGTCAAAGCTGCACAGGGCAGTCAGTGGCTGCTGGTGCCTACACCTCTTGGCTCCGGTGGTACCCATTCCTTCTGGGATCGCGGCTGGACTGTGCTGCATCAGGACCAATGTCCCAGCCATGCTTTGTGTGTGTGCTTCTGCGCTCCAGTGCTGCAGTGGTGTGGCTTCTGGTCACACTGGTCTGCTCTCAGTGTTCACCTGTGTCCACTGTGCCATGCTGGCCTCAGACACTCTGCAGCTGCTGATCAGATGTTACCTCTGCTTGCCCAGATCCTTGCAATCCCAGCCTATTTCATGCAGGCACTCACTTTACCTGCCACCTCAGCCCAGGACTAGAGGTGGAGCTGAGTTTTCCCCGGACTTTTTCAGCTTCTGGGGTTGGAATGGCAGTGTAAGGGAGCCAGGCTCTGCCACATTCAAATTACTTGGGGCTGACAAGCAGGTCACAGTCAGTCATTCCATGTCCAGTCAACAGAGACATTGTCCATGCATTCCATGTCCTTGCCTTGCAGCAAGCAGCCCTGTCAGGGGGGAGACCTGACACCAGTGCCTGCAGGACACTGCCAACATGGGCATCACATATCTCAGTAATGAGAAAATGAATTACCTTGAGTGGACATGAATTTACATTTGCCCTACACACTGCTCACCCTCTCCCCAGCTACAGCTGCAGGCTGGGAGTGCAGTTGGCAAAATACGCCTCTTTCTCCCCAGCTTTCCTCCTGGTCAGCATACTCAGGTCTATGGCTGCCCTTTTCCCTGTTGTTTAGCTGGAAACCCTCCAAGCACAGCTTTCCATTTTGCTCTGCATCCTCAAGGATCATATGCTCAGGTCCAGCAAAGAGCAGAGACTTGCAGTCTTGGCTCAGGAGGATGCATAGTGCTAGAAATGCAGTGATTCACACAGAAGATCAGTGCCAGATTTTATGCCTTCACACTGTCTGTTTTGGTTAATAAAAGTCTGAAAATTTTTATTTTGGCTCTTCTTGAAGGTTTTTCTTTTTTATTATCCTGTTACTCCCTGATTACTGTGTTTCTTTTTGTTTCTGCAAACCCCTTATCAGGGGAGGTTTGAGTTGCCTGTGAGTCATGTAGCAGTGATGGGGAGTGGCAGCTCTGGGAGCCGAGCATGTGAGTTTGTGCCCAGTTCACCTCATCCCATGACAAAGGCTGCTGAGGTGCCACCAGGCTGTCAATGACCCCTCTTGGCTGCCGTGACTAGGGTGGTCAGCCAGGTGCTGGTCACATCTCTCCTCCTCCATGTGCCTCCATGTGCTATGGAAAATGAATGCCTTAACCTTGATGAATTCAGCTCTTTTTTCAGCCTTCTGAAGTCAGTGTAGCAATAAAATTACTTATGCAAAACCTAAATTACAAAGC
The DNA here is from genome assembly GCF_000691975.1 of Corvus brachyrhynchos. Taxonomy (NCBI): domain Eukaryota; kingdom Metazoa; phylum Chordata; class Aves; order Passeriformes; family Corvidae; genus Corvus; species Corvus brachyrhynchos. Next base: position 11,821,867 of record NW_008238330.1, read on the forward strand.
ACAGACCCATGGACACTTTCTTGCCATTGCAAAATATCTGAGCCTGAGGGCATGACAGTTTTATGGATGCAGCAAGCCGTGAGCTGCAGATATAAAGTAGGATAATGAAATGTTTGCTGAGACCTTTCCAGCTGTGCATCAGGACTGGTGCATGGGTGTGTGCTTTTCCAGCTCTGCAGGATAGCAGAAGACACCTTTCTGGGAATCACCAGAGCAAGGCTCTTGCTAAATTCCTTTAGGTTTTGTCAATGTACAGTTTTTTTGTTGTGTCATCCAAAAAAAGGGAGGGCACTACCTGCAGAACCACTAACATGATCGCTAACCAGGGTTCATCAGCACTCCCTGAACCCTCCCAGGCAGAGATGAGCAATTAAGGAGGTAACTGGCCCCATGCAGGATCCCTACTAAAAGACAGATTGCAGTGCTGCAGCAGATCAGCAAAGGCCCCAGGAGCATGCTTTCATCCATCAGCACATAAAAGAGCTCAAGAGGGAAACTGGGGATAGACTTGCAGTCTCTGGGTTAGAGTCACAGAATCATTAAGGTTGGAAAAGGCCTCTACTTAATCATTGAGTCCAGCCTTTTACCTAGCACTGCCAGGTCCACCACTAAACAGTCTTCAAAAACATGTAAGAAGTAGTGGAGATAACATTTCAAAACTGGAGTGTTTCTGGAGAGAAGAAAAATCATCAGTGTGGAACCCAACCAAAGAATGGCAGCTGCTGCCCTCTTCTTCCCCCTCGCCAGTCTCCATTGACATGCTCTGCACCTGGTCCTGCTCCAGGAGCTGCAGTAAACCTCTGGCCCCCTCCCCTGTCACTCAGCTTCTTCAACCTTGCAAAAAGAGTATTGGCAGGACCCCGAAACCTTAGGAGTAAGCACCATCCTGCTGCCGCAGTGCTCCACACCCAGCCAGCCAGCACACTGAACGGACAGGACTGTTTGCTGCTCCGTGAGGGAGGCACTGCTGCTGCTCTGAGGCTAAAGTCCTCTGCACCCTTGGCACAGCTTGTCACCACGTCCTTTTGCACAAACTTGTACATGTTAGCACACGTTAGAACTTTCACCACCAACTGTTCTTTCAGAACAAAAAAAATCATGTTTTCCTTCCTAATAAAGTCTCCTTCCTCCCACTGGCCCTGCGACAGGGCTGTTTGTACACTGTATGGCAAGGCTTACCCATGGAGAAGGGACCTGCCCAGGCCTACAGGTTCCTTAATGGGATGATGATGCTAAGAGTTACTACAATCAAAGCAAAGTGACCAAGTTTAGCCATTCACTCATCTGCTGTGGCCTGAAGCTTATTGTTGTGTATCAGGCATTTAGACACGCAAGCAAATTACACACAAGATGTGAATAGCATGCTTCTGACTACTGCCACTGAAGCCAGCACATCTGATGGGCAGCTCATGTGGTCTTGCAGGTCCCTGAAACCCCTGCTCTCCTTTGCCTTTGCAGCTGTTGTTTGGCAGAGTAAACCTTCCAGTCAGTGCCTGTCACCTACCCATCATTTCTCAGAATGCCTGCACTCTTTTCTGGCAGTGGTACTTAAATAGTCTCAATCTGCATTGCCAATATCCCATAAAAATTATTCATTAGCCATGATAGCAGAGGAGTAGAGCTTCCAAGAAGGAAAAGACTGATGAAATGACCAATGTTCATATTAACTATCCTGGCAATGGAGATGGTGGACACTTGCTTCTGAATGGACAACCATGCTCAGTTACATCTCTACTGACACTTCCACTGTCACCCCCAAAACAGGTCACAGTCTACAGCCTCCTTGATGAACAGCACAGCTCTCCTAGCTAAGATGGGCATTTCTTCATGAAGTATCCTTTGAAAGGTCCTCTGTTCTCTTCCCCTCTCCTGTTTGCTGTTGCTGATACTGCTACAGCAAGTGGTATCCAATGCAGGGAGTGTCATCGGAGCAGGGATGTGGCTTACCAAACCACAGCCAGACAGAAGAGCAGGTCAAACGCACAGGCAGGAGCCACTGCCAGCAACCAGTGAGCAGCAGCCTTGGATGTGGAGCTGTCTTGACCACAGCAACACATCAGGACTTTACAAAGTCCCCATCAGTCTTGGACAGGCAAGAGAGGGTGGGATGCAAACAGGGCTTGCAGAAGCTGACCTGCCAGATCTGCAGTGTGGGCCCTCCTGGCTATTTTCTCTTTCGTATCCTGTTTGTACAATATGAGAGACTCTGTGTGAATCCGAACTGACTCACCCATGGAAGAAAACCCTATGGGGAAAGGAAACAACTTGATCTGATGACCTACTCTATGTTTGAAGCAGCAAAAGTCTGGTTTAATCCCCCTCCTTTGCCATGACTGACTGCATTCCTTCAACTCCATATGACATAATCTTGCATTAATGCCATGAGGGTTACCTCAGAAATCACAGAATCATAGAATTATAGAATCACTAAAGTTGGAAAAGACCTCTAAGATTCTCAACTCCAAATGCAAGAACTGCAAGAACCTTCTTTATTTCTTAAATAAATACCTGTTTGTGACAAAGTGCAAGGAATGGAAGTACCCCACGTCTGCAGGTGGGCTGTTACTGGGGATACCCACTGGATTTTCATCCTATGGGAATAGACTGAGCAGGACCAGCTTAGTTCCTCTGCAGTGGCTCTGACCTCCTGGCAAGTTAGCACTCAAGATATTAAGCAATGCCAATGGGTTTGTTTATTGATAAACTTGTTAAGTTGTGAAATCTGTGTGAAAAGACACAGTTAAAGCTGATTTTACTGACATAGCTCAGTGGTAACAGGAGCCTCATAAAAGAGTAAAATCCCAATTTCCTCTTCAGCCTAATCAGTGGATCTCAGAGCTGATTTTCATCCAGCTCCTGCTCTTTTTGTCCATCTAAACAATTGCTTTATGGCTGCATAGAGAACTCCAAAGGATATTTTGGTGTTGTCTTTTCCATTCATCTTCAGGATTTTCTGGGTCATGGAGTCCCCTGTCATGCTGCCCTGGCATGTGTCCATGACTTCTAGAGGTGCCTCAGAGGGTGGACAGCAGGGATGTACCTTGAATAACCTGGCTGTGATCCAGGAGAACTGGACAGTCCACCTCAAACCCTGGGAAAAGGCATGGGTGAGAAGCCATGTGCTGACCAAGCCCCACTGGAGTCATCAGCTGGGCGAGCCACAGCTCCGTGAGCCAGTGTTACTGTGCAGAAGTGGCACAGCCATGCACAGTGTGCCAAGGCAGGCACTCTGGCATAACTCCACATCCTTCAGCTTGTCTGCTCCCTCCCTACGCCAGCATAGGAAGTTTTCTCCCCAGCCCTTCCCTGATTGCTCCTTCCTGGACTCTGGCCACTGTTTGCTGCTCCCAGTGCCTCTGGTACAACTATGTGCAGAACTGTGAAACGAGCTGGGTTAAAGACCAACAAGGGCAAATGGGTTTCTGGTTTCTTCTGAAGGGGTGATTTAAACCTCAGTCCTGTTAGCAGCTCATTTTTATGGTTGCTTCAACTCAGGGAGCAGGGGATGACAACCCAAGTGGACAGGGTCGGGGACAGGATGGATGGGAACATCTTCAGTTGGCTTTGCTGCCAAAACTGGCAAAGCAACATCCCTACATTTCAGCCCTGCTAGAAGCTCTCTCTACCCTTCACAGGCTCACATCACTTGTCTGGCAGATCCCACATTGCTTGAAGGATTTACTCCATTTTCCTTTAGGGATTAAATGGTTCACATAGTTAGACAGTTATTCTGTCATGGCATATGTGGGACTATCATTAACATTAAAAGGAATGACACATCCATCCAGCAGAGAATAATCTGCTTAATGGCTAAATAGGAAAGCTGTGTACATTAAATTGCAGTGAGCTTTGTGATGTAGTTTTCCCTATGATAAAATTGAGACCCATTTCAAAACAGGAAATTAATTTTCCCTCTTTTTATTCATTGGGTGCCATAAATACAAACCTGCCCCTTGACAACCTATAGAAGTCTCCACTGTGATGTATTTATAGAACCCAATGTGCCATGGATGCCTGAATGTAAAATCAGCTTCTGATTTATTGGACTGATGGCTTTTGAAGTGACAGATAGCCTGGGACAACATTTGTCTCAGCTCACACACCCTGTGCCAACCCATGAACAACTTTTACAGGCTGAACTTAAGCGTTTGAAGTTTTCTCTTCTGGAAAGCAGGAGACAAGGCGATTTGAAAGAAGGCTGAATAAAATTCAGGTGGACAATAGGTACTTGATTTGTAGAGGTGTAAGTTACCACCAAGTATTTAGTTGCTCTCAAGAAGGGAGTAAAATCTGATTAATTTCAACAGAAAATTCAGACCAACTGTACTTAAGCCCATGCTATTTTTTCAATAACTAAAATTCTGGCTACAGATTTGCATAAACAAGGATAGAAATTCTTTGTTATGTGTTTTAATGTGTGAAGTGGAAGTAGAGCTAGAAAAAATGGGAACTAGGGAAGAGTCACTGAGGAACCAACAGCAGCAAGAATTGGGACTACCACTTGAACTACTGCCTTCTCTGTTACACATTCAGCTCTTCAGTAGACGTAAAGCAGTTGCTGATATGCATATTTAGAGTGCATTTACTACTGTGCTGCCCACATAGATTCTGAAGAGTGTGAGCAATAGGCAGCCCCTGTGTGCACAGCAGCAGCAACATGAGCAGGAGATAGCACCTGGGTGGCATGCACACTTCTGGAGGAGGTCTAGCTCAAGTGGGACTTCATTCTGCATTTGCCCACTCATTCCTTTCCATCCCTGCTCTCTCAGTTGTGTCAGTGAGACTATTTGTCAGGACACAAATGAAGAGATTGAAGACTTGATTTGTGTTAAAAACAACTTCTATACAGATGAAGTTATTTCCAACCCAGGCTGGTTCACCTTTTGGCCCCACACCAGGAGCTGATGGAGTAACAAGTGGGGATTCTTAAGGGGTGAGAAATAGCAAGAAAAGAAGCTACAGCTGAAAGCAGCATAAGTCAAATGGCTGCCTAAGATCTGGGTGTGTCACTTCTCGTGTACGTGCTTCACAGCTGTTTGGCTATGGACCATGGTGTTCATCCCAATCCTCAAGTGCTGGTTGAAGATACACCTAAACCACGAGTGTTCAAGTACTTGAATGCACAACTGTTTTAATTAATGAATATTAAAATATCATCAAAAGTGGAAGAACAGAACTGAAGCTCCTTTCACTTTTCTCAAGGTCACAAAAGTACCTGGAGAAATCAGGACAAAGTGTGTTTCCTTCCCTGCAAACTCCCACATCACCCTCCCCTTCATTCCCACTGGATAAGCACTTCTGCTGCTGGCCACTGTGCAGCTCTCAGTTGCTAAAAACCAGTTTGATCAGGCCAGATGTGTGGGACCTACACCTGGGTTAGAATGACTCCCTCAGCTCCATCATCATCCCTGAAGACAGGGGTAAGGTCTGAGGTGGAGTGGACCCCTCTCCCAGCCCCATGCACAAACCTGGGGAGAGGGCTCAGGCTTCTTCCCAGCTAAGCTCTGGTTAACTGGAAATGTACCGTGCTTGTACGAAAGTACAAACCACCATGCTCAGTACAGGCAAACCAGAAGCCAAAAGAATATCATCCTTGATATTCTCTTTAAACAACAGTTTCCAGTATAAGTCATGTATGCTACAGCTGTATGTGCTACAGTCTGGTAATTAACAGCTGCTTGTTTGTCTCTGGGGTGGATAATAAATGCATTGTGACCTGTCTTCTCCTCTTCCTCTCCCCCTCCCAAATAAGTAGGATCTGTGAGTGCCTTTCAGGGCTGCCATTGGCTCTGAACATGAGCTGGCCTTGGCAGAAGATATGTTGAGAGGTGATAAGCAACCACCACAAGCGAGTACCTTAGTCCTCTCTCTGGCCCCTTGCCTCCATCTGTCTTTGCAGCCTCTGACACTCCATGGGGAAAGAAGCTGCAGCATAACTTCTTCCCTCTTTCCCCCATCCTCACTGCTCCTGGGGGAGCAAGGAGGGAAGCTGGAGCCAGGGTGGTCCCATCCAGCCTCACGGCAGCTGTGGCAGCTGCAGCACTTCACCCTACAGTGGCAAAGCTGCTGGAAGCTGCAGTGTGAAACCGGGAGAACGGAGAAATTGGTGCCTTGCAACATTTTGTATCAGTATACAAGCTGTGTCTTAGTTGTTTCCCTGCAAATACAATCTCAAAAAGCTACCACTTCCATCATCACTTTTGAAGTAAAAGAGACTTTTCTGCTTGGCATCAGGATGAGAAAACTCTGCTACAAAGCAGATGCTCTTTAGCGTTTCAGACTTTGAAGTGGTTGTTCTTAACATGAGCAACAGGCAGCATTCATAAAAAGCCTTAGCACTGGAGCAGGGTCAAGCTGAGAAATTTAATATTCTGCTGCTCTAAGAGTACTAACCTGGCACAAATTCATCCTGGCTTCTGCAACTTCCCAGTATGATTTGAAGAGATGAAGAGGGAAAATCTAATGAAAAAGGAATGGAGTTTGGGCTAGTAGATGCACGGGATACAGAGGAGCTTCACAGATACTGCTCCTTGTTCCCAGAGGAGAAGGAGCTCAGATGGCTTTGGCCAGTTTGCAATTGCAAGGGATCATATTTTATTTTTCACTTGTGACCAAGTCAGCTGCTGTATTAAAAAATGACCATGGTCAAAATCAGTGGTGGACACGGCTACGATATGGGAGTAAAAACCATGCTGTAGTACATCTGCTCCCCTGGCACACAGCCCAGCATGTTAACCAGGAGTGTTGGGGAAGAGGAGGAGAGAGAAGAAAGAGCTACAGCCTCTGGAGTCTTCCCTGTTCTGGCAGCGAGTCTCTCTAGGGCAAAATCTTCCCATTTTGGGTATGCTTGTGCATCCCTGTGCAAGACACTCTTAAGACATATGATTAGATGTTTTCCTGAATAGGAGCAATCTCAAGTGTAGATTCACAAGCTTTTATCCTGATCTCTGACTGGGACCCATGAAAGGACAGGGCATAAGAAGCTTGAGGGAGTGTGCAGGGGGATGCAATTACCAGGCTTGCCAGCCTGGGCAGGCATACAGGGAGGCAGCCAAGTGGGACTGGGAGCTTCCCTGAGGATGCCCTGGGGTTGGCAGCCAGAGCAGCAGGGCCCTATTATTCTTCAGAGTAACAGCCTGTGTTTGCTGCAGGGAAGCAGATCCCACTGTGCTGCCTCACCCCACTTGCCCTACCCAGCTGCTGGAGATTGCAGCAAAGGGAGTCCCAAAGGCAATGATTTGGGGTCAGAAACATCCTGACCCCCACCTGCCTCTTGCTAGAGCTCTGCAAGCTCTCACACATACTGCCAGTCCCCAGGGGAATGATAATTGTAGGATGGGGTCTTGCAATTTAAGTGCTTGGGGAACTATTTCTTTGTCTGGATTTCTCTGCTGCCACCACTGAGGGGTACTGATCTCTGCCTGGAAGCCCTGTGTGCAGTCACTGTGTCAATATTTAATCATGGTAATTAGTAACAGGCTGGGTGGCTCAGGAATTCACAGCTCAGCATTTACCTCATTCACCTCACCCATCTCTTGGGCACGTAAGGGATGTGTCTATGGCAGAGAAGCAGAGGCTTGTGGAAGTGCAGCTGCCCCATTTTTTTGGTAAACATTTTATTTATAGGCTTTTACAAATCCTTTTGCTCTGTTGGCACATGATGCTGTGAAACTAGGAAAAGAGGAATTCATTCCAGGTCAAAAGAAGTTCCTTTTGTATCTAACCCATGGGCAGCTGCCCTTCGCTACCAGTGTTTTAAGGCTTTTAAAAATCACAGACTGGTGGCAGAGCAGCAAGCTGCCTCTTTCCTCTGAAAACTGGGTTAAAACAAGACCCTTCATGCCTCACAAAGTTCTATTCCTGCACTATAGCAGAGCAGAACATATATCCAGTTACATCAATCAATGCCCTGCACCTCTCCCAAAGGCATCAGCTACCAGGAGTGGGTCCTCTCTGTTACAAGGCATGAGGCTCAGCCAGCAGAGTGGGGCTAACTGCTTCTGAAATCTTTAGGAATTTCTGTTCAGGAGTTACAAATTAAGCTCTCCTTGGAGACATCATAAATCAGATCCAAGGCTGTCTGCTTTGAAGAGGCTTTCCAACACAGCAGAAGGACTCTCGCTTGTGGTGTACGTGAGCCATGGCTCCACGGTACACCCATTCTTCATCTGTGAAAGTTCAAGTTTATAGCTGTAGGAAAAAGAATTAATAGGTGTAGTAAAATCAAAGCTAAATGCGAAGAGTTGCAAGGGGAATGGGCAATAAAATGGCAGATAAAACTTAACATTGATAAATGTTTCTGGGGCTCTTTTTCTTGTAAAAGAGAAAATGCAGAGAAGAGATTCTAAAGGTCTGTGAACTCATGAGTGATGTGAACATGGAGAACAGGAAAAAGGTTTTAACTTTCTCCTCCAGTACAGGAGGTAGTGGCCAGCTATATAAAACAACAAAAGGCAGGTTCAATTAAGTTCTTCGCCAAAATGTACTCAAGTGCTGGAATATGTTACTTAACACAGGATGTGAATACCCAAAATTTCACTCAACTAGGCATCTTTGTGGAAGAACAGATATCTGGGAAGAGACCAGAAATGTCATAGTGACCTTCCTCCACTTTTTTCTTTAGCCTATTTTCTTTTTAGTAGTAGAGGAGAAGTGGCATGTAGCCATCAGAATGGGAGTTGCATTGAGTCCTGAACTGGAGAGACCTGTCAGACTGGGAAACAAAATTCACAGTTCATATGAGAAAACATACATCTCCATCATGTGTTGAAACTTCTGTTGTCAGCACTTACTGCACAACAGAAGACAAGTTACTGGGTCAGCGTGTCCTCCTCATCCATCCTTACCTTCTCATATCTTCCATCAGGGCACTGATCACACCACATCAGGTGTCTGGGGTATATGACTGATAGGAGATGTTGGTTTGAGTGGGCCGCACCACTCACCAGTCTCAGCACTCTGCAAAAATACGAATCAGTGGGCCAAGTGCTGATAGCAGTGCTCCAAGACGTGGGATAAGCTGTGCTCCTGCTTTTTTTAGGGTGCAAATACTGCAAAATGTTGTAAATACAGAGTGACAAGCCTCTCTCCTGCTCCTGGCCTGTGAGACCACAAACTGGGAGGAGGTCTATGACACTGTGGTGTAGCAAAGGGGGCAGCAAGGCAGGGACTATCCATCAGGGCCTGGTGTGAAGGGACCCAGCTACTTGGCTCTGTCTCCTTATGCAGCTGTATTGGGCTGTCATCTCTGTGATGCCTGGTGAGATCCATCTACCACCATATCAGCTGCCCACTGCCTCACACAATGCAGGAGATACTCAAGATGCCATTATCACCTTTCTCTGATGCCTGTGTGCACATGCCAGTGTGTATGCATTAACTACAGTCATATGAACACCTATACATGTATTTTTATAGAGATACAAACAGGGATTTTGTGTCCGCTGTTTTCCAAGCAGATGAGGATTTGGAAAGGGCCTTTCCTTCCCAGAGGAGGCAATTAGGTAGTCTATTTTAATAAGGGCAGTATCCTGTTCTGCCAGTGATCAGTGAGGATGACTGCCACAACAGCCAAGCGGTGCAGCCAGCGAGCATTTGGCTTAATTAGTTCTTGACAGGACCAGGTCTCTGTGGAACATTCATAAATAATTTTGCTGGGGGCACAGGAGCTGGCTCATTGCAGACCCACAACAAGACAGACAACAAAACCCCAACCAAATCCTGAATCTTGTCTATTATTGATGTGAGGCTTCCTACTAAACCAAGTTCAAAACAGAGCTTCTTGTTCATGCTGCAGGGGAGAGGGTATGGCATTAGCATTCCTGGGGGCTCATGAGTGACAAGGAGGGGGGGAATATCTGGAGTCCCGATGAGCATGGATGGCAGGAGGTGAGTGAACAGGGAGCTTCACTCAGAGAGTGACAGCTGCGAGGCTCGATGTCCCCTCTGCTCCTGACAGCAGTGCCTCCTGGAGCTTTTGTTTCTCTGCAGCCAGGATGACAGCCTTGTGCGACTGTTCACCAGAGTGCGCCTTCCTTCCAGGCATGGATGCTGTGCACATGGGATCGAGCATTGTCAGTGCCTGACAAACAATAAGGCATCAAGGAAAAACAATAAGGTGGCTTTCTTCAAACACAGACTTTCTCATTTCCAAGCAATCTAACTTTCAATGAGAGCATCTTACCTGACTGGACCACTCCAAATAGTCAGGAAATATGCTCAATGCTGGTGATGATTGGGAAAAAAAGCTGCCTTCTCAATGCAAATGAATATTGGTAACAAGAAAAGCAATATGCTCAGAGCTTTCCAGGTTCTGTTTTCTCGTTCCCCATCCTGCCACCCTTGCGTGCATCAGTCATCCTTCCTGTGCTCTGACCCTGCACTGGTGCTGTCACCACACTGTGCTGTGACCTCCCTGAATTCAGCGCTGCATCCCCCGACCCAGGTCTGTGTCAGTGAGAGAGGGAGGGGCTGTGCTCAGCCGAGACGTGCCACAGTGCTGTGGAGACTGTGAGTGAGACTGGCACTCCCCTGCAGCACCGAGTGTTTGCTTTGCTGGCTGGTTTCACTTCTGAACCGTGCTCTGGCACAGCAGAAAAACACTCATGGAGGACTCCAGGTGTGTATCTGAGTTTGATATTGTATGGTCTTCACCACCTCGTGGACCTCTTTAAGGCTGTGAGTGCTAGATTAACTACTTTGTTTTGTCTGGAGCAAAGAGAGAGAACTCCAGGATGGGCTGGAATGCAGGAGAGTGGTTTGGGAACTGGCTGCAACTCTGATGAGGGCTTCCCTCTGAACCCCTGACATTTGCATTCCCATGTTCTTTCCCTGCTTTCCACACAGTTCTCTAAAACCAACCTCCTGCTGCCTGTTCCCACCCCTGCCTCTGATCTGGAGGGAACTGCTCGAGCCATTTTACTTCTGTAGCTCTTGGTGTTCCTGGCCACCAGAAGCTCCGCAGAAAGACCTAAGGGTGACAGTTTCCAATTTAACATGCATGGATGATAACACACTGTGGTGAAAGTATGCAGGAGACACTCGAGTCACTCAGGTAAGTGTTATCCATAAGACACTGGGAGCACCACGGATCTGCTGGAGACCTCTATTTGGCATCTAACAGCACATCAAAACAAAACCACTTGATATATTTCAGTATTCAAAGGAAAACAATGACCCAGGAGGGTAGGAGTGTCTAAATAACACTACCAATAGGAAAAGACTGTACACATGGGCAGCGCTCAGTAAGACCAGAAAGGAAAACAGAAGATTTAGAATGAGGACTGCAGCCCTTAAATATGCTGTTGCTGGTGTGCAGGGAATAGTCTTTCCACCACAGGCAGGACAAGGAAAAGTGAACTTAAATTTCAGCAAGGGAGACTTAGACCAGAAAATTAAGTTTCCTAACTCTAGGCATTGTGAGACACTGGGGGAGATTGCCTGAGTGTTTATTGAGTCTCTGTTGCTAAAGGTTTCTAAGAGCAGACTAGAAAAACTCTTGTCAAAAAACTGGCTTACATCTAATTGATTCTATCTTGGAGCAGAAGGATAGTCTAGGTGGAAACTAAAGGCCTGAGGCAGTCCTATTTCCTGAGGCACTTTTAGATATGCTAACGATCTAAAGAGTTCCTAAGAGCTAGGTATTTGTTTTTAATACCTAGCATAGCTGGTATGTTTGGCATGGTTGTAATCATGGTCTGGCTAAAAAGAGAATTTTCCCTTTCAGTCCACTAGCAATGTTCCAAGCAAATTATCTGTATTAAAAATGCTCTTCGTGGAACATATTTTAAAAGCAGCATATTCTTCAGCTTGCCAGCCAGCCACCTTCTGAATATGGAGCACATGAAATCCCTGGGTCACACATTTATGAAACCTGTGTCCCCGTGAGCTTCTTAAGTTACCACGGATCTGTGATTTATGACAAGAAGCAGCCTTGACTGGATTTGACCAGGGTTAGAAGTGCTTACACATGCAGGTAAAGTGTCAGGTCAGAGGGCTTGGGAATCCCCATCACAGGCTGGAGCAAGCACCAGGGACACTCCACTCTGGAGACTTTCAGTTACCGTCCAATACTGTCCAATACTTTCCAGTAGAGCATGAGCTAGCTTGGCTTGGCTTACCAAAATCACACAGGTTCAGATGAGGCAACATAGCAACATCCACTGCTAACCTGACACCCACAGAAAAATGCAGAACAAAAGGATATAAGAACAAAGAGAAATGAGTACACATGGGGCACTGCAAAGCCAGCCACCTGCTTGTGCTGCCAGCCCTCTCCCTTCATGTGTGGACCCTGCAGTAATGCGAGGCAGAGAAGCACAACTGTAGGGGAAATTATCTCCCATGCTAGTGATGCAGAATGAAGAAAGCTCTATCTCCAAACCCTGGTGGGGAGTAGGATGGTGCTAAGCTCTGCCTTAAGTATTCTTTTGTTGGGAAAGTCCTGGCAGGATGGATCAGGGATTCTGTGGCAACCCAATTTAAATATGAAAACATACAGAGTACGTATGAAAATTAATGCACAACTCAGGGCCCTCTGTGCTGGGCTGGGGCTCACTTCTGACAATTAACTTTGAAAATGAGCTGATTGTACCAAGAAAGTGAGGCAAAATTTTTCTGACAGCCATTTCAGGCCAATTTCCATTATTTGACACTATTTCAACATATTCCATTTTTCATCTGCTACTATTGTGGTTTTCCCCAAAACAGTGCACAACCTTAAATTCCCCAGGCTTTGGGGATTTTGGAAGAATATAGATAAACTCATTAGCAGGAGCAAAATGATCACTGAATGAATTAATTTGCATAGACATTTAAATGGCAACTTGCAGACATTTCTTTCACTAAAAGGAATAGAACAGTTTCCTTTTGAAGTTACTGCCTGAAACTGTCTTGTGCTTTGGACAACAATTTGCTGACAGTTCACATTGAGTTTTCTTCATGTGATGATGGTTAGTTTGAAAATAACTGAGGTAAAACTTCACCAAATGCCTTGTTCCCAGTCACACTAGCTCCTGAGCTTGTCTCTTGCTGAAAGCTTTCACTTCTGGGTCTCAGTTTCGACATCCCATTTTTTCAGCAAGGTGTGGAGACTTTGGCAGTTGTCAGCTGAGCGCAGAAGTAAGGTAAGTATAAGCCTTTGGTAAAGGGAAGGAGACAGATGTATTAGCTACCTGCCAGAATGGAAATTTACCAGGGGTGTGTCTGTCTGACCCAGCTCAGCACCAGGTTGTTTTGTGCCACAGACATACAATGTCTGCCTTGGCACTCAAGGCTGGCACACAGGGAGTTATTGTGCGGAGGATGGAAATAATGGAAGAGGTGACAGCAGTTTTAGATGCTTTCGTCTTCTGGGAGCCCTGGCTGCTACAGCAGATGAGCCCTTCTGTCTTGAAGACGGCATGCTGAGATGAGTCCCTGTGAGCTATTCCAGGTTCACTGGTGCTCCTGCAGGGTGGTACCCACCATACAGATTCACCTGTCACTGACAGCAATCCAGTCCAGCATCTGGACTGAGCTTTGAGGAATCCCTTGGACAACATGCTCTAATGCCCTCATTAATAAAATTATAGTTCCTGAATAGGTGCCTGTGATATTTCCAGTGGATAAGACATACACTCATCCCCACTGAATACAAGTACACTGACTAATTACACCCTGATAGGTGTGCATTGGTTATCCTGTCAATGAGATACACCACAGTGAAGCAGCAAAGGCACAGCATCCTTGGCACTGAGACGTGCACCATGGATAGTTGTGGGCTGGCGAGCAGTCACAGACTGCTCAGCATACAGGGGAAAGCAGCAAATCTGCAGGTTACACCTCGTGCAATAATCACAATCCTTGTACAGCCATTTCTGGGTCCCACACAACACATAGACAAACAGCTAAGCAAGCAGTTGATTCTCCATATGAAAATAAAGACATTCAAGGAAAAATAAAAACACAACAACAGCATTCATAAAGCTCCACATGCTCAAGGGCACTGGGATCAGGCAGCTCTGCTGAAGCAAGAGGCCTTTCATGCCAGTTCGTGTGTGCGTGCGAACTGCACCCTCGTGAATTGCTAACTTGTCCTTTAGGAGTGAGTTAGATAAATGAGATTCCAATATCAGAGCTAATGCTCCTTTGAAGTGTCACTTTGTGCACTTCTGTCTCTGCATTATCAAAATGTCTTCCACAAAGCTTTATTATCACTGATGACGTAGAACTAAGAGGCAAAATTTTCTATTCAAGGATTGAGTAGTTAAAAAAAACAATACTTCCCTGGATACTGGAAAATCAAATAGAAGACTCCAGGGCAGAAGGGCTAATTAAAAAAAAAAAGCCTGCTTTACTATGAAAACCCTTGAGGGGAGATAAAAGCTGAAGGGAGGTGCATGCTTGAATAATAAAGCCTTAATGAGTTTGGGTCCGTGTCTAATACAAAGCATTGATTTTGGCTGCTTGATGAAGTTAGCTATTTAATTAGAAAAATTTAATTTAAATGGACACTGCCCACTAAGATCACTCTGTTGGAGAAATCTCTATTGCTGTCATAAGTAACTACTATTTTTTTAAAAAAAATAGAAGAGACAAGAGCGAAAAAAATCCTTTGGACAATCACTTTATTTCATACAGCTAGCAGAATTAGTTGTATGTCTTAGCTTCTCTCTTTGCTATGTCCACTCCTTGTGTGCTTTGTTTGGTCTCTCAGTAGCTCATCGGGAGTAGAAGGTGGCTGGAGAAATATAATTTAAAAGATAACAGGAAGACGTGACTGTAAAACATCAGCAAAATATAGAAGCTGGCTATATAGAAGCCAGGGACAGGAGGTATTTCCATGATATTTACACTTGACTTGAAACTGGGCTGTTTCCAGTTTGAGAGTGCCCACTTAAGTAGGTGTGAATTAGACACATCATTCTCAGGGCAAATGTTTTGCTTTATTTAGAAAGGACAGGCCAGGAGTTCGACTGGGCCACTGACACTCCCCAAGATATTAAGAGTAGTGCTCGGCTAGTCTTAATATCTTGAGGTGTTATCTGGGCTTGAGGTTTGAGCTTCCTTTGTAGAAAATGGGAAGAGCATGAGTCATCTCACCCCAATGCAGACATTTCAAAGAGGGCTGGTGACTCATGCCTACAAGAACCTATTTCACTGATGATAAAGACCCGCTCAGATGGAGACATCTGATGTCAGATGAGATGACTCCCACCTTGTGTGGGGAGGCTACTGATGCAAAACCTGAAGTTAGACAAAGAACAACAGACACAGACTGCTCAGCACCTGTATGATGTGTTACCCTGAGGACTTGGTGAGAAATCTTGTGGCTGAATGCTTTCTTGCATTGATGTACACCAGCTAGAGAAGAAAGTCACCATTCACTCAGGTCTCTCCTGCTATGCTTCTACCTTACGGGAATGACCACCTGGATCAGTTTAGCAGAGGCAAGGTTGTGGGTTAAACCCTGTGGCCCGGATTATGCAATTGTTCAGACCGGTGGCTGTAGCGGTTAATTTTAGTCTGAGCATCTGTGAAAACCATGCCAGCAGCCACAGGAGTACATGGTGTAGGAATAAAAATGTCAGCAAGGCAGCAGGTTTTCAGAATTAAGACAGAACCAAGTAGTTGTTCCCTTTTTCAAACCCCCTGTCTTCAGTCATCAGGCCTTGTCCTCCTCAGACTGTGACAAATGGTGACAGTGGCCACTGGTTCATCCACAGCAGATGAGATCCAGCTGCAAGGGTCACTGAAGAGATCATCCAGAAACTCCTGTTTGTTGGTGACTGTGACACCATCACATGCCTAGGAGGCAATCTCTGTAGCATCACCCAGGAGCTCAGCCTAATCATAGGTATCGACAAAGACGGTTTTCCCCCAGGGTCACAATCTCGCTGAGGTTAAATAGGGGTTGTCAAGTTTATCAGTTGTGGCACTATCCCCTCAAATCAGCGGTAAATGCTGCATTCCAGAAGCAAACCTGTGATTTAGTCATCTACAAAGTTGTTTTTGGAAGGGGTGAAAGATTCAGGGCTCAGCCAGAATGACTGCATGTCTGATGCATGTTATTTCTGCTCTCCTCCCTGGATGGTTATTTTGGGCTCTGTAGAGTTGCCCAACTCAGCTTTCCCAAATGCTGGGTTCGGGGTATGTGTTGCACGGACATGTCATTGGCACTGAGACTCTGTCTCAGGCATCTAAAATTCGTGTGCCCATCCTGTAGCTCTGCACATTCCTTCAAGATTGGTGTGTTTTCACGTGACTGCACAAAGGGTTGATGCATGTTGGCTAAAATTAGCTACAACACCTCTAGGAAATGGGCAGTATAACAACATCCATTAATCCATTAATAATACTTGTAATACTTCTCTAGTTTCTGAGACAAAACCTGTTTCACCATTCAATCGTCACAGGGAAATTCTGCTGGTAGGGCTCACCAGCATTACAGAGCAGACCCTGGTGTTAAAGTTCGCTGCAAGTGCTGTCTCACACAAACACATTGCACTGTCAGCAGCAGAGCAAATAGATATTGAATTCCTACGGATGTTTGTCCTATTTCCCCTCGTTTGCTTCCAGCTATGCCCTCCACAGCATTCCCAGCTTCTGCCCAGCTCAGCTGATAAAGTAACAAGGTCTGTGATGCTGTCCCTTCTGAATCCATGCACTGAAGGAAAGTAGGATTACAGAGAGCTGATCTCTAAATTGCTGTTTATCCATATAGTTTGTAATTTCACCACTTGTGGAAGAAGGGTAGGACAAAAGGAGGGTCAACACATGCAATTTTGCACTACTGCAGAATCTGATATGGTATGAAACAACACTGCAGACAAAAAGGCTTTGCCTCAGAGACCAGAGGAGGAAAGGAGTTGTGTGCCACATTGTCCTTTTTGATATCAATTACAAGTGTTTTGAAACCCTCTCATTTAAAACTACTTTGGCATATTTGTTTTCTCTCTCTCAGGCTTGTTGGTGACGTTCAGTGTTGAAACTAATTCTCAGTTTGCTTCGTCCCTGGTAACTACTGAGTTCCACATGTATGCCAGCAATTGCACCTACTATGGGCAAAAGGGTTTAGAGATCCAGCTTGCCAAGTCCTACATTGTTCTAGTTCAGGGGCTACACATTTTTATGAGCACTCAGAGATTATTTAGATTGTTCTTCTTGACTGTGCAAATTCCCAAATAGAAATATTACTACCTATATCCATCAAGTCTCTCATTCATTCAAATCCTGCCCTCTAACAAAAAAAACCATATAATGACTCCTAAGGGAGGAGGTTGCTTCTGAGTCACTGACAGAACAGCCTGTTCCCTGGTCTCATGGGTTCCCCAGCATATCTGGCCTTTATTACCCCCTCCTTCTGGTTTATGAATCCTCTCTTGGATTACAGTCAGCTGCCAGTGTCCTGCAAGGTGGCAAGAAATGAACAGGAACATCTGGGTATTTCTCTTAGAGCTGCCAATCATTGTCACTGCTGAGTAAATGACCTGGTGCTCATTCACACTGCCAAGTAGCATTGAAGATGAGTTTGGGGCATCTTTCAGCAAAGAAATCTAAATTTATGGATCTGTCCTTATTTTTGTTTTTTGGAAGCTATTGGTCTGAAATGATTAGGCATTGGAGTGTGCATGTTGTAATATGGCAAGATAGATAGCCATTCAATGACCTAGCTAATGAGGAAAGATGATCTCAGTCTGTTTATGAAAAGCAAAATGCTTCCAGCAGTGTCCAGATGGCAAAACAACTTGGTGTGTGTAGCATTTCACTTCCACATGACTGGGTGAAATCCTGTGTGAGAAACAACGATGCTGAGCCTTAGTCCTGGAAATCCTCACACGTGCTACGCTCTCACCATATAGGCAGTGCCTTTTGAATCAAGAACAGAACTTTGGCCTCACCTTTAAATGCAGTAGCCAGGCTTGTGATTACCTACAAAGGCAAGTTTCATCCAAAAGCTTCTTGCTGCTGGAATATGAGGACCATGGTGGGCCACTGCTGCTGTGGTGTGAAGACTTGCCATTCTCTTGTGACAGTGATGAGTGTCTCTAATGAACATCAGAGTCGCTCCCCTCCTTAAATGAAGGCAAGAGCAGGCCTGACTAGACATGTTAGCATCACTGCTCACTTTCTGGCCAGCAGGGCATTAACTCATCGTGACATGGGGAACAGCGAGATTGGGTTTGTAGCTTCTGCTTGTTTGTTTTATTGTTTAAGTTAAGAGAACTGTAATGAGATAAAGTACCCTCTAGAAAATCCTAATTGGATTTGAATAGCTTAATTAATGGAGACAGTCACCTACATAACCCCTTTTTTTCTCCCCCAAGTAATGGGGATCTGCAGTCTGCAAGAAGTAAAAATCAGCACAGTTTGTGATACAGAACTCAGGTATTGGTTAACAACAACATTATTAATGGTTGATGAGGAACTGGAAAGAATTCTTCTGTACAGGTAAGTTATATGTACATTCAGATGTCATGAGCTGTGCAGCAAAATATTCACCACCAAGAACAGGCGAACTTTATAGTTTGGGATTTTTTTCTGTTCAAAAAAATACAACCCAGTTATAAATGAGAGTTAAAATATGACAAAATGATGAACAACCAGCAGACATCTACTTCATGGTTGAGTGCTGGTTGAAGGTCTTCATCTGAAATGAAAACATCTCCCATTTAACCTAAAGAAATTTTCTTGTGATTACTGTTAATATTGATTAAGCTGATGAACTTGCAGTTGTAGCATTCTGGGCCACAATTTAACAACAGTGAAAGGAGAACGTTTGTTTCACATT
>NW_008238330.1:11840680-11856786 GCF_000691975.1 Corvus brachyrhynchos
TGCTGCCTGTTGGAGCAGGAAAAAGATATAATCCAGGTATGGGAGTAGAGGTATGGCTGTTCTTTAAACTGTCACCTCCTATAGTCTTCAGGAATCACCTGAAGCAGGTAATGCTTAGCTGATAATAAATTTGATAAATGTCTTTCTCAGAGTATATGGGGGATTTACAGAGCAGGAGCAGAATTTTCCCTCTGTTAGACTCCACAGGAAAGAGGTATCAGCTAAGAAAGAGCATTGCTTTAGGCATTTGGGAGGGAGGGGAGAATGATGATGGGATGGGACACACAAAAGACCACTGGCTTGGGAGGGACTTCAGAGATGCTGGGAGAAATAGGTTAAGATACACATTAATGGAAGCTATAGACTGTTCAAAATTTCCTTTCAGCCTGCCTAAAGTGTGCCCTGCCAGACTGGAACTGTGATGGACCAAGGGACAGAGTTAAGGTTGTAGCACTGGCAATTCTAGCGTTCAGTCATGATACTCCATACCATTTTCTCAATGTTAGGTGGGATGTTTCTATGAAACACAGCTCTTCTGTTAGGTTTCCACAGAGTTTCCCTTTAAAGCAGAACCACACTCTTAGCACAACTTCAACGTACCCAGGCCTTTACCTTCTGAAGTTCCTGCTGGCACTAAGGAAGCTTCAAGCTGTGGAGTCAACTGGAACGTTCCTGTCTCCTGAGGTATCTCTGTCTATGTCCATGATGAGGGATGGCTTCGTGGAGACTCTTGTTTTAGCACTTACATACTGCTGAGAGACCAGCTATATCACCATGTGATGAAATCAGGCATGATCTTAATTGTCTTGCAGGGTTCAGATTTTTTAAGTGCTCAGTGCTTATACCCTCTGCGGAGGTCTCTTTGGAAATCAGGTTTACTGTGAAGATCAGTATCAGGTCTCCTTTCAAATGCAAAGTACAAAAACAAGCTACTGTGCAGCAGTGCAACGGGACATCTCTTCCCATTGTTTTCCCTTTGATTAAGAGACAAAGGAGTCCACGGCTGAACTTCTGCCACTTGCCAGATGTCCTTTTGGCTATCCTGCTAAACTGCACGAACACCATGATTTGATTTGCTTCCTTTTTTTTTTTTTTTTCAGTCATAGTGGCCTAATAGTGAGAGGAAATATTTGAACCCTGTTGTTCAGCAGATTTCTGGACATTCTAACAAACGCTTTCTGAAAAGTCATACTGATCTGGTGGTGTGTGGTCTTAATGTCACTCTAATATTTCAGATTTCTGCAAGTCTGTTGAAACTGCATCCTTCTGCAAACAAGCTCAGAATCCCTTTAACCAATGTTACAGCTTTTTGAGCCAACAGGCACAGCTTCTAACATACTTGAAACCTAAGCTTGGCTCCTACTTCTCCTTTTTCTTTTCTTTTTTTCAAATCTCCTTATTCATTTTCACCACCACATTTAGTGCATTGGTCCTGAATATCCTTAACAGAGTAAATATGTTAAAGCCCCTGTGCTCATGAAGCGTCCTGTCACAAAGGGGTTTTCCTTGGAACATAACTGACACCTTCAAATTTGTCTTCTTTACGCAACTAAATCTATTCTAATGAGGTCCTTTGTGCCAAGACCATTTTCTGTTCTCCAGTGTTAATCCCCTTGCAGGTTTCTTCAGGCCTTCGGACCAATCAGGCCCATCATTGTTGGTAATCAGTCACAGCTCCCCTGAACAAACATTGGCCCTGATGGCACTCGCTCCACAAACCAATGCCAGGCTAATGAGGCAGCATGAGCAGGGCTTTTTTCTTTGATTGAACTTTGGGAATGTGAATTCCCTTCTCACCCTCCTTAAGCAATTTGGTTTGTGACAGATATGGCAGAGAAACTCTGGACCAGAGGTACAGCTCTCTTTAAAACACTGCTTTTACTTTTTCATTTGCTTACAAGAATACCCAGGTCTTGTGCTGCAAAGTGTAGTTATAAAAATGGACAATCCATGCAGGGACAAGAAACCCAATTGCGCTGTACACAGAAAAGGGATTTAAAACATAAGTGGAGCATGAAGGGGCCAACTGTCTGACCAGGGATTATACAGAGAGTTCCCAGCAGATGTTGATTTCCCAGAGTTAACAGAAAACCTTGGGAAGCAGAAGATAATGTAGTTAGGCCTTGAAGCCCTGTTATCTTAGAGGGTTGAAAAAGTTAAAATTAGAGCTTTTCCCACAACTTCACTCCAGATATCTAACTCAGTAGGAACAGAGTCTAGTTTTTACTTAGTGCAGGGCCTTATGTTATGTCTGGTCAACGAATTTATACAATTTATTTTGCAAACCTACAGTCACAGAGATTAACAAAACCCAGAGGTGACAAAAGTATGCAAATTAAACTCTTCCTCGGGAGCCACTAACTCTTCTGCTTCTCAGATGAAAAGCATAAAAGTATATACTTGACTATGTTTATGTAAAAGAAAAGGTGCTATGTCTGCAAAATGTCCATTTACATAACAGCCAACGCTTTTTCTGAGAACTCATATTGGGAAACTATTAAAATGAATCACAAAGTAAATTAATAATTTACAGATCTCATTTGTATGAATTCACTTCATAAAATATGTGTATGTGTGAAATGGAAGTCAAGTGATCATAAAACAAAGCAAAAAGACATGAGCTCACTGTGGAAGGAAAGCTATTTTTAGTCAAATTTTAAAGAAATGCATTCTATTCAAGGCTTCATATCATGCTCTATTAAATTATAAGAGTGAAAACAGGTTCTGATTTAAGAAGAGATAGCACAGCAAGATGCAACGTGTCAGAAATGTAATTGTGTACTGTGTGCTGATGTTCTACTTGTCTTCAATTTGTTGGTGCTGACCAAACAGGGAAGATGATCATAGCCAGGAGAATCTTAACCCTCAAGAGCCCAATCCCACAGCTCTTACATATAGCAGCAGTATTTCCCCCTTATGTAATCAATAGGGCAAATATTTAAGAATTCACAGGAAATAAATCCCCCAAAGTAAAATTTGAGTCACTGGGGCTGGAGGAGACAGCTATCTCTGAAAATTAGGCCATAAAGACCAAACTCACAAATAATATAGGCATGGATAGAGTACCTCTCAATGGCAAAGGAAGCCTGGGTGTCATACAACTAAATATACATTACAAATCTGGCTCCAAGTTCTGGTAACACCCATCCCTGTCTTACCATGTTCCAGCAGAATTGGTGAACCCGGTTACCTACAAGGAGCTTGACTTGTCCCCAGGACACTCATAACTTCTCTTGTGGCACAGCGGCCTCTTTCAGTCTCAGTCCCACACAGTTCTTTTTGCATCTTGATTGCCAAAATCTGACATACAGGCAGCTTGAGCAGAGGCAAAGAAATGTATGCATAAATAAAAAATGGAAACTATTCTGGGGTTAAAATGCTATCTCCAACACAAGGTTTGACAGCCCTGGTCATTTGAAGGAGAGAAAGGAAAGACAAGTTTTGACTTCTGTGATCCAAAATGGCCAACCTCAGGCTCCTTACAGAGTCAGTGGAGAAAGGCAGTGCCCAAGAAACAGAAGTTGCAATACCAAATGAGGGATTACAGTGGCCAAGCTGGGTCCAATCTGTGGTGATCATGTCCAAAGTACTAACAAAATCTTATAATGTAGGAGAACATTCATTTTACCCAAATTTAGTCTTCCAGATACCAAGCATCTACACAAACCTTGACACAGAGCTTATTTCTACAGTCTGTGGAGACTGGCCACCACTGGGGGAAATTATCACATCCTAAAAAAGGAGTGTAAGTTTGGTGGGCTGAAAGGCTTTCAGTAGATACCTATCATTGACCATTGACCATAAGTGGAGGATGCCAACCGTTTCCTCCTTAGTCTCAGGACTGATTTTCATTCAGAAGACTACCTTTCTGACTAAGATTTATAATTCCAGCCTGTACCACAGGATAAATGCACATGTAGAGGGACGAACACAAATGGGCATAGCTAACCTGAAGAGGACATTTAGGACATACATCTATACTGCCCTAAAAAGTACAGAAAAAATACCTAAAATTGCTTTCTAGGTTATTCCTGGGTCTTTTTTCACTGCCAAGTCAGAGAAACAATTCACGGCTTCCCTACTGACAGCAATAAGTGACTTTTCATTGGAAAATAGATACTCCTGGTGATTTCTGAGGGTGTTGCAGAAAAATGCTGGAAAACTAACAGGTCCTTAATATTTGTGTTCTTATGGTTATAATCATGGTGAGGAGGACCAGAGAGAGGCCCTCACTATGCCAAAAAAACTCAGCAGCTGTCCGCATTGTTCAGAAATTAGGACATCTTGTATCTAGAGAGGAGGTGAATAATGGACTCATTGAGCTTCAATTCATAATGCTTTGCTCCTGAACTGCAGTGCTCAGGAATGGAAGTGTTCCGGAAAAGTCGGCCAGAAGAGCTAGCATGTGGTTCCAAAGTACTCCAAGACAACTATTACAAGACAACTATTCTGGATAGGTAGCAAATCCAAAGGCAACAGGAGAAAATGAGAAAAGAAGGAAAGGAACTGAGCATTTAACTTGATAAACATCTCAGGAGGCTTGCCTGACATTAGTTGATGAATACCTGGGCTGCTTGACAGTGTATTTACATCAACCCTTGCTTAGCTTCTAGGCTTTTCCTCTTAACCCATAATATGACAGGGTCGTATTTATTTGGTGCTGCCCACAAGCCTAAAGGGCATTTGATGATGGGTAAAAGATAGAGAGAAAATCTCAGTAAATGCCATTTGCAATCTGAGGGAGGGAATAACAAGAGTGACTCATTTTGAGAACAGTGAACTTTCTGAGCCACGGTATCCATTTACCTGGAGGTCTGATGTAGCTGATGTTTGCTCCAGAATTTTGTCTATGGTGGGTTCTGACTTGCAGAGGTCTGGGAAAATAAGTTGGAGGGAAAAACAAATCAGGTGGTTTTCCTCTCTTGCATCCATGCTACCAAAGGAAAATATAAGCAAATCCTGCAAAAACTGACAGGAGACCTGTTTCCCTTCAAACTGCTCTGTGCTTAGCACTGGTGTTTTTCTGCAAGTTGTCTGTTGCATATGACTAGGTCATTTCATCACAAGCATGTGTTTTGCTTGCCATAAAATAAAATTTTTAGCTCCTTCAAAGTTCTTTGTTGTCCAAAGCTTTGCTTTTCCTTTAAAATTGCTCACGTGCTTTGAGTGCAGAGCGCCCTGTGTCTGACTTCATTACTCCATTAGACATAGAGAGGGCAGATCTAGGGGTACAATGGGGCAACAGATTGGCCAGCTTGTGTTCAGGTTTGTAATTGCCTGTTCCTGGCTCCTCTGGAAACAATGGAGAGCAGAAGCAGCTGCAGAGGAGATGAGCTGTAACATCTCCCTGGGAGCGCCGCCTGCCCAAGCACCTCTGGCCCTGACAGTCCTGGGCTGTCCTGCCAGTCCCTGCCAGGGCAGGCCAGCTCAGAGGGCTGCTTTGAGGCTCCAGTCTATTCCTGTCTGGCTACCATTTGTCACCATTGCCCTGCACAGGCATCTTGTTCCAGTCTGCTGCACTTCTCCGTGTGCTGGTTCTGAAAGGAGCAGAAGTGATGCTGATAGGGTTGGGCGCTGGACAACCTTGGAAAATGAGTTTGGCCCTTAGTGTGTTACAAGGGGAAAACAAACAGCATCGAAAGCACCAAAGTGTGGCTTAAACAAAAAGGCTTGCTAAAGACATGTCTTTCTCCATGTCCCCAGCTGGACTTGCTGAGTTCATTGATTTTAATGGAGTTATTCCAGCCTACCTAGCTGAGATTCCAGCCCATTAGACGATGTATTGCCATGTAAAATTCCAGTGAGTGGTAGAGTTTATTTTCTCATTTGTTGGTTCTGACACAGCTGTCTTATATCCTTCTCCATTCACTATCCACTGAAAACATATTTTGTGTTCTCTATAGACATTCACTTTTCCCTTGCCAAATATTAGCTTCATGACTGAACACTTCTGATTCCTTTTGAAATCACTTCACAACATTAGTTTTTTCCCCCCTGACAATGCCCTCAGGTGTCAACTATGAGATTTTGGATTGTGTTGCCAGGTGCACTGTGAGTTAAAAGAATACAGCTCCAGTTGGGCAAACATTTGTGCAGCTTCACAGCTTTAATGGGTCCTGGTGACTATAAATAATAAAGGGAAACTAAATAATACACTGCTTCCTGTAAGTCACATGTAGGTTGGCTCCATTTCTGAATTCACCTCCTGAGAAAAGAAGGTTTGCCTCCATTTTAGGACAGAAAGGAATCATCCTGTGATGGCACTGCAGGGTCAGACTGTAGCTGATGAAAAGTCGTGGATGTCACATACACCAGAATGAGACATTTAAACTAAACTCTTGTGATTGATACAAAACATATTCTCCCAAAAAGGCTTGTGCTCACCTACTGAGGGATGGGATTTGGAATTTTCATGCAAATATTCCCACATTTAATTTCCTTTGACTGGATAGCTACAAGAGGTTGTTCTAGGCATGAAAAAGTGCTGCTGAGCTCTTCTCTCTTTGACACACACCCGAAGAAATGAATTGGTCTGGTTGGTACCTGTCAGCTGGTGCTTAGCAAACAGGAAAGATGGGAAGCAGATGCATCAGGGTGAAGCCTCTCAGTCCTGCTCTGACAGAAGAGTTAAGGCACAGCACAGGGGGCTACTTTGAGCCTTCAGCTCTCATGGAAGTGGGAAGCGTTCAGCAATTCTTGGGTGATCCTCAGAGTGTTTCAAGGCCAGGTCGTTATTTAGAACATTATGTATGTGTTGAACTACTTAGAGTGGATAAACAGCAATTTAAAAGTAAATTGTGAATATAATATTCAGGGTAGGTGACCTCTAACAGCAAATAAAGCAGAACTTTTTCTGCCCTGGGGTGTGTCCTTTGATTCAGTCCGTGTTTGTAAAATAATTAGAGAAAATGAGATATATTTTAAAAGATCGGGAGCAGCAAGAACCAAACAGAAGAGAAAACATTTAAACACAAAGGCAGCGTGGCAGAAGGGCCATACAGAGAGAGAGAGCTCTTCTGCATTTCGGTGCTGCTTCTTTCACACTTGCAAATACACCACTGAGAGATTAACTGAATGAAGTAAAAGCAAGGATGGGATGCAAAAAAAGAGAAGCCATGATTCCTTAATAACTGACTGGCAAGCTGTTGTAGTGGATCAGTGAATGCCATGAATCATTTCCAGACCAAGATCAAAGAGTAAAGGGGACACAGTTCACCTAGCTGGGCATTTGTGCAGAGCTTTGACTACCTGAAGCATTCAGAAAACCATTGTTTTTTCTCTTCTCATCTCTAACCTCTTTTCACCTCTGTTCCTTCCAGACTCAGCCATGTACATGTTAGTCTACCTTGCCTAGTTCATACTTTATTTTATCATGTTAATGGAGAAGCTGAATTTCAGCTCATTTCAGTTGTTTTTTACCAAGAGGAAATCATGCCTAAGGATTTCTATCATATTTTGTTCCATTTCTTCCAAGTGCTGAACCTTTTATTGAGTGAAATAGAAAAAAAAAAATCACATTTGGGGAAAAATAAGCATTGACTGGTGCTGTGCCTGATCCTATTTCATATTTTGCCTCCATCTGATTGTATCATCTCGTAATTGGAAGACCTATGGAACTTGCAATCAAATTATTCTGGTGTATATGGAGTTCATATCCAAACAGTCAGAATATGGGCATCCCATAAACATAAATCAGATAAATCTGTAGAGCAGGGGAAATTTGTCTTATCCAGATATCCACAGCTGTCTGAGACCTCTCCTAAAATCAAAGTGTGATGCATAGCAAATATCTTGGAGGAAGAGTAGCAATCAATACATCAAAGACAAGAAATGGAAAACAGGGCTGTAAATTTAAGCATCCCTAATGCCACAGTACTTCTGAAGCAAGTTTGACAGACCTCTCATGCTTTTATGGGTACAGCAAAGTCATGCCTGAGATTTTCAAAATCCCCACTTGAATCTGCAGTTCTGTCAGAGTCTAAGCTGGCCAAGGTTGCTGTTACCTCTTGACTACCTGCCCCTCTGCCCCACAATGCTGCTGACTGGATTTTTTGCCTCTCCCTCACCCTGGTAAAAACTATACCTAATCCTGCAGTGAGTTGGAGAGCTAAACTGGAAGGAAATGCTTCTTTTTCCCGCTGCACCCCTCATGAAATGAGTTGCTAGTTTCTCCCCCTTAACTGGCTCACTGTATGATCACACAAATATGAGAGAAGAACGGAGAGAGCATGTAAGGAAAGGCAGAGGGCAACCCCGCTTTAGATCATATGCTAAACTTCTGTGGAATTACAGCTTTAAGAACACAACCCCACTCCCAGTCATGCATATGTGTGTGTGTGGATGTTCCAAAAGGCCTGCACATTCACTTCACTGCAGTGGCATATGTTAACTTTGATACAGGATTCTTGAAACACTGGGTCACCTTGATTCATGAGTTAACCATATGGAACCACCATATTCTTTGGCATTTAAACTTCCATTAAAGTACAAAAATTGCTCTTATCCATCATGGTTGTTCATAGGTCCAAAATGCAGTGTTTCCTTTCTTCAGTCTAAAAATAGGCTGAAATTATACTGATGAGATATAAATGCTCTGCATAATTTGCTTGTTTCTATTCAGGCTTTGACTCAAAACCTTATTGACAACATTATAAATGTCAACATTTGATACATAATACATGAATACATTTTAGCAGATGGAGAGGAATAGAAATGAAGCCAAGACGCAGTTGAGGCTGGGTTTGGAATTGCTGGAAGGAGAAGGATGAAGAAAGAAGAGATGCCAAGAAGGAAGTAGAGCAGAAACAGAGAAAGGAAGATGGGAAGGAAGGAAAGAGAAATCACTCCTACTGAGTTCCGCTGAATCAAATACTAAAAGACTGAAGGGCTAATAAACAACGCATTACCTTCTGCAGCAAAAGGTGAGGCTTTGCCTTCGCTCATTCTGTGAAGCTCTCTTTGAGACCAACAGGAACTGTGCTGTGGACAGAAGGCAATATACTCATCCATACTCCTACTGTAGGCCATTCTCCATATCTAGGGATGGAGTTTGTTCTCTTCCACAGGATGAACAGGATACCCCCTTGGTCAGAAACAGCTCGACTGAAACAGCCTGTTAACCACCAGTTTTAGATTAGCAAAAGTAACCCACTGCCTAGAACCAACAGTTTATACAATACTACAAACAGCACTAAGCTTCTGGAACGGTTTTGCTGTAACTAAAGATTATGATCATTCTAGATTAAACAGATATGGGGTGCTACCATTCATCACTCAGTCTGTAAAAAAATTCAAACCATTTTGAAAGGCTAATTGCTGTGCAGCAGAAACACGTGGCATAGGGATGAACTGCCTGCAACACAGTCGCTGCAATCTGCCAACACGAACTATACTTTTAGTGGCTAAGAAAAAGATGCCAGAGGACAAGATGAGAAACAATGTGAAAGTAAAAGGTAAACCTATGATTTTGCATTCTGGGGACCAGGTTACCAAGAACTATTATCACTACCTGTGCATCAAACAGGCACAGAATGGGATTTTCAGAAACCCCTTCACATTTTCTGAAAAGGAGCTCCCATGAATCTTCTCCTTCCTTCTTTTTCCTATGTTGTTTGCGGGCTGAATATTC
The DNA here is from genome assembly GCF_000691975.1 of Corvus brachyrhynchos. Classification (NCBI taxonomy): domain Eukaryota; kingdom Metazoa; phylum Chordata; class Aves; order Passeriformes; family Corvidae; genus Corvus; species Corvus brachyrhynchos. The sequence goes on from NW_008238330.1 coordinate 11,850,309, forward strand.
ACATTTCTTTCCTTAGAAAGACAGTTGATTTGTCCCAAAGTGTCTGCATTTAAAATATAAGTGTATTAATTCTGATATTCAATACTCCTATGCTTTTCTTTATCAAATATAAAAGAACAACAACAATGCAATACTCAGAGGAAATTTCCCTAGGAAAACAAGGAATCTTTTCTATTTTAGATCCTTGGTAGTTCCATTTTCATAGAGCAGATCAGTTTGTCTCTTTTCGGTCTCAGAATTGCTTTTCTAGCCTTCAGCAAGTGCAATGCACAAGTTTAAGTCTGACAAACTTGATTTATGTTAAGAAATAATTTTTCTGTTGTCATAGAAACCACTGCAAGATGATCCAGGCATGAGTAAAAAGTAACAACGAAAAGCGGGTTGCTGGTTTTGCCACTGAAATTCCCCTCGTTGTTGATGTCCCATCAGTAATTTCCTTGCCCTCTAATGCAAAAAGGGCAAAAAGACGGTATCAAGAAGGTTGGCTGAGAGGAAAAATTTGCCTAGAGGGAGGCTTCATTGTCATGAGACAGGTACATGTCTCAGCCCAGAAGAGGGTGTGCAGCCAGCCCAACTCCTGCAAAGCTGCAGCAGGGGAAGCAAAGTAAATGTTCTTTCCAATAGGGAGCAAAGCCAGACTAGAAATCCCTCAGGCCTGTTATAGAGACGTGCATGCCATGGTGGAAAGAAACAGAATAATTTCCTTCTCTTATGCCATGGGTTTGCTTCCATCAGCAGGATTGAATCATATCCACATTTCAATGTTTGCACGGCTCTTGGCACTGCGCTATGCATAAAAAATTTCTGCTTCAATAAGAGGAAGCATTCACCTGGACAGCAACAAATACAAGGGAGTAAAAGAATCAATGAGCGCTGATCACCATGACACGTTCACGTAGAAGCATCTGCACCCACGCCAGCACTGCCTGCCCACGAGCTCTGTGACACAGCACAGGCAATTACACCCTGCCCAATAGAAATGATCATTCATTGCCATTTTTGCAGAAGGAAAAAAAAAACAGGAATGCATGCTGTGTACTAGAGCACCTACACTCTACTCAGTCTCCACCATCAGTCATTGACGTGTTAGGGGTGTTTATCCCCAAGATTTACAAGGGCAATGAACATTGCTAGTACTTTTCATTACAGCTGTCAGACTGACTTGCCATTATTTCCCAAGGGAAATCTGTTTCTACATCTGCTACTGTTGGTTCAGTTTACAACAGGCTTTCAGCTAAAGGGCTGTTGCTGTGGATCCCTGGCCTCACAAAAAGGCAGAAGGACAAAAGTATTACTGCAAAAATGTCAGAAAACCTGCAACATTTTGTGCAGCCTTTGAGCTCCTTTAAGCAGAAAAGCCAGAGGATTTCAGTCCAGAATGCTCCTCTGCTGAAATTAGTACTGGGAACAGTTCAAAAAGAGGAGGACATGGATAGATGATATCATTTTTTTGCCTCTCATGCTGAGTAGTTGCAGTATGTCAATAATTAGAAAAGAGTTTCCTGAACCAATATTACCCCTTTTCAGCTGGTACTCTGTCCAGACAGTATTGTTTCCCCCCTATTATTTATCATTTGAAAATATCTGCCAGACAATCTCTCGAAGTCCGTTCTGAGATGAAGCTTACTGGTATTAATTTTGCAAGTGTAAGAAACAGAGGCAGGTCTGGCATTGCTTCTGATTCCTGATAAAGTGTAAGCAGCTTCTAGCACTGGCTGTGCCATGGATTGTGAAAAGGGAATTCTGAATTTATATTTTCCAATATTCTCTGTAAAATGCATTCTTGTAGGCTTTCCATGCAGCATTCTCCTTTTTAATAAAGAAAAAAATACTGAATACTAGGGGCAGGAAGAGAGATGAAATAAACTTGCCTGATGATATAAGTAGATATTAGTGGACATTTTTGACAAGGCTCACTGGACTCTAGGATCTTAGTTACAAGAATCTAAACAGAAAGCCTCATTTGCTCTTGGTCATTTGCTCATTGCAAATGACCATTTGCAATTTGGTCATTTGCTTCTTTTCTGGAGAGACACAAAAGTGCATGGAGGATGGAAAATTGAGACAGAACTCAGTTATTGTCATGATTATTGTTGCCAGATTATAAGAAAGTGCCTATCTGCCACTTCTCCCGTATGTGCACATGTACATGTCTCTTTTTATGTTCGCTGCCTGTCCACAGCTTGTCTCATACATGCATCTCGTTACGTCTCATTATCACATTTCATTCTCATGCTCTTTACAGTGCAAAACAAGGTGTGTACTTGGTTATGAAAATGCTGGAGGGGGTTGAGGGCGTTTTTGCGTGGGAGATGCTGTATTACCATGTCAATCACTGCTCCTTCTCTTTCTTAGTCTTTGCAGACGAATCCTGGAAGAGCCTCAGCTGGGGTGCTTCTGGCACTGGGGAAGCTGAGATTTAGATAGCAGATTCTCAGCCCAGGTCCCCTGGCATGTGATTCACACACTGTTATCAAACTTGCACTGAGGGGCCTGAAGGTTTCCTCCCACCATGCTGAACACCAGGTTTAGAGCTCAGCATAATTTATGGGTTGCTGTGGGAAGATGGTCTTTCCCAGCTGAACTCTTTCACTCTAGGCCTACATATAATCCGTTTATTTTTTTTTCCCAGAGGGAGGGCTGTTGCCTATTAACCAGCCTAGCTACCAAAAAGGAAGTAGGGGAGAAAAACCACAGGTTTTTCTCCAGCATTATGGTATCCACTGCTGCTGGCTACCTGTCATTCCTACCTGTCATCCAGGCTCCTGCTACAGTTTTTCCCCCGTGAATGTGAGTACTGATAAACGTTCTGCTGCTGATGATCTGCTTCCTGCTTTCTCTTCTGATGCGAGCTGTGTGTTTTGACCGGTGTCCAGCAGGGGATGCCATTAAACATCAGGACCTGAAGACTGCCACGGTCTCTTGGAGGAAGCTTTCTTTCATTGGAGGCGGCAGGGCATGCAGAGGGACTATAGTGGGAAAGACCGTGGCACCTTCCGCACGGGAGGGGAGTAGGAACGGGTGGAGGCAGAACTGCAAAAGCAGCATGCTTAGAAACAGTAAAACAAAACCCATTCAACTGGAATTGCAAAGGCTGCTGAGCAGTGGTGGCTGCTGTGACCTGAGCTGTGGGCATCGTGCTCAGCTGCATAACCTACACTCCCCAGAAGAAAGTGTTCCCTGAAAACGAGTGCTTAAGTCTCCTGTGTGCTCAGATAGCACAGCCTGGACTGCTGCATCCTGGGGCAACTGTAGATCCAGCACATTCATCAGCTGTTGGTAGGGACAGAGACGTCTCTCTCTTCCGGAGAGATGGGACAGAGAATGGGACAGAGAATGGTTGTGGAGACATGGAAGAGGGGAATGCTTGCAGTAACAGAAGAGTAGCAGGTAGGTTGGTGGGAGAGAAGTTGTTGCATTTGCTGGGATGTGGATATAAAACGCGCAGCTGCCAAATCAAACCGTTCCCCTTGTTTGTCTGTTGTTGTTGGGTGGGGTTTTTTTTTTTTGGTTGGTTTTTTTGTTGTTGTTGTTTGTTTGGGGTTTTTTTGTTTGTTTTTTGTTTTTTTTTAACGAATAACCAGTGACTTAAAGACAGAAAAAGATAATAGTATGCCCTCCTTTATATTCCAAAGCGTCCCCCTTCTCCCTGCTGTTTGGCATCGCGCCCATTTCCAGCAGGCACTTTCAGATGCAGATTTCTCCCTGAATAGGTGCGGCGGGGCTCTTTGTCCTCATGTCCCCTACCTTCATTAGCGGCTCTGCCGCTGGGGGCCTGGCTCAGCTATCAGAGAGACCAGGGCCGGGCAAGGAGCGGAGCAGAAAAGGCCCCCTTAATACTGGTTCATTACCATACAAATGGAGGAACACCCCAGCTATGCAGAGGGCGGTATCTTTATAAAACATGCGTAAATAGCACACAAAACAATGATCCCATAGCGCTTATGCACCAGTTAAAATTCACCCTGGGTAGGCTGGATAACGCATATCCATATAGGCTAAAATGGATTCGCTTTGGGTCTGCAAATGGTTCATAGATGTCTCTTGAGATAGGGGCACTGCCTGGGGCACGGTGGACGTATCTGGGTAGTAACCTATCAGCAGGGCAGCAAGCCGTGACAAGAAGACAGATGAGGAGAGGAGACGATTCCCCGTTTGTCAGTCGCCCTGGTTCAGGCTACATGTTGAAAGATGAGGCATCTGTGTGCGAGACATCTGGGTACGTGCGGCTCCAAGGCCAGTCATCCAACATAAATGGGGTTTGGAGGTTTGTGCCAAGCAAGAAGACTCTCAGGTATCAAGATTTGCTTTGGGTAGGAGTGAAAAATGCTGGGTAACTCGTTTGCTCAAGAAAACCAAACCTGGTTTTAAAGTGCTTTTGGTGAAATATAATCTGACCTTGTACTTAGTGAAAATAGTACGTAAGAAACACTGTGAAAAATCCATCTTATATGAATATATTAATTCTGTGGCTTTATTGGTATGTGAATAGTAACAGCACGTAGAAAAGAAAGATTGACTGGTCAGAACATGCTCCTGGATGAACATGAGATGGGATGTGGCACGTGCAAGACAAGGAATTGTAAGGAAGAAAGAAATTTATTTCCTTGGGCAGTTTGGGATGTATTCCCTCTCTGCTGGAAGTTAAACACTTCTCCATCAAGACTGCTAATCTCTGAATTTCCTGAAGTTACTTAAACTTACACTTCTGAAGTTGCAAATATCAGGGTCATGTTTGGGAGGAAATAAAAAGTGAAAGCAGATCTGACAGCAAAGAAAGATCAGGCAACAAATGGGGTTAATGAAAGAGCTGTCCATATTCCAGAAACTGGGTAGCTCCACGCCTGGACCGTTTAAATCCAGCACTTCTGGACAGGGGCTTTCAGGAGGAAGAAGATATTGAGGCAAAGCCTGTGAACCTCCAGCTGCCCTTATAGGTTTGCAGGAAACAGATCAGATTGGGAAGAGCTATGCGTGCCTTTGGGGTCAAACCCCTGATACAGCTAAAGGACCATTGCAGCCAGATGTTGACAAGTTATTATTGCCAGGAGAAATGGTGTCAGTCTCTCTGTGGATATCTTATCAGTACTGAGGGCCCAGCCACTCCAGAGGGTGGTTGGACACTGGAACAGTCTCCTCAGGGCAGTGATCATGTCCCCAAGCCTGCCAGAGGTCAAGGAGCATTTGGTCAACACTCTCAGGGACATGGTGGCATTGTTGGGGTGTCCTGTGCAGTGACAGGAGTTGGACTTGATGATCCTTGTGGGTCCCTTCCAACTCAGCATATTCTGTGATTCTGTGATCCTTGAGGATTCACTCAGAGTCCTGGGACCATAGCTGGGTGCTATGTCCAAATGTAACAACAAACACAGACCAGCTCATCCAAGTGTTTCCTTTGCACTGCACTAGGCAGTGCAATCCTAAATCCCTCTGCTGTCAACAGTCACAGTGGCAACATGGGGAGGGCCATTTTGCAAGAAAAGCATTTTAAATGAGGGTTTTCTAGTTATGGCCTGAGATTCGTTGGAAACAAATGACAGAACAGCTTGGGTTAGTTTAAGGCTGAGAGCTGTGGGATATACCCACAGCAGCTCTGGCACTAAACACAAATGATAACCAAAGTGCTTGTACAGTTCTTCTGCCTCTGTTCTCCTGCCCTCCTCTCTCACAGGAAGGGGCACTAGGAAGGGGATGGGTGATGGCACTTGAATGCAGCCCTGCAGTGTGGCTGCACAGGCACAGGCTCTGGCTGGTTCTGCTGCTCACTTGAATTAGACCTAGAGTGAAGACACATCCTGAGGGGCTAAACCTGAACAATCTGGCCTGGGAAAACATGGTTCATCAATTCCAACTCTTTTCTTGCCACTATCAAAACATTTTCTGGAAGCATTTTTAAATGTCTACCTACACCAATAGCCACACAGCATGCTGGATTTATAACCATATAATTACACCTTCCAAAATAATATACTCTTGCCCTCTAAAGTCCTGAACAGGTAGGTAGTAAACACTCTTTTGGCAAGTACTCTGGAAGGCCTTCAAAATCACAGTCTACTGTGGAGAAGAAGAGGAATGAATCGCCCTTTCTATAACCTCTTTGATTTATGGAGGGGGAAAAAGCCCTTAAAATCCACCCTGTTTCTTTGAAAACCAGCATAAGGCAATACTGCCTACAGAAATCTGCTTTATTGTTGGGGTCTCCTCCCCCTGCCATGGAGCCCTGGGAGAGGGGCCCTGGGGGGGAGACACGGGGTTTCCCTGCCCCTGGTCAGTCTCATTTCCCATTGGTTGGTTTGTGTTCCCTGGTGCTGATAACGCCAAGGACCCTCGGGTCCCATGACTGCAGGGTTCCTGAGGAGAGCCCCGGCCATGCGGCTGGAGAAATAAACACCTCTGAAACATCTACCACGAATCTGTCCATATATACTTCGTTTCTATGGGACTCCTGGTTTGAAATATGCTTGTTGCAGTAATCCCC
>NW_008238330.1:11858301-11861683 GCF_000691975.1 Corvus brachyrhynchos
CTTTTATTAAAATAAAATGGGTGAGATGTTGGGGTCTCCTCCCCTGCCATGGAGCCCTGGGAGATGGGCCCTGGGGGGGAGACACGGGGTTTCCCTGCCCCTGGTCAGTCTCACTTCCCATTGGCTGGTTTGTGTTCCCCGGTGTGGAAAAGGACCCTCAGGTCCCGTGACTGAGAGTTCCTGAGCTGAGCCCCGGCCATGCGGCTGGAGAAATAAACATCTCTGAAACATCTACCACGAATCTGTCCATATATACTTCGCTTTCCACGAGACTCCTGGTTTGATATATGCGTGTTGCAGTAATCCCCGCTGCAACACTTTATGTCCTTTCAGGTTCTCACTTTCCAGGCATATTTGCTGGTATGTGAAACACATGTGAGCCTCTCAGGAAACAGCTATGATTTCAGATCTTTATTAACCAATAGAACTGGGAGACTGGCATATCCATGATCTGGAAGAGGAGGATAGGGAAAAGATCTTCTGAGTTCCATGAAAACCAAAATTTGGAATATAATTCAGGATTTCTCGCAAATGTTGATCAATTGACCTGCACCTTGGATGTGAGCCAGGCTGTAGTCTCATTAAGAGATTCCAGACTAATCATATGCCTCTCAAAGAGGCGTCTTAGTGAGATTTTTCTGGAAAGACTATTGATGTAATTCCAGCTATGTTTAATTCTGGTAAATATAAGGGCAGGTTTTTTAGCATGTGTATTACAGAAAGAGGTGAAGAGGTATGTCAGGCTAGTTTAACCACAATTTCAGTACCACTCTGGATAAATCTGTTTGTAAATCAATCTAGCTCTGCTGCCTCTGTGACCAAACCACACACAGAAAGGCCTTAAAAACTGAAGTGATAAACCACCAAGGAACAGCAGTTTATAATGAAAACAACAGGGATGATAATTAAACTTCCACCAGTGGTCTGAATTGGCAGTCAGCTCATTTAGCAAACAGTAGCAAAGAGACACCCCAAATTCTTTACTGCCGGTCTGTGGGACAGAACAGCCTTGACAGTGTTTCACCCTACCTCTCTAAAATGGGGTGAAAGACTACTCAGGCAACAGGCAAAGCTGTTTCCATCTGGCATACTCCTCCTTTCTCATGAGTTTTCACCTACTGTTTATTAAGGAGCTGTTCTATATAGACCTCCCCACCCCATTTGCCTCTGGACTCCCAGCTAATTCTTGTCTCATTACTTCTGTTTTGATGCCTACAAGACTTTTTAACAAGATTTAATTTCTTACCTGAGAAAACCCTAATTTTTCAGATTTATCCTGCTGTATATGAACTTACAAGGTATTCATGCAGAAATATTTATTGCATGTTCTGTGCTTCATGGCTCTGCTTAGCCTGAGAGCATTAGTGACATGGGTTTTTTGTGATTGGCATTTGCACAAGTTGGATACCACAAGTTCTCTAAAAGTTATGTGTTTCCAAAGTTCTTCTTATCATAAGGATCTAGTACAAAATGTATTGACCTTCTGTGCTTATTAACATGCTTTTACTTACTGTTTGAACTTCTTGCAATTTGTAATGTGTTTTATCCTGACAAAATGATAAAGAGGTAGGGAGTAGAAAGGGAGGAACTGAACCAGCTAGAGACTAGGCTGACTTAAAGTTGCCCAAATAATTAAGCCAGATAGCTGAAAAACAAGGACAGGTTTTCTTCCGACCTATGCTGCTGCTCTTCAAGCATTGTACCCTCTTTCCTTTTGTTCCTTTTGTTCCTTTTCTTCTGGGAAAATATACAGCCTTTCCAGTTTTTTTCCACTGGGAAGATATTCTTCATGTAAATAATTTTTGATTTAACAACATATTTTTAATAATTTTTAGTATCCTTATTCAGTTTGACTTTTTCTCTTCCCTTTGCAAAATGCCCTTCATAAAAATGGAACTGCATTAACATTTCTCCTTCAGCCTCCACTGCAAATAAGGACCTGAATCAAAGCCCTGTTTGAACACTGTTTGTTTGAACACTATTAGTAGAGGCACATCAGTTCAGGTGGGCTACAGCTGTTGAAAACTGCACTGTCATATAGTCAGACAGAGCAAACTATCAGATCATCAAATATGATTTTAATTGAAGTCTGAGGTCTGAAAGGATTCTGGAAAGAACCATTTTCAGATAAAGGCAAGGAGAATTACTCCAAATATAATGAAGGACCTGCAAAAAAAAAAAAAGTTCTAGGGCTTTTACTATGTATTTGTGAATTTTCTAAAGCATACTTTTCCTCCGCTGTCACTGTCTAACACACCGCACTGCATAACTGTCATTGTGCATTTACATTTTTCTTTGTTGCTGACGACAGCCAGCTTGAATTAGAAGCTGTTCATATCCAAATTCTGAAGTACCAGGATATTAACTTGGATGTGGCAATGGATTAAAGCAGGCCTGTCCCACCCGTCCTTCCAGCCGTGCAGGGGAGGGTGTTGATGGGTCACACAGCTGCTCCTGAACTGCCACTGTTCCTGACTGACATATTTTTTGCTTTCCTCTAACACGTCGAGCTGTTTGAATCCTTCTGTCAGCTCCAGGCAAGGATGCCAGCCTCTAAGATAAGGGCAGCATGATCAGGCAAGGTTGGTACTTGTGTCAGCCACCCCAGCTTGATCTGCTGCTGCATGGGTCTGCACACTGCCAAAACTCTGTCATTCCTGTCTTGTGGGCAGCAACTGTTTGTAAAACCTATCTACTGCTTTACAAAAGTTATTCTTTCACCCCAGACTGGGGATTTGTCGAAGTCCTGAGTCACCAAGAGGCCCCATAGAGGCTCTCTGACCTGGGTTGTGGGTGTAACCCCAACTCACGCTGTTTGTATGAACAGGAGTGTTCCCTTCACTGAACACCACTCCTAAGCAGAAGGCAAAGCATCAAGTGGGGGATTTAATGTTAAGCACCAAATACTAAATTATTACCATTCAACCTAATTCACTGCCTCCCCACAAATATTTGAAATTAAAACAGATCATGTTCTGCACAAAGCAAGCCAGTGCTCTTAGTTGGGAATGTAATGTTATTGCCTAGTACCACACCGAAAAAACATTGATTGCCACACACTCTGAATGTTCCTAGAGGCTTAGGAACTAATGTCAGCTGACTATGTTTGCACTGGATGCTCAGTCACTGCACCAAATATGCGTTTTACCTGCTCAAATATGTCGCCTTTAAAATGATAGTGGCACCTTCTTGAATAAATTGCTGCCAGCAGATTGCATGTCCTTTGAGTTTTCTTGGGAGCAGAAAAGGAAAGGATGGATAGGAACGTGATAGGATGACAGTAATGTTGAAGTGATTTAATTCAATGTTATTAATACACATTTGGAATTTTTTCCCATGTTTTTAAATTTCCTCAGGGAAATTTCTGGCATTCTTTTCTTGG
>NW_008238330.1:11861729-11870191 GCF_000691975.1 Corvus brachyrhynchos
TTACCTGTTCCTTTTCTTTTTCCTTCTTTTTCTTTTGTACTCTAGCCTATTCTACATTCTTGGCTTTACTATTCTATTAATTTTTATTTCAAGAAAATTCTAGACGTGATACAGTTTTGCATGCTCTTGCTCCTAATAAAATTATGGGTCAAATTTTGCACCCTATAAATTTGGATGGATAAAGTTGGCGCAATTCTACCAATATTAATGGAATTTTAACTGACATCAGACTCAAACCTGACATTTTAATGATTGATTTGCATGGTCTCAGCTGCGAGACAATTTGTCTTAAGCCCCCATTAAATCAGAAAATGACTGTTTCTGACTGGATATGCCAATCATTCTAGCTTATCTAGTGAGAGATGCCACATGCTTTCTCCTACTTTAGCCTTATTTTTTGACAGCTACTTATGCTATTTATTGCCTAATTGGGTCTGCCAATCCTCCCTGCACATCCCAATCTGTCCAGCCCAGACACAAAAGTCTGAAACATTTCTAAAATCTGCATACCGTTGTTGATTACAAGATAAGGTGGCAAAAAAAATGCAGCCTAGATGTGACAACATGCTTATTTCTGTATGATTATTTCCCAGAAAAAAAATTTTAAAATGCAAAAACTGGCAGAAGAAATTATGTCTGAGTACCTGGGCTTTCTGATTACAAGGGGAGGAAGGGTACTATGTACAGGATAAAAGCCACATTTCTTTTCTGGAGCTTTCACACACACAAGGCAGTAAGGACTAAATCCTGCCAGTTGTTGCTTGCTGTGCTGTGAAGGAGGAGGAGGAAAGAGCTGCTCCCCAGGCAGTACCAGATAGCAGGAGATGCAGCTTGCTGCTGTGCCTCAGTGTGTGTCCGAAGGAAGAGGATGCCCTCACACACAGCAGCCACTGGTAGGGTAGGCCCTGCTTTGCCTCCATGCAGAGAGACAAGAACTCCTCCGTGCTGGGTCCAGCTGTGAAATCCTGCTCATCAACACTAGGATTCTCTCCATGAAGGATACATCTGCCAACCGCTGCTTGACCTCACAGCTGTGGCTTGCCAAACAACACACCAGCATGTGGACTACAGTTTCTCAGTGGGGTTGGCAGAGCTCTGACATCTGCCAGGACGTGATCCAAAGCTACTGGGATTTAATGGGGGAAAAAAAAGTCCATTGATCTTGGTGGCTTTGGATCTGTCCGTTTGCTCGTCTCTTTTGATGATTTATACAACACTGACATGCATATTTCACTTCTGAAGCACACAGAGCACATGGTTTTAATCTCACCATTTCCCTGGTGACAGGGAAGGAACTGTGCTGGCAGCTAAGACACTGAAAAACATTCATTATTCTGTGTATTATTATTACTTTTTACTTCCCCACAGAAGGTAGAAATTACAATAAAAAAATCAGAAATAATTTATTTTACAATCTTTGCCTGTCCTTAATGGCACAGTCAAATACTGTAAAGTGCAAATTTTTGTGTAAAAATGATGAGAATGTTTTGTATTGAAATGGGAGGTAAGAGAACACCGAGAATTAAAGGCCACTGCAATAAAAGAAAGAAAAAAAAAAAGCCCCTCTTCCCCAGAAACAGCTTAGAGAGGGAATCTTTCCAAAGTACCAGGAAATTCTCTTCTCAGATTGGAAGGTGAGAACATTTCAATCTTGTGAGTTCTTTGTAACATCCAGATTACTGGGCCATTGGCAGCAGTTCTCTATTAGTTAGGCTGATCTGGCCCAAGTCCTACAGCAGCAGTGGCTACAAAACAAACTTAAAGTAAGTCACAACTCAAGATTCCTCATGACCTCAAGAGCTGTTTTCAGCAGCCGCCAGGGCTTGAGATGTTCTCTGGCTGTCAGACCCAGTATCCTGTGCATTTCTTCAAGGGATGCCCCCTCAGCACCCAAGTTCATGGAGACAGAGCACCTCTTGCCCACAGGACACACCCACAAACCACCAGACATTTTCATAAAGCAGGAGGGATCCTTTGCTATATTTTCAGATTTTTCATTCCAGTCCAACACCTTTTTCCGTCTTTGTTTCCTCACTGGCTAGTGCAATTTTTTCAGCACTAGATGTCAGTGTGGACTTGCAATACCAGATTGCTCTGAAAGTTTTCTTTAACAAGAGAAGAATTGCTATCCAGAATGAATACAAGCCTCTCTAGCCTCATGATAGGCTTCCTACAAAACAGGTTTTTTGTTTACTGTTTAAACTCCACATGGAAAGTGTAGAAGTGCTTTCTGTCCTTGATTGGGAATAAAATGGCTGTAAAAGGACCCTATCTATTTAGTGATCATATCATGACTGAGTTAAAGAGGAGTTACCATGAGTCCAGAGGAAAAGCTTTGTTTAGAAAATAATAAAGAAAAAGAAATGTTCTGAATTATCTCGCTAATTTGTGACCCTGCTAAGACAGCACTGTACAAGTGCTCCATGGGGATGGTTAATCGTGCAACTAGGAGTACTCATCTCAACAAGAACCTACTGACAAGACAGAGTCTGTGCATTCCTACTGCCTAGAAAGATACTGCATCATCTTGAAGTGTTTTGCTACACCAGGCAGTTACAAGGACTGTTCTAACTTGCACGTGATTTACTGTTTGCCTGGCATTTTCTGAATAGTGAACTGAAACCAGCTTGGGGCAGAGCAACCAGCCAGGAAGTGTACGTTGGCTTTCTGAAGTGGTGAAATGACTGGTTTCTACCGCGCTTCAGAAAACATTTTGCTTCTTTAAGAAATTTAAGTCCGCCAGTCTAAATTGTGAGCAGTCCCTATTTTATTATGGGAAGGCTGAGGAAGATGCATGAACCCTGACTCCCTTCATTTTGCAAGCAACAATCTAGAACAAGACACAGCTCCTCTTGCTCCTGGAGAACTGGGGAAAAGGCAAAGCCGAGAGAGGAGGAAGTGGGTTCACAATTCTGATTTCTTATCTCTTACTTTCATGGGTTTTGGCTTCTGTCAAGTGGATCTGAGCCAACATGACAGATGGAGCCTTTTACACCACCCTCATGCTTGGTTTACACCAGGCGTGATGCACAGAAGCCGAGGCAGAAAACGTTTCTGGCAGAGAGCGTGGAGCTCTCTGACATCCTCCTGATGCGGTACCGTTGTAGCTGTGATCTAGGCCTTCAGAAAAATCCAGCTACATGCTTTTGTATTTTTCACTGTGCATCAGCTAATAAAGTATTATCCTGATATATACATTAGTATGCCTCGCTTTTATTATACTTTGTGGTTGTTACTGTCCCTCTGACTCCTGCTGCACAAAGTCACTGCGACACATGGCTGCCCAAGCAGCTGTGCTTAACATTCCTGTGTGTGACTACCTAGTGCAGTTTTGTTTCTCATTATTAGGCTTATCAGTAGCAGACTGCAAGTAGGGGGTTATTTTTTTTATATATTTATTTTATATGAATTAATAATTCATATAAAATATTAGCAAATACTGTGCAAAAATAAGGACAAAGGCATTTTTTCTTCTGGATTCTGAGAAGGTAATATTTGGCAGATAATACAGAACCTGATAGAATACAAATTGTACTTGGCAAATCTAATGTCACATGGCTCTACCACTTGCTCTCATTCCTACATTTTTCACTGTTATTTTTTCTGTAATACTGTTTTCCATTTACTTATCTCTTTCTACAGATGTCTGGCATTCATAGAATAAGTATCAATAATGAAAGATATATCCTATTATAGAGCTTTGCCTGCAATCAGCTTCTGAAGACTGATTCACCTGTGCAACACTCACTGTGTCACGACTTGAAGTGCCTTCCTTATTACTATCATGAACTGCTCTCGATAAAAGCTGTCTTTAAAGACAGCTGCCTCTCTAGGTGCAGAAGGGTTTTGTGGTCCCGCCCTGCATTGAAAAGCAAATCAGTGTAATTCAGGGATATACCTCAAAAGACTACCTTTATTTTTCCAACCTAAGTAAAGGGACCTTACGGTGACCAATAGTCCTCCCCCAGCTTCCGAATCCACACTCAGCTGGCGTTGCTGGGTACTGACACACGAGATCTGAAAACAAGATAAAGTAAACATGCTTCCCATCTGTTAATTTGTCCTCCACCCCCTCTTGGAAGTCACAGAAAGTCACTTGGAAGACACAGAAAAATGAGCTGGATGGGACCTTTATACGCCAGCTCGTATGCCCCGGACTGGCATACCCACAGATGTGTGTATCATGCCTTGCCCAGATAAACATGCATTGATGTCACCTCATCAATGAAATGGTGCAGATGCCTCCAGTGAAGAAGTGGGCATTGCCTAAGCAGCTATTTGTCCTCTGTTGTTTCTTGAGCATGTAATAAAAATGATCTACACAGTAGCTCAAGAAAGATAGCATTGGGGGGGGGGGGAGATATAGCTGCATGAAAAATCAGGTGCTACACAGAGAGGTGCTTGATGCAAAACGGATAACAAAAAAACCCCTCCAACAAGTAAAACTAATACAGTTTATGGGAGAACCAGTAACAGTACTGGCCTGATCATGTACCAAAAATGTAAATTCATATGAATAGCATTTGGTATTGCCTCTGGTTACCTATGTAGGTACTCAGCAGCTATGGTAATACAACTGTGAATGTAGGCCAGCATAGAAATTATTAGTGTGAATACCCTTTCCTATGAAATATCTTAGACTGAAGTATATTTCTTAAAGTAACTACCTTATAGCATGTGGTAATGAAGTGCACAGCACAAATTACCATTTCATCAAGTATGTTATTTCCAAGTATTTCTTCCTGTACAAAGTGGTCAATCAATAAGTCTGGTCAAAATGTCAGTTTATTTTTAAGATTAAGTTATCATCTCTGTGAACATCAGTTTTCTCTATGGGCAACTCCAGAGAACAAAATACAGCATATTGTTTGCAGTGTGATAGAAACTTCAGAAAAGCATAAACTTCAAACAAAAGATAGAAGGCTTTAAGAGAATTTTTATAAAGAGAGGGTGAACTTCCTTACCCTTGTGAGCATCAGCACATTCCCAGAATAATTTTAGAAACCAAACCTTGAATTTGTCAAGCAGCTTGGTTTTTTTATTCCATGAAGATTGATCACCTTTTGCAGAATTGTTTTTCATACATCAGCGTAAGCATATGCCTAAATCTTCATATGATTAAAGTCAGTATGTGTAAAGAGTTATTCAATGCAAATAAAAATCTAAGACACTGGATAATAGGGTCTCCTGCATCTATAAAAACACCAGACACCAGCTGGAGAGTCACTGACACCAAAATCTATCTAAAGAGATTCCTACAATAGGTTTATGTATTGTTTGTAATCACACTGAAAGGGATTATATGGGACCTATTTTCCTCAGCATACAGATATGAACATAGAACAGCCTCATCTGCTGGATGACTTACTCTAGCTACTGTGCATTTTGCACATCTTCTTTCAGGGGGATAAAACAGTTCTGTTTTGCTTTCCCTCTGAGCAACTGAACACATCAGAAGTCTCTATTTTCAGTTATCTGTGCTGAAGTGGTGTGCAGAGCTATTTCTTTTAAACAGATGAAATACACAGTAATGTAAAAACTGCACTGACGTCTTCCAATCACAGTGTGCACTTCTAGCTTGGTACCTGCTCAGAAAATCTAGCTGGCAAAACCTTTTTAGAAGCCCACACTAGTTATTATAAAATTAAGCTGTATGTTATGAGGGTATGACATTACTTTTTAAATCTTTCTCCTTTAGAAAAGTGTGTCTGATCAGTTCTGAACAGAATGAAACTGGCTGGCTTTATTAGTTCAGGGTCAGATGCTTCTCTCAGAAATGAAACTTTGCTTAAATCCTTGTTTCAGTGTCCCTTTAAAAGCCATCAAAGAAGGGGGCAGGAGGGGAGAGGGGAAATGACCTGTCTGCATAGCTCACTGTCGAGCAAAATGCAGGCCCCTGTTCCATTTATCAGCACACATTTTCCAAAATGTGCAAAATTATGAATTTAAACATAATTGTTTATGCTTAGGAGATACCTGCCACCCAGTATATTCAAGGAAACTGGTCAAGAATCAAGTTCATTATTTTCGTTTGCTGATAGACAGGTGGTGTAACCAGAACTGAAGTGGAGGTATGCAGCTTATAACAAAGAATAGTGAGTATATTTGCCTGTCTAAATCAGTTTTTTTCCCACTATCCTGGACAAGGAACAAGTTGTGCTTATTTAAGTATGAATACGATTCCCTAGATATGTTTCTACAGGAATAAAAGCAGCATTCACCCATATAGGCCTATAGAAGTTAATTTTTATATAACTATCTGCTTTTCCACTGAGTCCTTGAAATCTGTGGAAGTATGGTCAGCAGCAAGATATTCTACTTTCTCTCTGCAATGCTTCCCCTCATCACTAGTTACTTTCTCTTGTAACTGATGAAGTTTTTATGCAAACTACTTCTAGAGTGTAGTAATGAACAAATGGGTGGGGGTTACAGTGCCAGGTACTTGCCTCTACAAGACTAAACAGCTAATAGACATTTGTTAGAAGAAATGTTAGCTTGAAAACCTAACTGTACTGTTGCTTATATAAAGTGAATTTTCATACGTAGAAAAATTTCTATTCAACTATTTTTCAGAGAAACCAGGAAGAATTGAGGGGAGAAAGCTGGCTCAGAGGCATGGCACTTTTTTTTTTCTGAAGATGTAGATGTTATTTGAGAGATGTGTCTTGTTTAGACTCACACTTGATAGTGAGAAAACTGCAAATATGTCCTAGATGCAAAACAAAAACTGAAGCCTACCAAAGGGAAAAAAAAAAAAAAAAAAGAAAGAAAATCACATTGCACTGGGAGAAGTCATGCTCTCTGGGAGGGGAACACAGGCTGTCCTGTTGTTGTGATTTCTTTTCTGTGAAATATCCTATGCTGTTAAATATAATTTTCTGACTGTAAGACTGAGTAACTGGATGCCTTTTTTATAGGGTTTTTTTTCCACCATAGGCTTTATAATTTAATCTGGAACTGAATAAAATGTTATTCACAGTCAAATACGATCTGTATTTAATACCTACTCAATTCTTAAATCCACTGTAAAAAGAATACAGAAAGTACTGTAATACTGTGCAGCAATGTACTATTTTCAAAATGCTGTTTATTCCAGCAGCTGAACAGCTCTACTAGCACTCAGTAGTGGAAATTTTAAAAACTCCATAAAACTCTGAGCATGCTCCCTCTAACCCTGCTCCAATAGGGCTCAACATGCCACAGGCATTCTGTGAGCAGCAGAAATTATGAGTCATGTTTGCAACATCCTTTGCCCAAGCAGATTCCTGGAATCTAGCAGGATAGGAATTCCTACGGTAGCTTTCCCTTCTGTGGGAACATTACAATCTCTTTCTTCAACATAACTACTTATTTTCTATACTGCTAAAGTCTCTGAGAGATTTGGCTGAGGCTGGACAAGGATTTAAAAAGTAACCAGTGGCAGACCAGACACACAGATTTTCTTTCTGCAGGGAATTGAACAAGAAAGTGCTCATGATTGATCTACTTTGGAGTATCTACCACTGCTAGCAGAGACTGCAGCTTATAATTCACAAGTGGGGATGACATAGCTTGGGACGGCAGATTATCGACCCCAGCTGTCTGCCCAACACCCAGCACACAAAGGACTCTTCATGAGACAGCTGTGGAATCATTGCCTCTTGCTGAAGCGGGCAAACAGTTTATACCAGCATTCTCTAAATGGGGTTCAGAGCACTCACAGAGTGTCTCAGCTATCCAGAAAAGTGGTGTTGGAATGAAGTTAGGGCTAGTAACCTCCTGCGCCACCCTCAACGATGGTACCTCTTGCAGACCCAGCTGTGCACTGCAGTGATGCCAGAATGTGATCACATGCAGTTGGAACAGAGATGGCAAAAGGAGGTCTTTCGCATCTGAGTAGCATCAAAGATGCCACAAGTGTACATGCAATGCTCCATCATACTTTGTATTTTAATTAAGGTTTGGATCAGTTTCATTGTATTAATTATAAAATAGCTCAGATACTGTGCCATTGTGACATAGACAGGAATGTAGCTGGAATCCCTACTGAGCCAGTATGATGGAGAGTTCTGAAGCACTGCTTCATGGTAACACACCCTGTTTTAGAGCAGACAATAATCCATTAAAAAGAGCAGTTTTCCTCAGTTGACCGACTGTAGGAATGATGTTTATATAAATTCAGTGCATGTGACACTCAATATCAAACAAGGAACAAAACAGTTTTATGTCTCTGAAATGTTTTGTCATGAGCAAACTGAGCCTGCTATCCACATGGGTATTATTCACTGGGATAAAATTTTCATCTTAGTTAATCCTCGTGCAAAAAACATGACTTTGAGTGAGAGACTGAGGTATACAGGATTTTCCTGTATCACCTGTGAACCAAAGATGTCAGAGACTGTAATCCTTGTCCTGCTTCCCCACACGTCCACATACTCGGAGAGACTCGCAACAAACCGTCCGGGTTAGAAGTCGCCGACACG
>NW_008238330.1:11872217-11876653 GCF_000691975.1 Corvus brachyrhynchos
TCCTCCAGGCTGGCGTCCGGGTTTGGAGACGGGGCTCTCGAGCCGGCGTCTCCTATTGTCTGTAAGGAGAGCTGTAAAGGGGAGGTTAGAAATGAAACGAGCCCGGCGGCGAGGAGGAAGCGGAGCCTCTCCGGCCGGCGACTTTAGACTCTAATAGCTGTAATCAGTGCCTGTGTAAATACTCTTGCCTACTACTTACATAATTAGAATTTAATTGGATCATGTGCCTCCGCCGTTTATTCTAAAATCGGACCAAACCCCTCTTCAGGCACTGATTAATGTGTGGCTGATGCTTGTTCCTCTTTCTAAGTTCTCGGTTCTCTGTTCAGAAAGTCGGTACAGAAAAACAGAAGTTAAAGTAAGTTTCTTTGTTAATGCCCCCTCTAAGAGTAGAGCCGGATAGCTGTCCGTGCCGCTGGAATACGGGCTTGCAGCACCGGTACCCTGTAGCCTTAAAGATGGGCACATGTGCTCTTGAGGCAGGAGGAACACTCGGCTAAACTCTAAAATAACCAGGAAGCTGAGGCCCTTTGAGAAGCACATAAAACGTGGAGCAGGTTGTAGTTTTTTTGTCTCTCTTGCACTACCGAGATTAATTGGGCTGTATAGGACGAGCATTTTACTGCCTGTGTTTTTTTAACTTGAAGTTAAAAATCATCTTGTTAGTTGTCAGCTGCTTTCAAAGCTGCTGACTCCTTTAAGTATTGCTCATTCTAAGGGCTGTTCGTATAGGTCGAACAATGTGCAATTTTTATTTTTTAATGGATCTGTTCTTCATTTGATATTTTAAATACATATATATTTATATACACACACATACTTAATACCCCAAAGCTTTTTTTTTGGGGGGGGAAGAAGAGGCTAATGTCAAGTGTCTACGTTTCTGTATTCTTATTAATCCATTTGTGACTACTACTTGTAGCAGGTTGGCTTTCTTGCTTTCTGTAATTCACCCAGTTTTTAACCAAAGCAGAACTGTCTGCAGCCTGACCCTCGCAGGGTACATGAGGTTTCTGTCACATGGCCTGTCGCCTCTGGCGTGTTGACTTCAAGACAGCATAGGTGTTACTTCCTATATCTAAAACTGCCTCGTCCCCGCGGTTGAACATTAACAGAAAGTTGTCAAACCCTATTATACTAAAATAATGTTTTCCTCTAAGGAAGAAAACATAACTATTCTCATAGTACCAAGCTGCTCGACAGGAGTGCTTTGTTGCAAGCATACTCATTACACCATCAAAAGTAGCTTGAAGGGGAAGAAGGTGCATGTATTTCTTTTAGTGATGAAAGGATGTGCTATCATGGAGTATCGTACAGTTCGTGCTAAGCACAAGGGAATCATTACGATGTGTAGCCAACTGTTGCTTGAAGGTGAAACTTTCTTTCCCCCCTCCTTGCTAAACATTGTACTGCAACTTGCCTTAGTGCCAGGAGGGAGTGGATTAAATGTAAATGAAGTGATGAGGATCAATGACCTAGGAAGTTGTATTCAGGTGCAGGAAGGTGTCTTCAGAATAACTCTGAATTTGATCCTACTTTTCTATGGCATGTAGTAATTTTTTGACTCCTGTACAACACTGTATTTTGTCCTTGGAGTGATGCAAAGCTTGTTGCTTTTACCAGTGCAGGAGAAGTGCCAGGAGGGGTACAGTCTTCATCTCCTCACTAATAAATAAGGATTTGCCTTATGTTAGGTGTATAACCGGCAAGTTTCAATATAGAGTAAGATTTCTAATGAAGAAGCAAATGGATTCACCACTATCTTGTGACCACATAAGAACAGTGTATCTTAGTGGGATGAATAACTGCTTAATCGTAATACTGCAACACCTGTGAAGGAGGCCTCACTTCAAGCATTATTCTTTCTTTCAATTTAAATATTTTTTTATATTAATGATATGTTACTCCACATCCCACTCAGTGTTGCCATCCTTCTCTAGTTGCATGCTTTGTGTTTTCTTGATTCCTTGTAATAACTACATGCTTGGAAAAAGTAGCCCAACTGGAGATTGTACATTAATGGCATCAGTATTCTGAAAAATAACTTGAAGCATTGTTTTTGTCCTGATGGTAGCTAGCTCAAGCTTGTCTAGGTGTGGTGTCTGGCATTTATCTTGTGGAGCTTGAGCATGTTTGAAGTCCCCTCCCTTGTTTTGTAATTTGCTAATTAGCTGAATTGTTTCTTTTTATCCTGAAAACTGCCGAAATTAATTGTGAGAATTAGCATAGCAATTCTGTGAAAATTAAAATAAAAAAGAAGAACAAGAATAACTTCTGTAAGTTGAACCGAATCTCCAGCTATTTATGTTTTTAGGCATACCGCTTGGCTTCGTCAGTCAGTGACACGTGGGCGTTGCATTTGTTAAATTACTGTAATTAATTTGCCATTAGTGAATTACACTCTATTGTCACTTTTACTGAGCTGTTTTGCATGCTGAAGTAATGTACAAATATTAACCCTCTGATGTAACATGCTTAAATCTATACTAAGCTTGTTAATACACCATTTGAATGAGAATATAAAAATGATGTTAAAGTATGTTCAGTTATTGCCTATGTTCCTTTAGTAGGAACTGTAGTACTGACAGCCTTTCCTGACTGTGAAGGTCTTGTGTTCCTATCTGACCTCAGGCTAAGGCACTTCTATGAACAACATACAGTGAAGTAAATACTGCTATGTAGCTTTGTATCATCTCAGGGGGAGTTCAATTCAATAATCAGGGCCTTGGTCTCACCAAAAAAAAAAAAAAAAATCTATGCATGTTTAACTCCGTGCTGTGAGCATGCCTGAAGTAGGCTTAGGGCATTAAGTAGAGTGAGACCCAAATACCATAAGATCTTATGGCACTCCCAGATGCAGAGAGGCCAAACCTGTGCATGACATTCAAGAGCTTTCTTGCAACACAGTGCCAAGTTCCAGCTTCCTTTAACGTGATAACACTTATCAGGAATTTTGACCAGTAGTTTCCCTGCTCTGTTCCTCAGTGAATGGGACTTCCCCTCTCTTACAGCCCCAAAGTAAATGTTCTTACCTTCTGTTACGTGTGTAGAAGAGTTGGCCCTGAGGACCATGGGACCAGATTCACGTTAGTTTTTCCACTGTGTTTTTAGCCATTACATATTTGTCAGCACTGCAGCAAAGCTACCACTGTAGTTACAGTATAGCTTGTTTTTGTCAGTGATGCAATTGGTTCAGTTAAAAATGGGCTTTTGGAATGGTCTTTGCTTTGGGTAACTGCCGATGTGTTACTTCCATCGCTTAAAATGTTGACAGCTCCTCAGAGCCCTCTTCATGTTTATGTTCCTTTTTTTTGGTGGTCATAACTGGGAGAATTACTGGCAGAAACACTAGTATAAGTATCCTTCTGGTGTTCAAATTTGGGAATGTTGTTACAAGACAACAATAATGCCTTTAAACTGTTTTTTGTTTTGTTTTGTCACTAAGAGTCTCTTAAGGAATGATATATAAAAGTTCAACTGAAGATAGCAGAAACTCAAACATACTGAGTTTTTAAAATTTCCTCATCAGTTCTTCATTCAAGATGATTGAGCAGAGACTGTACAGGAATTATACAAAATCTCAGTTTGTGTTGTATATGGTCATATACAATTTTATATGTTTTTTTTAAAATAGATTTTTAAATATATAGTGTTATCAGACAGCTGTTAACAGCCTTCATGCCTATGTCAAGATTTGGAGTAGTGATTTGGAGATTAAGTTGCATCTGTTCAACTTTATTAGGAGAAGGAAGTTTGTTACATTCTTCTTAAGCCAAATAATGATCAGACTTCTTTTATGAAGTATTTTACAAAGCAGTATTTATCACCAGCTACTGAATGTACATAACACAGTATGGGTAGAACCTTACAGGTATATTATAGTAGCATCTGTTTGTAATAATAGCTGGTAGAAGTAATGAATGAATTCTTCATTCTATAAAAGAAAGTTTATGAAAGCCTGAGGTTATAACCTGAATTCCTAGTTGGTTTGTGGGAAGCAGATAACTGTAGAAGAATGATGTGAATTTTTACA
Source organism: Corvus brachyrhynchos (assembly GCF_000691975.1). Lineage (NCBI taxonomy): Eukaryota > Metazoa > Chordata > Aves > Passeriformes > Corvidae > Corvus > Corvus brachyrhynchos. The sequence goes on from NW_008238330.1 coordinate 11,876,251, forward strand.
AAGAGTTTTTTAAATGTCTCTCAAACTGCCTAGAAGACCACATCTTGTTTTGTTTCTCATCAGATCTGTTTAGTTATATGGTACATTTGGATAGATTTTTGAGGTTCTCTTCATCTTTCTCGCACCTTTTTTGGAGGGGAGTATAACTGTCCTTTGATCGCTTCCTTGCCCTTCTCTTCCAGTATGACACATGCATTATTGCTTTGAGAAATCACGAAACTCACGAAACTTTGGGAAGTGCTCCTTGCAGTGGGACTGTTGGGATATCCTGTCTGTGTAAATCATGTTAGAAGCAGTGAAACTTATTATTGTATTTTCAGCCTGTATGCCCTGGTACCACTTGACATATCATCTCTTCCTGGCAGATGGATTTTTTTTTTAATGTTTGAGGAAGGCCACTGAA
>NW_008238330.1:11876708-11932003 GCF_000691975.1 Corvus brachyrhynchos
AGAGTGGAAAGATTTAGAATACTAAAAGCTATACCTTTTCCATTAAAATTCCGCCTTTTTAGAGTTTGATAAAACTGCTATTTGCTGTTGCAATCACAAAAAACCCCAATTCCATATGCTTTTACAGATAGTTTTGCTGTTGCTGTTCGTAGGTCCTAGAAGGTGCAGAACAGTGAAAGCAAAGGAGGTGTCTCTGCTTGGGTGTTTTGATTTATTTCTGTTCACTTGGTTGTGCCAGTGAAAGGCAATCATATCCATGTTTATCCACTTTGGAAAAATGAGAGGCTCACTGAAGTCTGCTGATTGTAGAAGAAGGTTAAAATGGAGACCAGTCAGAAAGCTGAGAGAGAGACACGTCTGTATGCTTACACGTAGCTTCATAAACACAGAGCTGGGCTGGTGGAGGCAAGGGATAAATGTGTTCAGTTATACCAGTGAGTTGACTCCAAAGTGAGAGAGAAGAGTCACTTTTGCAGTCCTTGAAGATATGGAGGATTTTGTAAATACTTTAGCATCCCCTTCACCAAAATTGAAAAATCCATTGTGGTAAGAGAGCAGTCGAAGGATAAGTCTATTGATAATGAGCCTCAGAAGGTCTGTTCTGACTGATGGGTTTGAGAAATCCAGTCCCTTTGCAGGGTCTTGCTGTTCCGGTGTTTAGTTGGGCTTCTCTGTTCCTGCATACATTCAGTGGGCAATATACAGTTCCTGGTTTGGCAGCAAATGTGTAAACCCTCCTGAGGAGGGGACAAGAAAAAGTAGCAAAAGTCCAGCACCACCAGCCACCTGCTCCAGCTCAGTCAAGAGAGTGCTTTTAGTCTCAAATGTTAAGTGTTTGGACAAAGTGAGCTAAAAGAAGGACTGTTTGAGACTTTGGGCAGTGCTCATGAAGTCCCTGGGAGTCATCTTTCATTTCCTTCGGCTAGAGACTGGTGTCTGTGGTGATGAGTAACTTGGGGCAGTGAAGTAAAGACTGAGGTGAGTGATAGAGGATCTTTGAAAGGCTTCTTTTTTTTGAAGGGCTTCTTTTATTTTTTGTTTCCCTCTCCCTGCCTGGTAAACAAAAGGAAAAGCCAAGTAATAAAAAATGGCAGCACTGCATTTGTGGGAGAAATGTAAATAGTTAACCGTCTGAAGAAAAGGAAACAGCCTAATTGTAATGGCATATATAAATATTTCTTTTGGCTATCAAGGTAGTGATAATACCTGATAGAACCTTTGCAGTGCCAGTTCAAACAAAGGCCTTCCTCTTACTTGATGTCTTTTGAATACCTATGCAACCCTGATATTCTGACAGTGTGTCTCTCCTCATGTTCTGTCATATAATTGCAGACTAGTCTCCAACAACCTCATAAGTAATTTCTTTGTCTCATAAAGAAAGCCTTTTGTCACTGCTAGAAATTCAAAACTATCTTTAAAACACGTTGCCTATGCATCTGTTTGGGTAAGTTCTCCTCCCCTATTCTTGCTAGCTGCTCATGGAAAACTTCATCGTCCAGATGTTCTTGATTTGCTCTCTTAGCCTTGCAGAAAACTTTTAAGTTTTGAATAATTTTGTGAAAAATTTTGGGTAGGTTTTCCTTGCTATTTGCGTGCAATCAATTTTATATTATTTTCAAGATTTTTCTGCAGCATGTCTACTGCCCATTAATGGCTTAATTAGTTTCAGGAGAGGTGTATGGTCATTTCTACAGATTGTGTTCATTTACTGTGTTAGTGGAGCATGTTGTTCTTTCAGATGTTCAACCCGTGAAAAGAAAGTGAGAAATCTTTGAATGCTCTGAGTTTCTATTTTGGAGCATCTTTAAAGAAATGCATCTTTCCAATCAAAAGAAAACAATTTGTATAAAACCACAACTACCTGAGTAAAACCAGAACTGCATGTCTTAAGCATCTAGGAGAGTGGTTTTTGTTGGCTACTATCTGGATAGATATTCCCTAAACAAGTGCCTATGTTCCCAAGACCAGCTTTCCTTTGTAAATTATCATTGTGACTTTCCTGAGGATATCTCAGTGTGCATCCAGAGGTCTTTGACCTCTGTTGTTTGGTAGGCTTCAAATTCCTGGTGCTTGCAAAAATGGGAGGGTAAGCCATAGAAAGAATGAGGCTGGTTCTCCCTTTCACTCAGGACATGCTTCTATTTTCTGCATGGAAATTGAATAGTATTGACCTGGAGAGATCAGGAAGCACGCAGGAAAATCTCCTAGGGCTCAAGGTGTCTGACTGCCTGCCAGACAGAATACCAAGTGGTGTGTGGGGTTTGACTATCACTCTCAGTTGTCTTTAGGAACTGACCTAGCTGGGTGTTTTCTTGCTAGTCTGCTCTGTCTCAAAATCAGACCACCGCAGCCTGTGCACAGTCTCCAAAGGGTGGGTGTGCTGCATACCATTGGGGATATTTTTAGAAGATTCTGTTTGCTGACTGACTTAGTGTGCTATAAATACAGAGTTCTCATCTGGCATGCACTTTGCGTGTCTTCTAGTAACTTATAATAAATTCACCTAAGAATAATGGCAAGGAGAAACAAGCTGTTACGATTAGTCTGGCTTTCCATACAAAGTGTCATTTACATAAAGCAATTATTTAGTAGCATTTTAACAGTAAATGGCTTTTAAAACTAGTGGTATTCCAAAACACTTCCTAGTTGGGCTCCCATAATTAATCCTTATGTCAGATTGATCTATATTGCATTTTCATTATGGTTTTAAAAGTTGGAGTTTTTAGATATGGGAGGTTACTTGAGCATCTGGAATACTGTCAATACTAGTAAGTTACAGTCTTTTTAATGCCAGTACTAGCATATTCCATAAAGGCTATTCTCTGGTAAAAAATGAAGCTTAGTTATGACTCTCCTGGATATTTTTTCCCCTGAAGTACAGGTGTATACAAAATTTCTTGAGTTGAAATATAGTTAAGGCACTTACAGGACTCAATGCAAAAGGGGGAGGATCCCATATCTTATTAAAGTACAGATGCATTTGTCTTTGAGTATTGAAGACACAAAATTGAAGGATGGGTTCTTGCTGAATTGTACTGAGTGTAACCTAAATGCAGTTGTTCTGTACTGCTAAAATAAAAACTGTCATAGCATACACTAACAGAAGTGAAGTTTTCCATGTGCAGCAAAACAAAAGCTGCTCAGAGGTGCTTTCTGTAGATTGCCTGAGCACATAAGCAGTATTTTGAGAATCTTAATTTTTTTGTAATGAAGTCTGGACCAATCTGGTGATAGTCTTTCAGAAAACTTAAAAAGCAGATTGTCATCCTGTCAAGAATCTTAGATAGTTCCCTGAAAATCATGTTACTTTGAATCCTGATTTCCTGCAGCTATCAGAAGTTTTACTTATTGTAGAATGAAGAACATCACTCCTCCTTTATTATTCTTCAATGTGAATATGGATAGAAGTTCCGGTTTGGGGAAAAAAAATCTTGCTTCTCTTGAGAAAATGCTGTGGCTCTACCTAATAGATCAGAGCATCATCAGTTAAGCAAATGACAGAGAGATAGTGGTGGACAATCAAACATAAAGAACAGTGAAAATAGTAAAATGTGGTTCTCTGTGGTCATTTAACTGCTTTGCTTTCACTCTGAGGCAGTTCTCTTTCTTCTCACTGTCTTTGCTGCATCAGCAAGAATGACTGAAGTAGCATAAGATGCCAGACTTGAGAATTTGCCGTCCATTTTCTTGTGTGTGTTGTTGTCCTTTGGGAAGAATGAGTTTAAAATCACACACCTGTGTTCTGAATATTGGAAGGCATAGTTTCCATGTCTATGAGTGGCTCAGGGCTCCTATAATGTCTTGCACTGGATATGAATCATTCATCTTCACAGCTGATTGGGATGAAGTTTTCTAAAAGGTGGTATGACTGAGTTCAGGTGTGAAGTGCCCAAATACAGGGTTAGCTATGCAACTTTCCTTCGGATTTTTCAATGCTGTGATTTTTTTCAACCTCAATTGTAAATTAGAGCTGGTTTGAGTGTTCGAGTTTTAGGGTTTGTTTCCACTCTCTTAGCCATGTGGGTGTAGTTGTTAGAGACAGTCAGATCACTTGGGATAGATATTTGTTTTATTTTTATATTGGGAGTATTACTCAATGAATGACAGGTAGACTGGTTGCCTGAGTACAAAGCACAGCAAAGACAACCTGATTTTTTTGTTAAAGCTCTAGCAATCTATCAACAAATTGCAATTCCAAAATAATAAAATGTAATTGTAAAACTACTGCTATATTTTTAAGGTGCTATGTAAAGAAATAAAATACTTTCTCCACTCATGCAATAGTGCTATAAAGCCACTGCTGGCTGAAGAGAAATGATCTAGAACAGCACATGAATGGAAACAGCATGAAATTTACATATGTAAAAGGACTGCATGCTATCCAAGAAACACCCTTTGAATATCTAATTTGGCTGTCCTAACATTTGCATACTAGATATCTAATATTAAGATACTAGATGACAAGTGTACAGGCATTGCCTCGTTTCTTAGGGACTGAAATACAATTAAAATTAACTGAAGAGTAATGCATGTTTGCCACAGCTTGGCTGTTGGATTAGTTTATATCCCAGTGTGCCATATCTGTGAATTTGTGTGCTTTGTAAGTGATAAAGTTTTCAAAGACATATGATACTGAGCTTCTTCATAACCATGGATGTGAAAAAATGACATGTTGAAAATACTATTGAAATAAAAGACAGTACTGAAATAGCTTCTGGTTTGGAGGAAATACAGATGCCATTGCTAGCATAATAAACAGTGTACCAAAATAAACTCGTTTTCATGCACTTGATAAGATCGAGATCCAGTGACAGCATAAAACTAGGGAGTGGAGGAAGTGTTCCTTGGAAACGTGGGACTAGTTCTGCTGCAAACAAAGGGATAAGAAAGCTAATGCAAATAATGTGTTTTACATTGTGCAAGGAGGGGGGATGGATGACGTGTTCAGCCCAGGTTATTCTCTTTGTGTCTCCACTTGGCCTCTCCAGTCGTAAAGCACACAGTTGTGTTCAGCTGATGAAGTCAAAGGAAACGATGAACACATTTGGAGCTGGAGGGCAAAAGTTCCTCCTGGTGGGCTGGGCTGGTATATGGGACTTCTCTCTACAGGTGTGCAGGCAACCAACCTTTTACATGTATTAATGATTGTACATTTTGCTTTAAAGCTTTGTTTAGAAAAAATGTTTAAAAGCATTGTAAACTTGGATTATGTAATTTCTTGACATTAAACCATTTAATACATTGAGGAAATCCATTAATTTATGAAAAGTGAGCTGGAATTAAGCTCTCTGAAGACTGCTTGGACTGACAGCAGTGTTGAGATTGCTCCTGTCCACACAGATTTATGTGGTCATGGAATCTGAGGTCATGGAGTGGTTGTCAGAAGCATTCTAATTTTTAAATCCTGGACAGTGTTGAGTCTCTTTTAGGGATTGGCTAGAAATACATAAGCAAGTACAGAGAAAGGCTGCCATGTCTGTTGCAACAAATATAAGGCAAGGCATACTTAGCATTGATAAAGACTATTCAGAGTATAATTTTTGCCAGGAGTTGAAAGAAATAGCAGAAATTAATTTTTATTATTCTAGAAGCAAGGACCACAGCAAAGGGCCTTGAAATATTTTGCTCTGATGCTTAAACAAACAAGTTAAAAGGGCAAATATTTAACAAGTTTTTAAAAGAATTATTTAGCCAGTAGTCAAAACTACAGCTAGCCAATACCCCCTGTATTTTCCAAAGTGCTGCAAAATCCTGGTTATAAGATACACCTCTAGGGACTCCTGTTTTTCTTCATTGTTCCATCATGGATTTGCACTGTCTCTGGGCTGTTAAATAGCTGTGTCCCACGGCAGCCTAAAACTTTGTTAGCTGTAGCATGCAAGCAGTCTTTGAAATATGTTTAAAAACAGATGTTTGTATTCAATATGTTGCTGGCCCGACACTATTCACAAAGATGCACAATTAAAATGAGTGAAAAATGTAAGCACCCGAGGAAATGTTAACCTCAAAAGAAATCACCTGGCAAGGATGCTAAATTTGTAAGCAACAGAGCAGGAAAGGTCTGTATGGAATGGTGGTGTTCGTTACATTCTTACTTAGGGGGAATCGGGATGCAGGGATATCCATGCTGATACAATTGTTTTCTAATCTCTTAAACTATGGTCCTGTGACACCAGAGCTCTTTGTCACTTATTGAGAGCCTCTCCTTTCTTGCTTTTCTCTGCCCTTTTGCTGTTTTCTGTGTGGATGAGTCATCTTACTTGCAACACCTTTATTAGTAACTGTAGTGCTATTGAAAACAAAAATAAATATGCAGAAATACTGACTTAGCTGGATCTTAAAAATACTTACATTTTAAAAGAAAGCCAGTGTTTGAGTTTTGGACTTGTTTATTTTCTTTTCTTGAAAGACATAATTTAGGGTATTATATATACTTTGCATTTTAACTTAAATTTTCTAGTTTTATCTAGCAATTGTATACCTGTAGTATTAATGAAGGAATAACACCAAAGAAAAACATACTGAAATAGATATTTAGTTCTGTATCTAAGAGAAGAGGACATTTTGATTAAATTATTTATTTTAGGGTATCCATTTATAGGTATTTTCTTGAATTCCAATTTTTTAAACTTGCATTTCCCCAAACTTGAAAACTGTGATGTAAATTTTGCTCTTTGTTAGCAGTGTTTTGAAGCACATATGAGTTAAAATGGATTAAACTTGCTCCCTCAAAGACCTAACCATGTAAATAGGCTGTACATCTAGCACAAGGCACTATAGCCTGGAACTTAAATGTCAACATATTAAATCCTAATCCTATTGGTTTTCTGTTTATGCCTTAAGGATTTGTAAATTTACAAAATTACACACTTGTAATTTGATTTCAGACATGTGAAATTTCAGATAGAAATAGGAAAGGAAGAAAAGCCTCAAGACACAGGACCTTATTTTTCTTGTATTTTCCCTAGTGTAATTTCTCTCTGACATACTAAGCCTCATGCCCCTTCAGGCAATGATGATAAATGCACTAGGTACCATGTTTTTTAGCAATTGGTACAGCTAAAACACTATGAGGACAGCTTTACTCCAGTCAGTGAGTCTTGCTCGTGCAGAACTTTTTGTTTGCTCACACATCTGCCTTGAAGGGCATAATCCCATTTGTCAGGAATTGTCGTCTATAACTGACAAGGATTTCTTCCTCTGCTGAAAGGGAAGGAGCTCTTTCTGCCATCTCAGTATTCATGCTCTTAAACGGTTAGATTTATAGCCCTCTACAGAAACTCATAAATTGTAAGCAAATTTTAGTGGTGCTTTCCTAACCCTGGAAGTCAGAGAATACTATGGCAATTGAACCCCTTAGCTGAGGACTACAAGTATCACCACCAGTACTTGCACACAGAGAGGTAAGTAGAGAGGAAAGATACTTTGTCAGCTATTTCAGTCAGTTGTTGTATGCAATACTTAAACATTACTTTTTTTTTTCTCACGGAGCGTTTTGGAAAATAATTCATCATTTAAAAAAATTCATTATTATATTTAGGTTATTATACATACAGTGACTTTTCTCCGAAACCTTCATGTAAAAGGACTTGTAAGGACAGATTTAATTCTAATGAGTGATGTGTGGGCACAAGTCTCTGATGTTCATAGCACGTGAAGAGACCTTGGGGTCCCTGCCAGCACTGGAATATGGGATCAGCTGGGTTTAGACCATTCTGAGCAGATGACGTTTATTCTTTCTTAATTTCTTAATGGAAAGCCATATAATTTCGCTGGTACTTGATTTTGACAACTAATTTTACATTGGAAAAATTCCTAATAAGAAAATTACTCTTACTGTTTTGCAACTGATTTCAAATTTTGAATGCAGAAATTGGCAACTAACGCATTTTTTTAACAGCTCTTTTTTCATTACAATCACGACGGGCTCTTTTTTTCCTTTCTAATTGTACTTTACTCTTGCTAGCTATTAGCTACAGTTTCAATGATGCATGCAGCCTTGAAATGTAACTGAAAGGACATTTATTGCACTTAGTATCTCTCAGTTTTTATAGACTCTTACTTTGAATTAGGCTTGTAGAAAGCTCTAATTTGCTACATGTATCTGACAAAAAGGGATCAGGGTGGTAATGAAGAAGACAACATTTAACAATAAAGTAACTGTATTTAAAAACATAGGTTGTTTGTTTCTGTCAGTGGCTGCCTGCCTAGCCAGATTGAGGAGGATAGATTGATAAGAGAATTCACTGAAAACAGGCTTGTGTATAGAGTTATCTAGTGTTACTGTTTATGTTAGCTAGTAAACTTGAAGCTGCTGCTTCTTGTATAAACAAGAAAGCCAGCAGCAATTATTCTTTAAAACTAAAAGCAGCTCTTTGGGCTGTAAAAAAACGTTTCCATAACACAGACAAAAGTACCATTGTGACTGTTTATACAAATTGGCACTAGTGCTGTGTAAATAGAGGGGAATTTCAAGGTTTTTCTTACACTTGCGTATACCTCATCATCCTCGTACACAAACTGAGATTTTTATCTTTGTGCCTTTAAGCCACGAATCTCAGCCTAAGGCTGAGAGTAAAAACTTAAAGGGCTTGATCCTGGCCTGGCTGCAGAAGACAGACCTCGTGTATGAATATGTTTGTGTCATTCTTGTGGTATTTGGCTAACTGCACTTGATAACAGGAGTATAAAAAGACTGGTAATCAAGGATAAATTGTTTGGGATGAATACCCCCGCTCTGTGGAAGCCAATGAGAGGAGAAGCCAGCGAGGCGAGTCCCTCCCCGGGCAGAACCTGTTCAGCACCCGCGCCCTGGACAGCTCAGGCGGAGCCTCGTCCCGGCGGCCGCTCCCCTCCAGGTGCTCCGGCCGCCCGCGGCATGGGGGCTCCGGCTTCTGTAGCCCGCAGGTGAACCACAGCACATCACAGGGACTCTCGGTGCCATTCGGGCCCAAACCTGTCTGGCTGGGCTACTGAATCCTATTTAGAATACCAAGAGTTAGTGATAGACTCTCATTTGCCCCAGTGCCCTGTGGTGCAGAAAGCAGCTTTTACAGCCTTGAGGGCAGACCAGGTACACTTCCCTGGAAGGCTCTTTGTATTTCTTCCCAAATTTAACTCATAGGCCCGCAGTTCTTTTTCCCCCCTCTTTTAAAAATATCTATCTATCTATCTATCTATCTATCTATCTATCTATCTATCTATCAGAAGTACAGTCTCCATCTACTTGTTCACTTTTATCTTAGAAAATAGGTTTCTTGTCACAGCTTTCCAAAACATTGCTAAACCAGCTTCCTTGTTCTTAGTTTCATCTCTGTTGTTTGTTTTTCACGTGGTTTAAGGACTTTCTGGAGCTAGTTCTCATTTTCTGCTGAAAGTTTTGTTAGGCTTGTGGTTTCAACTGGACTTCCCTGCCTGGTTCCTTATAGTAAGTGGAAGTAGAAAAGAATAAGCAAATTATGCAGATCCTTGCTGTTCTCACACTGTCTGTTTGACAGTCTGTGACACCACTGTTTTAAAAAGAGAGGATTAAAGTATTTGACCTTAAATGTTTAAAAGCCTGGAAAAACTTCAGATATGTTTTGAGTTAGTGTTAGAAAGATGCCTTGAGCAGTAGGAGGCTCACTGAAAGATTAACCTTTTGAAATAATATTAGTTTTTCTTGACAAGAGGATAAAATCTACAAGGTGGTATTCTGAAATATTTACTTTTGAAAAGGGATAGCTCTGCATCCATTAATGCTGCGGTAACAAGACAAGATCTATCTTGTGTTTGGAGGAAAAAGAACAAAACATGTGAATAATTAATTTCACCTAATGGCTTTCAAAGCCAAGATGGAAAACACAGTAATATTTTGATTCCTGTGTGAAAACAAGTTTTGTAAATACTTTAGTGACCTTTTTCCTTTCTTTTTATGACTCTGCTGCAGAGAGCTATGTGGTTTGAATAGTTTTTTTTATATTGTTAAGTGCAGTTTATTTAAGGTAGTATGTGCTTTTTGCTTTTTTTCCCCTACTTACTGTCATCTTTTTAGCTGTGTCTTGCAGGATTTGCCTTAGGGGTGGGAATCTTAAGTAAATATTAATTCCTTTTTATTATGAAGACCTTTTGGTATACTACTATATCATTACATCAGGTTCTATAAGAACATTGGTAGCTTTATTCAGTTTGCTACTAAAGAAATAAAAAAGGAACCTATGTGCATTTTGTGCACTCCCTCCCTACTGGAAGAAATAAGGTGAATTTCAGGAAGAAAAGAAAATAACCTGGTTTTGCTATTTCAATTGTTGGAGTGTATTTTTCTAAATGAAAAATGGAAATCCATCATTAAACAAAATGAATATTAGAGTTTTCTTAGTGTCCTGGAAAAGATGTGTTTCCAAACCACTTGTCCCTAAGTTATGGGTAACTTTGCTTTGTTTAGGTTGGACCCCTGCCATATATCTGGGAACTATGGCAAGTTGTTGGGTGATTTCCAGGGCTGCATTCTACCCTTCAATATTATTTTTTTTCCCTTCTCTTAATTCTGCTTCATTTGAGAAATGATAAATAACATGATTTTATTTATAAGTCAAGGGTTTTTATCAAAGTCACATTTTAGAAGTTATTTCCTTATTATTCTGATTTCTTAGGTTTGATATAAGAACAGTTTTTTCCCTGAATAGTTACAGAAGCATATAAAGATTGGACAGTGAATGAAATGCTATTTGTATTTGCTTGGTTGGGGGTGGAACCCACCAGGTACATTTACATTGAATAAATTTAAAACCTACTTTAACAAATTAGCCTGTGCAAGACAAAAGCTAGTGTTCTATAAGGTTTTTTTTTTTGCCTTGCTTAATTTTCAGTTTCTTTCTGTAAAACTGTCCCTGAGGGAATAGGAATTGATAATACAAATTGTCATAACTGGTTCTTTAGACGATGTTCTTGTATCTTTTGTAAATTGCTTGTGTACAAGCCATTTGTCTACGAAAAATAAGGCAGCTTTGTAGCTGTCCATATAAATACATCTGAGATCAGAATTTTTGTCTAAATTGATTTTAAAGACTCCAGTTTGTCTATGCATGTTCTTGCCAGAACACTAATAGATTAGAATACTGTATTATTCTTTTATTATTTGGAAGTGTTTCCAGAAGGCTTGCTGTTTTATTTTGTGGATGGCACTGCCCTCAACTTTGTGACATCCAGGCCAAGAGGAGCAATAAGGTACTGCAGGAGTTATAATCCCACCTGTGTTGTAGGTTAGTACCACAGTGAATTGACACACATTTGATTTAGTTGTTCTGAGCCTAGATCAACTGTTTCCCCTGGAAGCTGTCACTGTATGACTCTAGAGTAACTAGGTGATAGAGTAACAAGATCAGTCCTTCTCAAGATTTAGTGCAACCCATATTAATTTTATTGCAGGTAGAAACCTGGTGAATTAGTTAAGTTTTTATTTTTCTTCCAGAAGTCATTGTGTAGATGTTAAGTGCTGTGAATGTCCTTCCTTAATTAAGAGTTTAATTTGCAATGTTGTTTTGAGTATCTCTGATGTCAATAAAAATTTGCCTACTTACATGATAGTGAAGAAGGACAATTTTCTTGTTTTTGACTTCTACCCAGAAGTGTGTTCTCATGTATAAAAGAATTATACTCCCATGTATGACATAACCCTTCCAGCAGCATCTATTTTTTCCTCTTAGGCCAGCTTCTGGACAGTTCTGATGCAGTTTTAGCTAAGCACCAGTTTTACACCAGGAGCAGAATTTCAGTCTGTCCTACCACATGCTCTGTGCAAGGTACCTGACAGAGAGTGTCTCAGGCTGAAGTCTTCTGTTCACAGAACAAGTTCAGCATTCACTCATTTTTCAACCTGGAGCTGGAGGAACTCCCTGAAGGATTAGAGAGATGTTAGTTTCTGTAGCACGCCCACTGCCCTGCAGAGATGTCTTCCAGACCAGAAACTGCTGTTGTAGGTTACAGGATTAATAGAATAAATGGTGCAATGTCTACACAGTTCTGGAAAGCAGAGATGTAAGTTTAGTGGTTTAAACGGCATTTGCACTGCTCAAAGCCCTAAATTGTATTGAGTATTGCTTCATTTCAAGGGAAAAAACTAATAAAAATAGGTTTCTCTTAGTGGCACATCTCTTGGTTTACTGATCTCTGATCTGATACAACTGCTGTAAAGAACGGGTATGGCAAGACCTCCTCTAGAGAGAAGAGTATGCTTTTGTGATGACTGGCGGGAATGCCAGGCTTCCCTTAGGAGCTTTTATTGAGCATTCCCAAAAATGGTAGTTAAAGGCAAGCTTTAAAAAAGTTACTTGATAAACGCACAAAGCCTGGAGGCAGAGGCTGTCCTTTACATGCCTATGACTTCTCAGAAGTCTTTAATATGGATAGAGTTTGCTATGGAAGAACTGGAACAAGTCTGTCTTTTCACCAGAGCTTATGACTTTCACTTGGCTTAATCCCACTATTTTGTGTGTGGCTGTACTGTGGAAATTTATCACAGTTGCTCTTACACTCACCTGTGTGCAGTGGACTTACTTGCCTTCTGAGGGCTTCTTCCACAATAAAAGGAGTGGATTTAATCTTGTGTTGATGTGGGAAACAGCTCCTTTTACCTCTCCTAAAATCAAGAATAAGAAGGCCTTTTAGAAAAATGGTAACAGTTTAAGTGTGAAAGATTTATACTTGAAGACTATCATGGGGTTTTTTATTTCATAAGACATTGAAAGTGCATCTCCTGTCTACTGAAACAGAAGTCTTTTTGAGGTATTAATGCTCCTCTTAGATGAAGGAGAAGATTTAATTTGAAAAAGAAAAATGCCTATAAATTATGTTAAGTGTTACAATTAACAATGTGACAATTCAGTGCCTGAACACTTAGCAGTGTGAAATCTTTCTTGTTTGGGGAATGGTTTGCTTAAGTAAAAGTGCCTTTTGAGAACTATTGTTTCCTTCACAGAATATTTTAGAAAGCTACGATTTTCAACCTAGAATGAAAGGCTACAATGGGAAAACAGATGTAAATCTGTGTCTCTAATTATTTTGACATCGGGGTAGTAGTAGTAGTCGTCCTAAGTAGTCTACCTCAGGGCTTTAGATGTCTAAAGTGTGGGAGGCATTAAAAAATAATTTATGAGTGCCTCTCTGAAGAAAATTAAAGCTCAAATGTTGAGTTATTTAATGTGTGTTGTGGGAGGTTTTTTCTGTAAGTTGTTTGCTGCTAAAGTATGTATGTAATACACATTTGGGGTGCATCTTTCATTAGCTTGTCTCTTGTTCTGTAAGTCCACAGTTTTTCAGCATGGGGTTTTTTTAACTGTTTGTTTGGAGTATTTTATGTCATGGAAGGGTTTATTTGGATGCACCTTATTGGTCTTTGCACTCTAGCTGCTGTTTTGATCTTGTCAGTCTCCAAGTTGGCTAATATAGCAGAGAAGGAAGGTGAAGGGATGAACATGTAAAAATAGGTTGGGAGGAGTGCAGGCTCAAACTCTGGCATTCTTTATGCTGCCATCAAGAACTGTTCTAAAGAGCTTTTTAATTCTTTCAAAACATGAAACTTTTTTTCACTGAGCATTTTATTGTTTATGTTTAAACTGCTCACTCACTGGATTTAGGGACCTGTGGTAGAGCTTTGCTAACTCATTAGGTGAGGTGATGGTTAAGAAGGGAGTGCTTCATAAAAAGGTGGAGTAAATTTATGTCACTGATTTACTTTTTATGTGACCCTTGTCTCGATGTCATTGTGGGCAAATAGGCATTTTTATATAAGGTGGCAGCCAGAGACTTAGGAGACTTGTTTGACTTTCCATGTAAGTTAGGACTAGTTTCTTACTGCCTTTCTGAATTATATAATGGAGACATTGCTCTCATTGTAACCATTGCTTATGCTTGTCTATTTTGGAGTGTAAGCTCTTTGGAGGAGGGACTAATACATATATGTGAACAAACCATATTTGTACCTCTTGGCATGCTGTAGTTCTGATCTAGTAAGGACATTCCTGAAACAGGAATACTAGCTATGATTGCTCCTTAGTCACTTGTAAAAAAGAACAAAACAAAAACCACAAACCCCAACAACCTTTCTTATTAAAGTATAATTCATTAGCATTCATTCATCAGTTGCATGCTATCTCAGTTTTCAAACTCAAGACAGTGTCTCCTTTTTTTTTTATGAGCATTGCTTATGTTTATGAAAGGACAGGTCATGATTTTCTTTGAACGATGAAGAGAAAAACCATACCTCTTAAATAGTTGTAGGTTCTCTTAACCTTCAATAGCCTTATGGAGGAGTAAAGCAAGGAAAGCATGTAACACTCTACATGAAGGGTGTAATTAGATAAGTAAAAACATTTGAGTTACTGTGTCATTTTTTCAAATTGCTGAAAAGTCAAACTACCATCTGATCTATTTTTTTTCCCCAACTGTGGATCCCTGTTAAAACTTATTTACCGTCTATGCTCTGTGTGTGTGTAGGCATGCATATGTGCATCTTATTAGCATGATCTGGCTAATGTAAACAATATGTTTCTCTTCTACACACAGATGTTTAAAATGGGTAACTAATCAAATTTCTCAACAGTTTGACTGATAGACCAATGCAGCAGTTGTATAGAGAAAAAAAAAAAAATAGGAAATGCTCAGTAGCATTCCTTACAAAAGATATTTAAAATACGAGTGATGCAGAAAATAAGAACAGTTTGTTCAAATGGTGACATCTTAGCCGTGAAAAAGCAAGAATTACATTTCTGCCTTAGTTGCTGTGGTAGCAGTGGTGTAACATATAATTTGAAAGTTTGGTTGGTTTGTGATTTATGGATGTTCTGGAAGATTTTGCAGAATATGTTATGGGTGCTGTGTACTCTCTTAATAGAGGTGAAAGACTAAATATAGACAAATCTCTCATTGATATGTTTAAAGCATGTAACTCAATAGCTTTTCTTCACTTTTTACTGACAATAGTTGGGAGGGGTTATATCTTTTTGAGTTCAGTTCTGTCTTTTTCTGAACCAATTATGCATCTTCTTTACTGTTCCTCTTATTTGGCATTTTGGATGCTTTCTTCACAATGGTACATTCCCAAATGTTCTTAAAAGGTTCTGTCTTAGACATAGGAACTTTTGCAAAACTAGTGGTTACATTACATGGATATGTGTTACTGAAACTTCAGCAACACATTTTCTCAAAACACATTTTCCCAAAATTTGTATGTTATTCATGTTAAACACTTAAGTTATGTTAATACTGATGAATTGAATGGTCTCATTCCAGTGTACACTTTTGAAATTAACATGTTTTGTAACCAACCCTTGGACCTCTCCCCATTTTGTAATATTCTCTTTAATTATGTTAAATGTCTGGCTTCTTATGATCCAACACCCGAGTTTGGCCAATAGTCCATACATTAAGGTAAATATTCTCCAAGTTGGAAGAATAGATGGGTCAATGTAGAGTGAATTCTCTTAGCTGAATTTTCCATTTAAAAACAAAAGGCTGCTTTAGGATAAGCAAAGATGTCAGTACTTTTAAATAAAAAGTTAATCCTTAAACAAAATTGTTCTGACAATGAATGGTATTTTTAAGCCTAGGCTTTTCTAATAAGTTCAATTCTTTTTCATAAATCATACTTCTACTCTGGAAAAAAACCAAGACAAGTAAGCAAAAAACAAAAAACCCGCCTCCAAAACCCCAAAACAACCTCCCCACAACAAATCCAGATAACCAACCACCCAGCCCTACTTACTCAACTCTCACCAGTTTCAAGTGAAGGAAAGTGAATGAGTACATTGGTTAGATATTTCTCTGCTGAATTGATAAATGCTGTCATCTATGGAGGACTGCTGTTTTGGAAAGATAAAGGGGGAAAATACAGAGTATAATAATACAGGAAAATCTGCTGTTGTGCTTAAGTAATAAAAAGTCTTTTATGTGTGCTGAAAAAATAGATGAAAAGCACAAGAAAACAAGTATGCGTTGAAACCTTTGTTCTTGACTTTCTTGAAACTGTAATAGGTAAAATTTTCCTGTTACACTGAGTAATAAATGTAGTAATAAGTAGTTTTGGAATATAAGTTAATGTTGCTGTCAAAAAATGAATCATTATTATGCTTAGAATTAATATATAGACTCCTGGGAACACCTCACATAATAATTTAACATTTTACTTATGTATATTCTTCCCAGATGTAATCTTTTTCTTTTGTACTCTGACTTTTTTGTCATTGATTGGTTTTCCCCTTTTTTTTTTGTCACTGCTACCTCTATTTCTGCAGGAACAAGTAGGTTATTGGTAAGTATTTCAACTAAATCAGATTTTACAAAGTTTTGCCTTAGTGAGGACCTCTTTTTTTTACCCTCACTTACTTTGGTAAAAACTTTGTAGACAACAGACTTATTGTCTGTAAATGCTGTGCTTTCTCAGGCCTCCATTATCGCCTTGTTTGTGTAGTAGAGTAATAGTTCTCAGATTCTCCGAGAGACTGTCTTCTGCATGCTTTCCAGCAGCATCATTATCTGTGCTGTCTTCTAAGATGCTGCCTTCTCCTGGGGCTTGCTCCTTTGTTCTTGTCTGCTGCGTTTCAAGTGCAGTGTTTACTTTGTCTCTCCCATTTCTTTTTTTCGTAAGACCTCGTATGCATTTTGGCCAGTTTGCTCAGAAGACTTCTCTGCATCCAACAAGATGCTCTGTTTCACGTGTTCAGTTTAGTCATCTTTGTCAACCATTATTCAGCCATTTTCACATCATACCTCTTCCCTTTTAGCTATCATTAAATATATTCTCAGCATGGTATAGCCACCCTCTCCTCTCTTATTATCGTGCTTCATGTAATTTTGATCAGATTTGTTGCACTGTACAGTCAAGTTTTCAAGATATTTACACCTGTGAATTTTGAAAAAGCAGGACTTGATTCTTCTTATCGTGGAGCAGCTCTTCCTATACTCTCTTTTCAATGATGTGATTTCTAATGGAAACTTTTTCTTTAACCCTGAAAGTAGTGACTTTATTGACAGTGTGAAGTAGGGCAGGGGAGTGTAGACAAACTGGTTCCCTGCACTTAAAAATTGGTAGTTGTCTTGCCAAATTACTCAGTTACTCAAGAAGTGCCTTCTTCTGACAACAGAACACAGTTGTCCTGTCTGTCTTCCTCCACTTGTATTGTGAAATGATGAGTGGAAAGACCTTTTTCAGCTGTTTGAGGAAAATGTTGCTCCAGGCAATAAGAGAAAATTGAGGGAGTAGCAAAATTCAAGCAGAAAGAGAAAAACAAACGTCTATGTTCAGGAGAGACTGGGAATGGGAGACAATTCTTCCTTTTTGAATTGTGGTGGGTGAGTTAAGAAGAAAAAGACATTTGGAATATGGGGTATCTCTGAAGCAAGAGTTTTCAGGCATTTCATTTGCTTAAAAGTTTTCAGACTTCCAAGCTGGCCTGCAGTGAGTTATTTGTCATCATCTGATAATGCAAGAACTGAGCTAGTTAGACAGGTTGATCTTGCCTGCCGAGTGTAAATAAAATGTTTGTGCCCTGAACAATTGACTATACATTCTGGCTACTTGCCATCTGAGGAAAGTAGTCAGCTAGGCTCACAAATGTGCCCACCCTGGCTGAACTTCATATTCAGACAACAACTCAGCTCCACAAGGTTTCAGCTGAGTGGCAAGTGGCACCACTTGTGTACAGAAGCCTCTGGAATGGTGATAGGGTTAGTTTCTTCCCATACTCCTGATGCTACCCTGCCAATGTGGCTAGAGGAGCACCTTACTCTTGTCTCTGCTTGCCAGAGATCTGATGATGGAGCGCCATGAGAGAGAAGGAAAGTGTCTTTCCTTTGTTGTCCTTGAGTCAGATTTTGGAAGGGAGTCATCACACCTACGTGTAAAAGAGAAGTGTGTTTCCTTGGGTTCTCTCACTTGTGCCCCTCCCTTGGGAAAGATGCAGTGGAAGTGAAAGATATTTTTTCTGGGCAAAGTCTCATTGTTAAATGGAGTTTTTGGTTGAAAATATGTTTCTCAAGCATCATAAGCCAAAAGCTAAAATCATCTGGGTTTAGGGTGTGGGTGGAGCATTTTTTACATGAAAACTGAGGCTTGCTTCCAACCAAAGTTTATATTCAGACTTGTCAGTCTTCAGCTGCTTCAGATCCATTGAGAAACTTGTGGTATGGATCTGTCTGTGATGGGACGGGTGTGATGTGTCTGACATGCAGGTATGAAGGAGTAAGTTAAAGAGTGAGTTAATAGCTTACAAGTCACTTAAAAAACTGTTCTTGTTTATGTGCTTGTCAGTTTGAAAGTGCAGATACTCTAAGACTTTGGATGATGGAGGCTTGAGCAATCTCTCATTTAGCTTGACTACAGATCCCTATGGAAGATGGGATGGGAGGGTAACACTGACCCACAAAACAGGTGGAACTAAAGAGGTCTTTCCTTCTCCCTTTGTTGGGTGCTTGCATCGATCTGAAATGTCGCTCTTAAAAGGCTGTTCCTCTAATAACAGCTGTTCTTATTTTTCTATTAAAAGTTAATATCAATCTTTCCACAGGTCTTTCCTGCCTGTAATTTCATCTTCTGGTTTGCAAGATATATTAAAATTGGGCTCTTTATTCTCTCTCTTAATGGTTGTGTTCATTCATTTTTCTAAACCTGTGCAGCTGTCAATTATAATCATCATCACATGTTACTTACATTGATATTAGACACCTGAAGTTGTGCAGTTGATAAAGGCTTTGTTTACGAGTCAGAAAATGTCTTGTTCAATTTCTCTTCTTCATTCTGTACTGCATTATTTTTCAGTGATTGCTACTGAAGACCTAACTTCCCCACTTACCAAGATGAAGGGAGCTGAAGAAGTTATGTAATAAGATTCTGTCTTTCATAACTTTTTGCTTAGGAGATGAATTATTATCCAAACATATCTTTCCTAATTATTCTGTGGAATCCTTAACTAAAATAGTTCAGGGGTTTTTTTATCCCCCACTTTATCCCCCCTTTCCCACTGAGTTCTGTGGCACATTTAAATCAGAAAATACAAGAGAAAATTCCTTGTTTCCCTCAAAAAATTCACAGGTTTATTTACTTCAGTGTTATGGCACAGAAGTGGGGAAGAAAACCCCACTAGATGATGAACCTGCAATCAGTCAGTGCTTGTTTGTTCTTATTGTGGCTCAGTTTTCTAGTAAAGACAGAGCTTAGAATGTTTGTATTGTGTTCCTTATTTCTGTTTGATTTCCTATTCTCTCCCAAAGTGAGGGGAGTATTTCTTTATTTCTTTCCATCTCCAGAAGTCTTTCCAGATGGTGCTGTGTTCTCCTGGCTTAGACAATTGACACATAAGGAAGGATGGAAGGTAGAGAACCAGATGTGATTTTTCATTGCGACATTTTCTTCCTTTACAAAAAACTTATGTCCATAAAATGGCAAACTTTCTCTGAGTAGCCATTTGTATTGCCAGCTACAGCACCTAGTAATTTTCCTGTAGAAGGTTCCCTGGGAACTGGTAATGCTCTTTTTTTTTTTTTTTTTGCTTTCTAATTTAAGTACTTTTTAAAAATGTTAGTTCTTTGTTCTTGAATTCATTGTGAAATAATTTTCATATTCTGTTGGATGGCTAGGGTAAACTTGCCAGGTAAGATGTTAGCTGTATTAAAGCAGTATGCTTTCATGTACAAAGCTTCATGGTTTTGGGCTTGCAGAATGACTCATTCTATTTTTCCATTTCATCTGTCTGAAGAGAAGAGAGAATTCTGTGGCCATATAATTCTGATAGACCATGTGGTCTTTACTGGACAGCTTTTTTTTTTTCCCCTTCTTCAAGTTTTACAAATTAGTTTATAGATGAAAGGAGTAACAGAGTTTTTTCTTGACCAGGACTATTACTTCACCAAGAATCTGAATTATTTCCATTTATTATTCTACCCTTCTTAAAATCTCACTTCATAGTCTTCTACACAGTTGAACAGAAAAGGAAGAAGTGGAAGAAATAGAGGCATTATGCTATGACTTCAAAATATTTATATTTTTGATATATATTCTTATTAGCCAAGCTAGAGAATGTGGTCTAGGTGAAAAAGTAGGTGGATGCTGAAGTAGTTGGGGAAAAAAATCCTGCAGCTGCTCTAGGAAAGCAATTCAAATCAAGTATCACAGTGGTCTGCTATGGGTCTGTTTTCAGTCAACTCTTTTTTTGGAGGCTGGAGACTTGAAAAAACTAAGTAAAATGCTAACCTTGTAAGCACTATGGAGGGCAAAATTTGGGTTCATAGTTGTTTTTAACAAGTTAGAAGAGTGCTCATAATTGATTAAAAAAAGACAGATGAGAGTTACTAAATGTGAGCAGAAATACAACACTAAAAATGGAACTTGGCTAGCAGCAGTTTTGCTGAAGATGTAGGGGTTGTTGTGAGACATGAGAGGAATGAGCCAATCACCTGTTGGTTTGTTTAAAATGTACCTACCTATATATACACACATAAATGAGATATCGCTGTGTATAGATAGATCTATATATAGCTGACACCTAGTTTAATGGAACAATGTGATAGGTAAGTATTAATTCCTGCTTAGGACTTGTGAAGTCTTAGACTGAGAGCTCTGCCCAGTTCTTGGCAGTGCACCATGGTAAGGCTGGAGGGAGGCCAGAGGACAACAAGAGCAATAAAAGGTTTAGGCATCAGGGCCTGTGAGGAAAGATTAGAGTAACCTGTTTTTTTTCAGACTAGGGGAAAAAGGTAAAGGGCACACACTTCCCAGTGTCTACATGTGTTTTATACTGAGCAGAGTTACTGACTGTTTTCCATGTCTACTGAACACATAAGAAGTAATCAGCTCTTTTTTTGTGTGGTATTGTTTCCTTTTTAGCAACATTATGCAGGCTTTCTTTGTATGATAGTCATTTTGCATACCATCCTTATACCATCATATTTACTGGATGCTGTGTTTCCACATGGTCTGTACTTCTTTTTCTAAGTACCGAAGAGCATGTGTGAATATGTAAGTAACACTTGTCAGGCCTCTTATTCTCAAGTACACCTTAGAAAAGGTGTGTGGATGCAAGGATTTCTCTTATGATTTCTTTAAATGCAAAACAAGGTGGACTTACCCATCTCATTTGAAAACACCAGGATACAAAGACTTCAAATAGTAATATGCTGCATACTTTAAAAGAGCAGCTGCTCCCATTCTACTTTTAGTTTGGCTTTCTCAGTGTTCCACTTATGTTTTCTACTGATCAGGCCGATTCAATTTTTTGTCTTGGTGCAGGTTTCATTTGTGCTTACCTCTTGCTACAACTGTTTAATATTGGGTGAAAGGATTATTCACTCTTCTGTGCAAGTCTAACACGGCTTCAACATGTTTCCTTTATGTGCAATTCTGTGACACTCTGCACTGTGTTGTCTGGAAGCTCTTAGCAGTTCTTTTTTTTTGCACCACGAACTAGATATTCCAGTATAAGTGCCAGCGTGATTTTGTAAAAGTCTTAGAGATCCAGGATTGTTATTCATTGGATGTTTTATGTTTGCTCCACTGCGCACTGAAGTGCAAGTTAAGCAGTCTGATGTTTGCAAAGCAAGGCAAACACAGTAAGGTATCACTAAGAGGTTGAAACTGGTACCAATAGAATGAGTGGCCACCCATCAACCTGTCCCTGTGGGTAGTTACCAAGCCTGCCAGAAATGAAAATTATGGGTTTGATAGATGGATGTGGGATTTCTTGGCTAACTGGAAGTTCACTTGCAAGAGATGGCGGAGCTTGAAGAAAGTGATACATTCAAGAGAGAATGAGAGACAGAATTCACCTCTGATATAAGTCCTGATACTTAAGCAGGTTTAGTTATTTCAGATTTTCTGTGCCACTTTGGGATTTTCTAGTAGCTGTACTGCAACTTTCTGTTCTGTCTCCATTTCTTGTAATTGTACTTTTTTTCCAGGATTTTGGTTTCATTTTAAGTAAAGTGTTACTTTCAGTATTACAGTCAGGGTTGTGAAACTAGATGGTGGGAGCTTGTAAGAATTTGGCACCCTGCCCTCCTAAGGATGCAGCTGTAAAAGTCAGCTAGAGGTGTGTGCTTGCTCAGTTTTGGTGCTCAGTTCTTTAGTGCTGTACTTCTGTATGCAGGGAATGGGGTGGGAGGTGGTTTTTCAGCTGACTTAAAGTGTGTCACAGGCAGAGTTCTCTACTATAGGAAAAGGAAGGTCAACTTTGCAGTTATGTGCCAACAGTGACAATGCTAACACAAAGGTGATGGTTTGTCATCTTGGATAAAAATAAGGGATGCTGTGAAATCAACTACTTCCTAAAAGCTGGATTTTTACCTGGACCTGTATATTATCTGCTGTGCTCTCCTTATAAAGAGAGTGAGAAAGTAGTTAAGTTTCATAGGTTTTTGGAACACACTTCATGTGATGCTACATCATCTGATAACTGCTTCCACTTTTTTGTCTAAATGTCTGTGAATTCATTATCTACAAAATTCCGTAAAACAAGTCATGTGGAGAGCAAGTTATTTCTGACCTGTTGCTGATTGTTAAAAGTCATGTGAAACTTTCTTTAAGTTACTGGAATTGTTCCTTGAGACTGATGGTAAAAACAAACATAGGCTATAAATGTTGTTAGCCTGCTGGGCAGGGGTACAATAGAGTCTTTGTTCTTACCAAGTGGTTAATTGTAAACTGGGTCATGAAACTATTGCCTTCACATTTGAGGAAAGGTGGGAAAATACCAGCTTTTTAAGGACCTTCAACTGGCCTGTGGACAGTGTAGATTGTTGTCTTATTTATATTTTTCAAATACAGTTAGAATAAAGTAAATATTATGTCTGTAGTAAAAATAATTGTTCTTTGGGGTTACTAAACGGAGTTGGAAATAGTAATTTCCTTCATGCAAAACTTACACTATGCATCTCTTGGGGAAGATGGCTAAATCCAGGAGCTGGATTGCAGTGGAACATTGTGAAATGAGAAATTGGATATCACTTGTATTTAAAGAATGTTTCAGCAAGTGTTATGAGCCCAAGGCTCTTTTTCTGCTATTATGCTAGTCTCTGGCATGCAGCTGATTGTGGTCGCTGGAAAAACATATTTTCCACAAATACACCTTTTACTTCCATCAGCTAAGTTGTTCCTTAAAGCTTATTTAAGTCCTCTGTTCTTTGGGTTCTTCAGTTCTGCACACTGAGTAGAGCTACAGAAGTCAGGTATCCCAGACTTGCTGTGTCAGGAGGATGTTTGTGGTTGTTTAACCATTACCTTCACATCCCCCCTGACACAGTACAAGCCACAACAAAATGTATTGTTAAAATTCTTACTATATTGCTAGAACACAGATCATTTACTAGGTTTAAAGGCAGGTGCATGGTAGTAAAAGCAAGTTCATCTGTATACTGTAGGTGGATAACCTGAAAGATTTGACACAGCCATCTATCTTCAAGCATGCTTTTAAGTAAAAGCAGTATTATTATTAAATTAGCGTTATTATAATTATTATTTATTATTATTACCTATTATGTTTATTATTATTATAATAATATTATTGTATCAAGCTCTCTGTAATATTTTATTTGGATTAAAACATTTCCTCCAAGAATTCCTGGGATACGTACCTTCTTAACACTGTTAACTTTAACAATGGTTCTAAGGATCTGTTGGTGGTGGCTGTCCCTGCCCCCTGTCACTCCCAATTACATGTGCTCATGACTCTAGGGAATAAGCTAGAAGAGTTCTGTCCAGAAAGCAGAGGGGACTTGTTAATGACTGTCCCAGTGCTTAACTAGCCATGAACATAAATGTTAACTTGCTGTAATGCAAACCCTCCCTTCTGTCACAGCAGGACTCGGTCTGAAGCATATAAGGAAGTTAGAGGCTTTTTCACATGAAACTGTGTTGTCAACTATGCCTTATAGAAGCATAGAAATGAAAATAATGCATGGGTGTTATAGTCTAGTCACAACCTAGTAATCAGCAGCATTGGGGTGATAAAGATTGAGAGAAAATTTACCCTGGGTCAGTTTTTGAAGAAACCCATTATAAAACAGTAATGGATAGGTTTGGGTGTTTGGATGACTGAGATACTAAGTTTGATTTTAGTCATGTTGAGATGTAGCCTGGGTGAAGGAGGTGACACAGTGGCTGAAAGGTCACTGATAAGGCTTTCAACAAGTAAATAATTCCTTTCAACTAGTTTTTTCTGAAAGACGTGTTTCTCTGTGCTGTGCTTATTGATCTGTGGTTGTAACTGTTGTTTGTAAAGATGTGGGTTGGGGAGGAGAATTAAAATTAGGGAGAGAAGAGCAATATTTAAACTGGAGTGTAAGATTGATACAAAGAAGAAATAGATATGACTAAAATTGGAAGAAGCAGAACAATACTTTATCTCAGGAAGTGGTTTCCAGCACGTGTTCAGCTGCTGCCCGAAGTTCCTTAAGGTTGTTACTAGTTGTCCTCTTTGACTTGCTTCCATTAGCTGCCCATAAGAAATAATTTTTTTGATAAAGGAAGTGCAGTAGTTGTATTGAGTGCTAATGCTTCAGGTTAGTTGCTTGATCTACATCTGGATAATAATTAACAGAAAAGATGAAAATTCTCAGGCATCAGTTACTTGAAAGTACAGCATCAAGTTGCTTGTCATCCTTGACTGACTTGGTTTTTGGTGGACTCCCAAGGTTAGAAATACAAAAGCAAGAGGCAACAAACTAAAACATGTGGGAGCAGGCCCAGATGGGCATGTTGGTGGAAGGTGCAGTGACCTTTTATACAGGTCTGCATCATTACTCTTCAACAGCACCAGAGAGGAAGTTGTGCCTTTGTGCTGAGAGTGGATGTAGATTAGATATTTTTGCTGACTGTTGTCCTATTGGACAGTCTGCCTGTAGGTGTACTCCTTAACAGCGACTACGCATCGAGATCCCTGTTGGTGGTTTTTTTGTCTCTCACTTGTGTGTTAATTATTCAATAGATCAAAATCAATCAGGCTTTTCTGTGGGCTGTAAAAGTTGTCCAGCTGATCTTGTCCTTTAACTGGAAGACTGCTGTCTTTGGCAATGACATAAATTAAGGTATTAAGCACTTTTGTCATAGACTGTTATGCAGTTGCATCACAATCCAGACTGTCTTAATTATTCTTTACCCCTTGTTGCCTAAGGCGGTGACCTCAAAAGCTAAACAAGGTCATGCTTGGCTAGGATGAGAGCAGTCAAATTCAGTGCTACAGGAAATATTAGTGATTCAGTAGGTGAGGCAACACCCCTGAGTTAATATTTTCCCAGTGCCCCAGACTGGTAAAAGATGCTGCAACTTGTATGATGAGTTGTAAAACCAAGATCCTTGGTTAAAGTTTCAGTGCAATTCCTGGTAAAAATGAACATGTTAATTCAGGGTTCCTGCCCAAGTTCAAATTTTCATTCCTATGTCCTCTACACATTTGTAATTTCTGTTTTAGTAGAGTCATGTGATCCTCTTGCTCCTGCCCTAAACTGTTCTCAAAGTTGTTGGGAAAGTTTGTGTTCCAGAGGTGCTGACAGTGTTTGCAGAATGATTTCCGGAAATGATCCATTTTGAGACCTTTTGAGATCAAGGGAATTCTATTATGTAAAAAAATGTCAGGTCAAAAATGAAAAGCCTCCAGGATTTCTTTTTTCTTTCTTTTAATGTGTGCAGAATAGCTTTTTGGCTTATATATATATATTTACTATATGGTTGAGTATGCTCACACATATTTTTATTTTCCGTAGGATTCAAGTGCCCTGTATGTTCAAAATTTGTATCTTCTGATGAAATGGATTTACATCTTGTGATGTGTTTGACAAAACCAAGGATAACCTACAATGGTAAGAAAGAAGTAAGCTGATAATTATTTAATCATTTTAAACATCAGTGTGATAATAATCCTTTACTTAATAAGATATTCTGGTAACTAGTTTGGTGGACTCAGAAATTATGTATTTTTTTTTGCTTGTAGTTTATTTTTTTCAAATTAATTCCTAAGAACTTGGTCTTTTTTTACTGCATGCCATTATAATTTGCCCTGTGTAGTGCAAATATAAAATTTTTCTTGTTTGAATATGTTTATTCCATTTTTTGACCACTGGTGAGTATGTGTTTGTGTTTATTGTCCAATTGAGATATGTGTAGCTTACACATCCTTTCATCTAATGACATCAGGTAGTGAGGTGGGTCAATCGAGTCTCCTGGGGGCTTTATTAAGAACTGTTACTTGACATGCTGTGCATTTGCACATTATTCAAGAAAATTACCCTTTCTTGAAGGAACTAAAGAACTTCTTCTCCGGTTGATTCCATATGTGATACTTCATAATGACTGTTTATATGTTTTTGTTGTTTTAATTAAACTGGCCAATATCAAATGAATCACCTGTAGTAGCACTGGTTTTTCTCTCTACTACTAAGCTCTCCTTCTAGGCAACCTTTAATGCAAGGCAAGCAGGACTTTTGCCACTGAGGTTGAACCTCTCTATCACTGTGGCTTAGGCTGACACTCAGTTCTATGGCAAGCACACAGAAACCCAGGGATTAGAAAATCATACTGAAATTTTAGTGCCTGCTTTGACAGAAAATCTTACAGTGCATCTTCAATGAGATTATTGCCCACCAGTCATCCAATGTCAGAACAGAATGCAGTTAGAAAGAAATTGCAGAGAGGAGAGGGAGCTGAACTTTTTTTGGAGGTGAACAGCAAGAAGCTGAAAGCTGGTGCTTGCAAGTTACATCAGGGAAAATCTGGTTCAGTGTAAAGTAGAAATGTCACATAATGAGGGTGGTCAAGGCACTTGAAGAGGTTATGCAACCTCTGTCCTTGAGCAGTTTAGTCTACCTTGGTTGTGCTTTGAGTGAGGGGCCGGGCCAGAAGACCACCAGAGCTCCCTTCCAACATAAGTTATTTATTACATAAATAACCTGCAGTGTCATGGGCTCTTTGACCCTCCAGGCACCTTGCTGTTATGGTATTCTATGCTGGACTTTTTTATTGGAACAAGTCTGGAGAATGTTTGGACCCACCTTATTCTTCAGATAGCATAATGCTATCCAATACTACTGGCCCTTAATTGCAAAAATAATTTGAAATCGTATGCTTAGAGTCGTGAAATCCATTTGAAAGCACAGTACTTAGGAAAAGTAAATATTTCTTTTTTCTTCCTGGTGTTACCACACAATATTTGAGAAGATTGACTTCATCTAACAGAGAGGGCTTTTTTTCTCTTTGTTTTTCCTTTTTAAATTTAGATCTGAGCATTTTCCAAGATAAGTTGTGTTCTGAGGGATGCTGGACGTTGGAAAGAAGAGAAGCAGGCAGCAAAATGCACTTGGGATCAGTTAGGGTGGAGCAGGAGGAGGCAGACTGGCAGAGAACAAGCTCTGGCACTAATCCATCTGATGGGGTGTGCACAAATTATGAGTTGACTGGCTGAAATCCTTTGCCCCTGCTGCTTCCTACACGTACATATGAGTGCACTCAGCTGGCTTAACTTTTGTTCAAAGATATGGCAATTACATAATGTAACCTCTCAGAACTATTTATGACGTTTGTTTGAATCACAGTGGTGCCGTATTCAGACTCCTTTTGCCTTCTTGCACTGTTTCAGCTTACACTGCTAGTTGGAACTCCTTTGGGCCATCTTGTTACCTTTGCACAGTATTTTAAGTCAACAAATGAGCAGAAGTAAAACCTGTGAGTGGCAGGTGAAGCCACTATGGATGATCTGCAGCATGACAAAAGTGGTTGTGGGCAATGCAATATGAGTTAACAGGAGCATGCCATCTCTCAGTTTAGGTGTCTGCTGTACAGTGAGCCTCAGGAACTGATTCTAGGAAATGGTTATATAAGTGTGAAATAAGGAATTTATCAAATTAGGTAGGCTGGTTTGAGAGAGATACTTAGAAGTATGGTCTCATTTTCATAAACACTTCATGGAAGTGTGCATTGATCCTTGTGGCTCCAGTTGGTTAGCTCCTGGAGTCACAGACTAAATCTTAAATTATGGCCTATAGCTGGTTATTTAAATTACTGCAGCACAAAGAAATTGAGGATAGGGCTTCTTAGTTATGCAGTGCTAAGTTGTTACTTTGTGGTATGCTTGTGGTCCCTTTAATGCAGCTAATGAAGGAAAATTAACTAGCAGATTGGTTACTTAATGCTGCCATGATTTCAGGCCTAGACCTGCACATGACTGTCTATATGCATGCATTTTTTTCTTGTCTATTTTGCTGTTTGTCATCATGAGAGCAGTGATGAACCTGCCTTTTGGCCATGGGCTGAGGGCATCTCAAGTTTTGTTTGAGAGAAGAAAAGATGCTGCTGTCAACTTTTGATACCTTCTTCCAAAATGGAAGGCATCTCTTTAGGCTTTACTTTCTCATTGTTATCTTGGCCTTATGCCATATATACTCGAAGAGAGCCAACCAGGCATCATTTGCTTGTGTTGGTCACTGATAATTTCCCAGTCCTGTTATCACTAGAAGGAAAAATATCTTTTTTCCTCTTTTTTTCCCCCCTCACCTTCTTTTGTCTCTGAGGTTTGTGTTGCAGGTAGATGAAGGGAGCCTTAGACTTTGCAGGTGCAGAAATATTTAGAGATTGAGCAGTTGGATTGAACTGTGCTTATGTCTAGTTCTGTTCTAGATGTTTCCTCATGATACCGTAAATGTATTAGTTGTTCTTTCTAAGAAACACCAGGCAGCAAATTGTATATATTTTGTCATTCTGAGAAGACAAACCTTTCTTTTTAAATATGAGTCTAAGGCATAGAGTCTCCCCCAGAAAAATGTTATAAGACTGCTTAGTTGTGATTTGAAGTTTAAATAAATTAATGAGTCCTCCCAGCCAATCTCTAATTGCTTTCTGAGCTACCTTTGTGCATTGCATTTGGCAGTTGAAAGGGTCGGGGAACTGCAAACTTGGACAGCTGTCTGATTTACATGTGTTTTCTGAAAGAGTGGTCAAAAAATTGTCTCAATTCTATGCTGGAAGTTGTGCTGATTTTCATGTAAATATATCAGTACATTTTATTGGCCTTATTCTTTCAAAATCATGTGACTTGCCTGCAACAGAGATCTCATTGCTGACTCAATCTGGCATGTAAAAAGAGCTCTTTCTTATTTTCTGTGGAACTTTGTTCCACATTTCTTAAACTACTTGTGGTGTTCACACATGAACCAATATACAGGCATTTTTATACAAATGCTGGTTAAATGAATGGTATTGTGCAAAAAACATTGTGGTGTTTGGTGATGTTGTCTTGAAAAACCTTTCCTAGCAATTAGCAAATACTGTTAGTTGCTGAGTTGCTGAGGAGCCGGAGTAGGTCCCATACACTGGTTAAGCACAGGTTGCCAAAAGCCAGTTTTATGAAGAAAGTGGGTTACTTGCTAGTTGACAGGATTGTTTTAAAAAGACTGCTGAAATACTGTGTAGCTACACCTGTTCCTTTGAGCTTCTTCACAGTGTTAAATGAGGCCCCTTGCACCATCTTGTTCAAATTTGTCATGGTGACGAGCAGGGAGCCCACTTAGGGACTACTCTGTGAAAGGTGTTTCTTATACTGTAGCCCTGTGTTTTGGTCAGGCAGGGGCATTTATATGTGAATTTCCTCAGTGCTTTGGAAGCAACTTGCCTTAAACTCCTTGCTGATGATTAGAAGTGCCTGGTGAAGTTTGGGTTTTGAATATAATTATTGTTTATTTTGTGTTGTTACAATGTTGATACAGCTTTTTTCATTGGAAGATGTTTTATAAAAAATTGAGGAGACGCTGGAGAGATTTGTGACTTTAGATGCTTCACAACAAATGCACCCAATTCCTTCTGATGAAACCCTGCAGTTGGTTCTGAAATAATTCTGGTTTTCATTTTTAAAATCCTTTGTTTGTTTCTCGGCACACTTCGTAAGACTCCCTTATTTTTATTATTATTAGAGGGCCCCTCAGAGGGCAGGGATAGCAGCCTGGCACCTGGCCAGATGGGGAAGCCAGTGACCCTGGAGAGCTGGGGAGAGCCAGTCAGCTCACTAGACTGGTTGGCGGGCTTTGGGGGGCCAGCCTGTCCTCTTTCAAAAGTTTTGACTGAATTAGCACATTCCTGTGGAATATTTTGGGTTTCATCAAGTCAGCACTTTCTGTTGGAATGGTGTTCTACTGGAAACTTTCTAAGCTGATCTCCTCAAAGCTGCTTGCTCAGGGGTGGTGCTGCTTTGACATCAGTGCTGCTCTCGCTCAGACCACTCTGCATTTAATTCACATATGGCAGTGGGTCTGACTCTTGACCAACATATTTACTCAGGTTCATTTTAAGGAGAAAAGCTTTCACTGGTGTAATTCAGAGAGGAAGCATGTTGAGACATCCCATGCATGAACTGCTGAAGGTTTTTTCCTCACTTGAAGTAAGGGCTTCATAGTTTTTCTTTTTAAATTACAGCAAGTGAATTTTTTAGACCTATCATATTAAAAAACAGCAGGAGATCAGACATCACAGATAGTAGGGATTATAGATATGATTTTATATTAAGAGTTTATCCAATTTCTTTGAAATTGAGAATTACCATGTGGAAAACTATTACAGACAGAATATTAAAAATTAAGGTATGTATACCAGAAGGAAAAACAGGATTGGAACTCAATGTGCTCTTCCTGCCTGGCAATGTTTTCTCGGGTGTTTGGTCTACCACCAGACATGAAGAGTGGAATGTTCCGATGCCATCTAACTAAATTCAGAGAATCACAGGATATTCTGAGTTGGAAGGAACACACAAGGATCATTGAGTCCAACTTGTAAGTGCACGACCCACACAGAAATTGAACCCACGACCTCGGTGTTTTCGCACCATGCTCTGACCAACTGAGCCATGACTTGGGCCATGACAGTGCAATTGATTCAGATTAGCAAGGATGCAAAGAATGGTTTTGTAATGACTTAAACACACTGATCTTTGTTCTAAATCGATTTGAGCGGTTGGGTTAAGTTTTGTCTTGTGAGGAGAGCATTTCTTGCTGGGACTGCCACATGCTGCAACTTGCATGTGAGCAAGTGTCAGGATCTTGAGTTGGAATCTGTGTAAGCAGTAATCCTTCTAGAGGACTTGTCATCATTGAAATGACAGCCATAACATGCATTTTGATCCAGAGTAGAGACTTAACATGCATTTTGATCCAGCCATAACATGCATTTTGAATACTGGCATGAGTCACCTAAAGCACTAAATAAAAATATTTTGGAAACATTCTTTGTGAATGGGGCTCACCTAGTTTTTAATAACACAAGTTATAACCTTTGTTGATTGCTGTCCGTTTCAGCATCTTTGGGGCAAGATACTTATGCCAGAACTTGAGTTCATATTGTTCAGTAGAAGGAAAGAAAAACTGTGCACATTAACCTAATATTTGAAGCACCAAAATGCATGATTCTGGTAGTCCTGCCCACTGCAGTGACTTGGTTTGCTTGGTCACTTCTGTGCACCAGCAGGGCTGGTGCTCTCAACTGTTTTGACTGATACACTCAAAACTTAAGGAATGAAAAGAATTATTAATTTCAAGTTAATTTCTCTGCCAGGGTTCCTGAGATCATACCCTGAAAGACCTTGCAAAAGGGCATCTTGCCAGTCTGCCTGGAAAAGCTTAAGCCTTCCTCCTTGTCCTCATCCTTTAATAGGACTAGACTTTCAGCAGAGCAGTACAAAATAATGCTAAGGCACATCAGTTATTTCATTCCACTTTATCCAAGGTGTAAAATTCTTCATAGAATTTCTTGATTCTTTCATTTTAAAAGTTTAACAAGATTCTTGGCTAAAAGTTTCTAGCTTCTTACCCTGCCCTAGGTGGTTCTGTGCTCTGTCCTCAGGGATGCTGGGGAGGCAGAAGAGCATACTTTAAAAGGTAGTTTAACAGAACATGTAAAAAGACAGTTATCCCCTGCTTGCAGTTAAAATAGTGGTATTTACTCTTTCTTTTGATCTTTTGTATTCGTGAACATCCTCCAGAGTAGGAGGTTCATTCAGTTTCCCTAATGCTATAAAACTGTTTTCTTCAGTAGTTCTTGAAAATATAAAGAGCTGTTGGACTTTGAGATTTTGTTTAACGTGGTGACAGAAGAACATTATTATAGTAAATAAAATTTTCATCTCAGACGTTTGCACAGATGTTCTTCTATGAATTAATATAATATCTGCTCAGACTTTTCATAACTTGTCTTGCAAATCATTATCAAATTTCAGGAGGGAATTGTCATATTAAGAAGAGAAATTGTGTTTGATGTAATGTTTGATTAAAATATATTGACTGGTTTTTACTTTCTCCCTTTAAGAATTGTTGATAATGTTTGAACAAGAACTTTCACTGATGTTCACCAGTCTAGGCCAAAATAGTTACTTGTCCAAACCAGACTGCTGAGCGGAACAGTGACAAACTTAATTTCTTCCTCTGTTTGTTCAGTAAAGCTGTATTCCTGCCATCCCAAATCTCTCCTTCAACAGTTTTTGGTACCTCACAGAAGAGCATCACTGCAAAAGCAGCCTGTTACACTTCAAGTTTGTTGGGAAGGGAGATTGTTCATCTTAAAGAGTAATGGTGATAAATGTCACTAAACAAAACCACAGTCTAGTTCAACTTGTGCAGCCTGTGCCTGCCTCCTAAAGGGAGGAGGTAGGACCTGCTTCAGTGACCCCATTCCAGCCTCAGTCCCTGGATGAACTGGGTCAGTCTGTTACAGTGTGATGTTGCAGCACTTTTAGCGGCTGCAGTCTCTTATCTTTCCTCCACACCCACAAACTGTCAGCCCTTTGCTATGGAGCCAGAAAACTAAGCTGTGTGTTTGTAATGGTGTGGCTGTGAAGAAAGCTCATCAAATGGGAACATAGTGTAACTGACAGGGAAGTACTTGGAATGTCTGGAGAAGCAATTCCCAGAACTGCAGACTGCCCCATTTATCTCAGCAAGATATACTCTTGGAGATGTAGTGGTGGTGGTTGAGGTATCAATATTGCTTATTATTTTACTTTTCGTGCAAGAGAAAGGGGGATATAGATTTGTAAATAAGCTATGACAGCTCACTTTCATGGTTCAGGTCGGAAATGCTCAATAGATGATGCTGGATTTTCTTTCTTCTGTAATGAAGTAAAGTCGACATGGTTGGATCCTGCTGAGAAGGACACAGTGCAGAGATCACATCTATTAATATCTTAAACTTTGATTTGTTGTGCATGTGACTTTTAACAAGCCTTTGGGGAGAAGTATTTTTTGCACACTTTCCCTTCAGCCAGGCCTAAATCTGTTAGACTGAGCTTGCTGTGACAAAGCCACGGCAAATCACTCCTAGCCAAAATAGCTGCAATGTCACCTCATACTTAATTCAGTTCTTGAGAACAGGACAACTTTTTTTCTCAGTACACTGGGATTGCCTTTATATAAATGCATACCTGTGCCGTGGGAATATTTTATATGCAGCACTGGATAAATACAGTAAAGCTTTTGTCAGCTATAGAACAAGCCTGTTTCTGAAAGAAATAGAGAAAATGGGATCATTCATGTGCTGAATAGCTCAAGTTATTTCTTTTGCATATATGCTGCTCCTTAGCCTCAGATACTGCTGTTGTCTTGCTGTTGCACTGACAGTGCTGCTGAAGTCAAATGACAATTTTTGTCCTGGAGAATGACAGATACACCTGTGAACCAGTGCTGCAAGGAGCATCTGCGGGTGACACAAGGAGGGATGCAGCTCGGGCGAGGAGGGGGCCCGATACCTGCGCTGTGTGTCACTGTGCCTCTCTTACATAATGGCAGCGCAGTGCCGCCTGCAGCAGAAAGCCCAGGGACAGCTCTGTCCGCTCGCTGGGCTCTGACTCCGCAGCACGTGATGCGGGCAGACAGGAGCTACCTTCCATGCCTTGCACTTAATCACTCTTCAGCTCTGAGAGGTCATTCAGAGGATGTCATAAATCGCGTCTGCAACTGCTGCAGTCTTTTGACCGCTGGGAACTTAGCTCCAAGGGAAACAACGTTCCTAGTTTTGCTAGTTTTGTATGGTAATTCTGCCGTCTTTAAAGCTGATACCTCTAAACCCTTAGGATTTTACTCATTTGCTAGCAGCAATCTGCTCTTTTTTTTTTTTTTTTCTTCTTAGTTGCCCTGTGGAGACAAAACCTTGAAAATATCTCTTTTCTATTCATAGAAAATGGATTTCATTTGCTGGATTTTGAAATAAAACTACTGGAATTCATTGGGTTTTAAAAAATAATTGCCAGACTACATCTCACTGCGATCAAGTGATCTATGTAGGATTTTCATAGTATTTCCTTCCCTAAATTCCTCACTGTTTTGCAGGAACTAATAGAGATTATTTGCAGGTCAGGACTTTCCTTCTTTTTTTTTCTTTCCTTTTTTTTTTTTTTTTTCATCTAAAGAAGTATAAAGGAATAAGAGGCACTCCTTCTGGCTCAGAAACTGCCCCAAGGGCAGCTCAATTTGAAAGGATTGTCATTTGTAATTTATTTTTTTCTCAAGATTAAAATCTTGCTTTAAAACCTGCTACCCTGTGATTACTTACATAGTCTTGCGCTTGTGAGGTGCAGACTCAGCCATTCAATGTAGAAAAGAAGTCAGTCCAGCTTTTGTAGGGGACTTCAGTGATAAAACAAGCCAAACTCTTCAGAAACAAGCTGGGTGAGAACACTGCTAGTGTGATAGAGTACTCTCACTTCTAAACTGGAGATTATTATCACTGCTTACACAGGGGAAAAGATTACCAGTTTCTAGTATTTTTAACAAAATCCAGTGATTCTAGAACAAGCTGTAAAACACCTACTGACACAGGTACAAAATACTAGACTTGCCTATTGTATCCTCCCTGGGAGAACCTCCTTGCTGCCCGAAGTTTGTGTAACTTTGTCTCACGTCGCTACAGATTTGCTCAGCTTCAGAAATAACCCCAAATTCTAACACACAGCTGAAACATGAGAAACTTCACTGGTGTTTAGTGCTGAACTATATTAACGAACCCTTGTTAAAATTTCCTCATAAAAACCTCAACTTCCATTTTAACCCAGCACTAACAGCTATCTGTAATTTGAAGCTGTATCCGATTTTCATCATTTTGACTATGTTCCTCATGCCCTCCTTCCTTGTGTGTAGTTTCATTAGATACTATTCATGTGTAATGTTAAACATTTGATAGCCCCTGTGTAGCTAAGCAAGAATGTAGTATTCACTGTTAATTTTTAGCCCATAAATAATGTTTATTGGTTTGGAACGAAGAGATGGAGGAAGGAATAGTTTGGTTAACACTTAGGGGGTTTTTTTCTCCCTAGTTCCAAGGAAGTCTATTTTAATCTATGGCTTTATTAGATGAAATGATGTCATAGTGGTGTTCAATAGTTTTGGTAGCCTCTAAATTGAAAAAAATGAGGAGAAAAATAAAACTTTAATATGGCTGTAGAAATATACTGCCAGATTGTGGGCATGTAACTTGGAACAAATACTGGAGAACTGTCTTTGGGGACTTTTGGTTTTTTAAACATATCATCCATGTTAATCTTTTTGTGTTACTGTTCATGAATGATCATGATTGCTGAATACTGTTGAAATTGTGCTTTTTTATTTCACTTAGTTGCTTTAAAATGTAAAGGAGGGTTTATTGGTGGTTTGGTTTTTTGTTTGGGTTTTTTTTCCTCCTCT
This sequence comes from Corvus brachyrhynchos, assembly GCF_000691975.1. Taxonomy (NCBI): domain Eukaryota; kingdom Metazoa; phylum Chordata; class Aves; order Passeriformes; family Corvidae; genus Corvus; species Corvus brachyrhynchos. The sequence continues at coordinate 11,912,370 of NW_008238330.1, forward strand.
TGTAATTCAATACCTACATACTCAGTATCTCACTGGGATAGTAATAACCTGTAGGTACCTGTTAGCACCAGAAATACTGTATCTCTATGCTTGCTGCAATAAATTATAATACTGGATAATGGGTTAGTGTAGAGTAGAAAAATGGAGATAACTTTGGAAACTCTGACTCAATATCTGATGCTATCAGAACCTTTTGCATTCAGACATGTTTTGCATTCCATCTATATCACAAGGATAATTGCATTTAAAAGAGGAATAGCTTGTAAAAAGCAGTCTGTCTGCTGTGAACAGAAAAGACAGACAAGTAAAAATTATGCAGTGATTTATATCCTTGTCCCATGTATGCACGTTAACACCAGACATTGTGTTAATCTGGAGAAGGCTGCTCTGGAGCCTGCTGGGAAAAGTACCTCTAGGCCTAGCACCTGGCACTGGGGTTAGTAAGCCAGCCTTTATGCACACTGAGTTTTGGCACCAGTGTTTTCATTGTGTGTTGCTTGGTAATGCATCGTATCTTCCCTAAGAATAGTGTCTTAGTCACACACACCTGCTTTTTTTCCCCTCCTCCTGTTTTACCTTAGGCTCAGAGTTTCATCTTTCATGTCATCTCCCTATGCACTCATTTTGCGTCAGATCAAACCAAACTCCTCTGCAAGCTTGCAATGAGTCAGTTACTTGGCCAATGTTAAAAGACTGGAAAAAAGACTTGGCAAAACTCATTGTGCTCAGGGCACCTGTAGGAAGCCTGGAATAGGACAAAGTGAACAAAACATGGAATCAAATCCTTCATCCAACTTCAAAACGAGTCACCATTAAAGTAACCCACATTGCCCAGACTAATAGGATAGATAACTTCATCTGTGCTGCTTCTCTTCAGTCTCTCTGACTCTGTTTGGGGACACTTCCTGCCCTACCCTTCCCTTCTGTGAAGTTTTCTAATGCACTTGTTTTATCTGCCTTCTGTCAGGTGAGAGTTTGCACAGATTTCATTAGGCCAGTGTGTCCCCATCACACTCCTAGTTTATTGCAGACCATGAAGAACGAAACTTCTTATTTGAAAATCTTTGCAAAGCAACTCTGGCTTCTGGCCATAGTTTCAGTGATGGTGAACGGTTGAAGATTTGCCATTTGGAAAACTCTGCAATGTTTTTGGTCTCCTTTTGGGTTGGGGATAAAATAAATTCAGTCACTTTAAAAAGCTGACAAAGCAAAAGGGATTTCCTAAACTCCGTGGGGATCTTTTTGAACAGCGGTATCAACATCCTGCACCTTTGAGATCTTATCCAACTTAGATCTTTCTTTCAGCTTCATCAGACAGTCATCTTCTGTTGTTTCCTCTGCCACATCTGTGCTCTGCCTTACCTGCCAAGTTTTTAAGAACATTGTTGGTGATAGCATCCAGTCTTGATTTGGAAAAGTTGCTCATTTTAACAGACTTACAGCATCTGAGTGAAGTCTTCCTTCTGATGGTAAAGCTATTGAAGAGACCTGTCTCTGCACTGTATTTGGAAGGAAATCTTTACCCTTCTCCTGACCACAGTGGTAGTTTTTCTTCATGAAATCGTTAACTCAGATACCCAGGTGATTTACTACCAGAAGAAGCTTCTATAGATAAATGTTCTTGGGGTTATATGCCTGGCTGGTTGTGGTGGGGTTGGGATTTTTTTGTTGTTTTGATTAGTTAGTTGGGTGGTTGTTTTTTTGGTGGGTTTTGGTTGCTGTTTGTTTGGCTTTGGGTTTTGTTTCTTTACCTTTGGTAAAGAAGTTATCTGCTATGCAAGACAAGCTGGAATTCGGGTCTCTCTCATTTTTCTTGAGTGTACCCTTCTTGGTGACCCTGCCCGTTGCTTAAGCAGAAATTATGGTTCACCCACCTTTGAACTGGATTTCTGGATTGCAGACCCAAGTTTTTAACAGGCCTAAATTGATTTTTCATCTACCATTTCAGTCTCTTAGTGCTGATATGGATTGGTGGGTGCATATAAGTAGCACTTAAATATTTTGCTTTGTTTTACTCCTGAACAAAGAAAAACAATAGAAGATCTGCATGCATGGATCCCACACTTTTGTTCTTTCTTGCCTGTTTCTATAAGTTTCCTTCATCCCAGCTCTATCTCCAGCTCCCTGTAAGAAACAATCCTCTCTAAATGCAGCAGACTCTGTCAGCAATACGTGCTGGTTGCCTCTGGCCATTTAATCAACCACTCCTCCTTTTGTAGCATACTTGTGGTGTAAGAACCTTTTTGATGGTAAACTCAGCCTTGAGAAGTGTAAATCATTCTTACCTGATGGGAGCCAAGGAGGATGTATTCCCCAAGTGATTCTTTCTTTATGCTGTTTCCTAAGGTATCTTGTTTTGCTGCTATTTTGTTTCTCGTGGGTTTGCCCTCTTTACATGCTGCTTTTAACTCCTGACATTCAAGATTAACACCCGATACCCTGAGAGGTCATGTAATACTGATGAAAAACCAAGAAAACAGCCTGCAGGCAGCTTCCTTATTCCATGTGTTGCAATGAGCAGCTTTGTTTCAGGCAGCATGTGCTGGGCTACACCGTTCATGGTGGGATTTCACAGTGGGGCACAAGTTTTCTACGGCTGCATTCAAGACTTTTTCACCCAATCGATTCCTGAGAAGACAATAGTTAGAAGTATTATCTCCCAGAAGCAGCGTTTCTGACAGGAGCAGGGTAAGCCTTGGGACAAAACACAGCATGCCAAGCAAGACTCTTCAAGGTACCTCTTGGGTCATTCAAAAAACAAATATATGTCAGTTCACTTGAAGTGGGGATTTAGTACAAGATGGGTGAGTCTGGCAAAAAGTCTACATCATGGAGGACAAGACTGTTTATTTGTGGTTCATTTATGAACAGGTGCAGCTCTTTGGCCCATACCTAGGCTAAAATTTGACAATTTAAAGACATGGTACAAATGGGGTGAATAGAACTTGCCTTTAGAAGTCAGTGCAACAGAAGAAAGTTATTTAGCTACCTTGAGATGATTTAATGTCCAAAGGCATCTTAAACTGCAAGCAGACTGATTAAACAGACATTGGAAAGACTTAAGCAGAAGTTTTAGAGTCAATCAGATAATTGTATTGAGAGCAAATCTTGAATTACTGTGGAAAGGCACAGTCACTGGCAATAAATTTCAAGATAGGAGGACAAGACATTTCATGTCCAGTTGGGCTGATAGAATTTATCTAGTATAAATACCTATTTCACCCCAACACTTTCTGCCAGAAGTATAAATATGGACTGAGAAAGCTGGTACACTGATCACGATAGCACAGGAATGTTGATGCTTCGAAGTGAGGAGCTTTATTTCTCTATTTGGCCTTTTTTACAAAGCCTCGCTTTTCAGTGGGAGCCCTGAGGTGCAAACTTGACTTTGTCTGCAAGCAAGATACCTTAATTGGACATTGTATTAAAGCTGTGTTATTTATACTTGGGATTTAATTCCTTTTTTCAGAACCATAACTTGTATTGGCACCCTGTGTCATACAGCTCCAGCTAGGTTTCCCTTGTAGTTGCTGAAGCTAAGTCTCTCCACAAAAGAGCTGTTTTTCCTCAATGTGCAAATGCTTCTGCCTTCTATATTAATTAGCTACCTGGACACAATTCTGTTTAGGTAGACTATGACTACACAACACAGGCTTTTTTTACACCTGCTCCCTAAAATGTATTTCTATCACTACTATTTCAGTTTTTATCTTTATCTAACCAGAAGTATTTTTTCACTACTATAGGCCCGATTGTTATCTGTCTGAACAGGAAGCATCTAGCTATTTCTCAGAATTTACTAAGCTCAGAACGTCCTACAAAAATTTAAATCCAGTTCTTCAAATGTGGGTTAGCTAAGAAACAATGAAATTTCTTCTATCTTAGCCTAGTGTTGCTAAACAAGTGTTGCCACTTAGGCCTTATTCTGCAAATATTTCTTTCCCTTTGTTTTGTGTGCTCCCTCCCCTTCACTTTTGTGTTTTGAGAAGAGGGAGCACCAAAGACTGTAGAATGTTTGTGCAGGAAGTCTTTCATGATGGGTATCTGTTTGTATATAGCTATCTCAGACCTGGACCAACACTGAGCAACATGAGAGGGAAGGGGAAAACAAGGATGATGCTTGGACTTTGACTAGGAAATTGTAATGGGCTGCCGTGTTGGAAGGGGTGAAGAGTGAGATGTCAAACATCACAACATCCCCCAACCCGGCAATTCATCAAGCACTTTGTCAGTATTTGATGAAGTGCCACATTTGTTGTAGCTTGTTAGCTTGCTTTAGAGAGGTTTAGCTTTTGTGTATTGTGGCTGGTGAGGTATTTTTGGATTGCTTAAGTTCTAGGCGTTACCACATGAGTCGTGCAGTGGTGTTTGGGGTTATTGTATGCACAAAAAGTTGCAACCTGTGCTTGTTTGATTAGCACAGCGATATTGGTTTTTTTCAGCAGCATAAAAGGGAATTTGGATTGAAGTTATTCAGGGGAGCTAAATACTGAATTCCCACCTGCTCAACGTTATGGTGTTGTGAGTCCTGAAAACTGCTTAGCTGTGGTACAAGTTAGAACATTGGATGTTAAATATCTTCCCTTTTACATCTGATCCAGAGGAGGTGGCTTATATTAGAGCAACATGAAATGTTTCTAATCAGGAACCCACTGCTTCTTCAGAAGGTTCCCTGCTGAGGGCAGTGGAAGTTTCACTTCTGGCTGTGAAGGTGCAATCTTCATAGGGGAGCTAAGCTAATGGCTTCAGCTGTGCCTTTCTCAATCTGCTGACTGACCCTGTAGCTGTGCAAGCTGAGTGGCACAATAAGCATCTGCAGTGACAACTGAATGATGTTCCTCCTGCTGTTGAGAGCTCTGAGCACTAAAGAATCAGCTCTCCTTCAGAGTGCCTTTCTGCCTCAACTTTTGAGCAGCAGCAGATGGCTGACCTGGTCATCCAGGAATGATCTGTAGAGAATCAAGAGTATTCCTCTTGTGGCAGCTAGAGTACTGAAAAACAGCTGGAAGGTCGAAGAAACTGCTGGCTCTCCTAGTGCTTAGGGCAGACTGGGAAAGACAGGTTTTGCTTGCAGTCAATACCAGTTTGCAAAGATAATTGCTGAGCTGCATAAGAGAAGCACATCCTGCATGATGGTTTTCCTTCCATTCTAGTGTCTACTTCTCCCAAGGATATTAACCCGATATAAGAAGGCTGTCCATATTATTTGTATCAGGTAGTTAATAATATTTCTCTCCATCCTTTCTCTAGTGCCTGTTTTGCAACAGAAAACTAAATGAGATGATGGAGGGCGGGAGGAGGGGTAGAAAATACAGGTCTAGAGAGAACACATTTTAGGAAAAATAAGTGTGAAGAGGAAGAAAGCATAGTAAGAAACAACCAGAAAGAAATGGAGGGGGAGAAAAACGGATGTGACAGAAGCCACGAAGATTTAGTAAATCAAGTCAGTAGCATTTAATAAGTGTGTGATCGCATACACACATGCTTGCTGGCTGTTGAATAGTAAGATACCTGTGGAAACCTGTAGCTCCTTCTTGACTCCTTGTGGTGTCAGCTAAGCTGATAGCAGTAAAAATATAGAATAAATTCTGCAATATGGATGAATTAATGCTATACATGTGAACAAATGTATTGGCTTCTAGATGTCTAGAACTCTACATACTCCATGTGAAAACAAGCAAAGACAGTCTCTAGTACTTTACTAAGGCAGTTTTTAGCCATCAGCTTCAAAATTAAATGGATGTGTAGCAGATACATGATAATTATGTACTATTTAATAAAATTAAATTAATATTTTTTAATGGCTGTCTTTTTACCAATTTTAGTGCTGATACGATACTGTTCAAAAGGTATGTTTCAATTAAGTTTCAATTGTGTTCCCAAAAGGGTTGACCTTTGTGGTGTCCTTCACTAGTAAGCTAGTTGTGGTGGCAGCTTCAACAGACATTTAAGGTCTTAAATTTTAGAAAAAATACAGACATTTTGGAAAGTTGTCATACTGAATTGGGTCAAGGTGTTTCTAACTTGGTGCTCTGTTTCCAGTGAACGCCCAGAGAAAAGTAAAATACTGCAGCTATAAAGTGGTATCTCCCAAAATACATTGACATCTCCATGATTCGTGATTTCTGGTTTCTTGAGCCTAGGGCTATATCTGCCTGTGTTTTAAAAGGAAAACCAAAAAGTAGCAGCACAGATTTTAATTACCTTATCCAGAAGGTATGCAGTGCATGTGCTTTTGCAGTCCTCAGTTTAAAGGCACTTTAATCACGGATATTGCCTATAATCCTAATCATGGCTGAGTTAGTGGCTTTCATAATTATTGGATGTATTTTTGAAAGTTCTAGGAAAAGCTTTTAAATGGTAAAGTATGTGCAAGATTGCGAGGGTGCCTGTTTTTTAATCTTCTACTACCTATTTTGCTATAAATGCAGAAATGGAGTAGAATTTATTTTCCAGTAAAGATAAAAGCAGAAGTTTAGGAGGAAAAATTACTGACAACCAGAAGCTAAAACAGTAGTAACCAGGGATAGAGGAGAAGAGGAAAAAGTACTTGAGCAGACTCAAGAGGGATATACTATGCTCTTTTGCAAGATTTCATCTTTGACACCAATCTTTGGCTAGTGAGTACTTGTTCAAGTAGCTGGGAAGGTGGAGGAGTATTTACGTCCTGTTTGGTGCAGTGCACGTGGATGTGGGGGCGTGGTATTTGTGTATGTACCCACATGTGAGTGAAATGGAAAAATGTGGTCTATTTCCTCTTCCCACTTTCATTTAGGTAATAGACTGACATAAATGTCTTAATCATAACATGGATGAAGTTTTAAGCTGCTTTACTCTTTCTTTTGATTTGTGTGTTTTGTTGTTTGTTTGCATTTTTTAAGGGAAAAATTATAAAAAGTGTATCTGCTGAATCACTGCTGCAGGAAAAGATGGAAACAAAAAACCTCTTCAGACTGCAGTGGTTCTGTGCAAAATAATACACAGATTTTTCTGTAACAGATATGTTTAAAAGTCATTGTTAAATGGCCCTTAAACTGACTTCCATCTGATACAAGCCAGTGTTGGTGTAGCTGAGTGCTGTATAAAACAAGTACAGAACAAATTCTGACCGGATCCCGGTCTAACAGGATTATTGACCCCTTTTTCTTTGTCTGAGTCTGATGATCTGAATCACCTAAAATAGTCAAAAGGTAGTTGGATCCAAGGTGTCATAAGTCTGTGAAGGATTTGGTTTTTCTGTCATCACTCTACATGTGTAATTAATTATAAGCTTAATTATACGGGCTTGGAGTATGTTAGTGTGCAAATTACACATGGGCATTTACAGCAGTTGTTTTTTTTTGTACTCATTCCTTCAGTATTTACATCTAAGAGCCTTAGGTAAGATTCATGAGGTTAACACAAGTAGGGAATGCTGATTCCTCAGTATTCCAGAGGAAGAGTAGCATTGAGACCTGTTAACATAACCTCTTCTGCAGGGGTGGCAGAACTGCACCATGTTTCTAAGGTCCAGTCTGTGCCAGCCGTCATTCGCACCAGCTCCCTCTGGCATGACTAGGCAAAGCCCATTGTGTGCCTGGTGGCTCATCCCAGTTGGAAAACCTGGGGTGAAGCCAGGGAGGCAGCAAGCTGTTTGCTGGGGACTTGTGTAGTAGGGCCAGTATTGGCAAGAGGAAGAGTACAGGAATACCGGAGGGGAAATAAAAGGAGTGTCAGACATGCCAGGGCTGGTGGGAGATACAAATGTTTAAATTGGCATCATGCCCTAACATTAGCCAAAAGGTGCAGAACCTTGTTAAATTGCTCAGTGGGAGTTCAGACCCAAGCATTGTGCAGTCTGGGGCGTGCAGGATAAGCCAGACATGTACAATAGAGAATGATGGGAAAGCCATTCACAGGAATGCTTTCTTTTATAAACTGTATTTTTATCGGACAGCTTTTTAATTTCTCTTATCAAAGCTTGACTAAATGCTTCCCTCTTGAGAGTGCTTGAGGGAGTGAGACTGGGATTTAATTCACTAGAGATATCTTAGTTCCATTTTGGTTTGGGTAGCAGTTACGGATCTGATAAAGGGACTCCATGGAAAAAATTACTTTTATTAAGTATGCTCCATATGTATGTATGATACATGCTTGAATTATTAATGGTGCTACTTCCTACAGCCTAACTGTGAGAACTGCTCACAGGAGTTCTTGTAAAGTTGTGCAGAGAGGTGGTCTAGGAGGGTAAAGTCTGAGAGTGTCAGGCAAAGATTGATATCTCTGTAGCCGGACAATGTCTGGAGAGCGTTTGCCTCCTGGTGTCAGATATTAGAATCACTTTTTATTTAAAAAAAACCCAAACAACAAATCCAACCTCAAGGAAGTATTTATCCTTAGCACTCTCTTCTGGGCAAGTTGACAGGTAAGAATTCTTAGAATCTTTTGTATTGTTTTAAATTACCTTGTCTCTTTAGTATGTCTAATGTTCTGAGAAGCTTACAGCTTCTGATAGAACAACAGGAGTTTTTTAATATGACCCCCCCCCCAATAATGTTACCGTGTGTAAAATACATTTTTAAAATTTTCTTTGTTGTGGTGGATGTAGTTTATTATTTTGTTTTGAGTATTTTTCTTTATAGGAGTACACTTCATGTTAGATATTTTTCACATCTTCATGAAGCTGCTCCACATGTGGCATTACATAGTATTTTTAGTATAACCAATGGATATAGTGGAGACTGAAATAAGCACTGCTTTAGAAACTCAGGCACCTGCAAGAGAGCTGGCTGTCATTCAGTGGAAACAATGTAGACCTGATTTCCTTTTACTTTCTTGCTGCCATGGTAGCTTTGTAGTTGTCTGTCATTCTCTGTGTTTGGAATGCCAGTGGGTTGAGTATTGGAGCCACTGGAGAGAACAGCATAGAGCTGCTGGTTTTGTGTAGAGCTGCAAAAGGTACTCTCCATAAGCAATCACTTCAGGTGCCTTTTGGCAAAGAAAGGGAAGCTTTTCCCATGAAACCATGGAAACTTGAGCACGTGGGCTTCACTTTGCCAAGTGTGCACCTTTCTGATCTGCCAGTTTGATTGCTACATGGTCTCTTGTTGGGAGTGCCCTGCGGTCTCTGTGAGGTTGTGTCTAACTGGAACTTCTAATCTGCATCTGGCAAAGAGGGACTTATGTGATCTTCTGTTTTGCTTCATGCTAAGACTGAATTCTGCATCCCACATTCTGGCTAAGAGAAGTGTCCAAGAGAGAAGGTTTTTATTAAAAATAATATGTTTTCCCAGAAACTTCTTAGTGAAGGCCAATTCTTTTGCATTCCTAGTAACTTACTTTTTCCTCCTTTGTTCTGGGACTTGGTAATACTGCAAAAAAATCCAGTGTCTCCAGGAGTCATTGGAGCCATACAGCAATGATCTTTCCTTCATGGAAATCTCACATTCCTACAGTAAACAGTTGCATACTTTACACTGAGAAAAACATGGATGGGATGTAGAACATGCTAGCATGGTGAGAAGAGGTTGAAGGTGTGAAATATGAGTACCAGCAGTGCTGGTCAAATGAAGCCAGATGTATAGAAGAGAAATGAGTAGGAGAGTAGAAAAAGCAAATGCCGGCCTAGTGTTTAGACGTTAGGAAGAACTTTACCTTGTTACTTACAGTGCCTTGTCCAGAGAAATGTTACATTCAGGCTTGAACTTAATTTCCATATTGAAGACTGAGCATGGGTTCATCATGAATCTTAAGTCAGCTGGTGTGTCACTGATCCTCACCATTCTGCAGAACAAAAAATACCTTCTTCTGTAGCTGCCCTTGATGTTCTGAATAAAGAACCTTTTGCTTGTAGTAGTGATTTTTAACCATTTCACTTTGTGCTCTTTCCTCAGAGGATGTGCTGAGTAAAGATGCTGGGGAGTGTGCAATATGCCTGGAAGAGCTGCAGCAAGGAGATACTATAGCACGGCTGCCTTGCCTCTGCATATATCATAAAGGGCAAGTATTCCGTAGGATGGATATACAATTTCAGGTTGCATTTACGGGGTGACTCTTCTTAAGGGGTGATTAAAGAAGTGCTTAAACTTAGTTGCTTTTTGCATTTAAAAACAAACAACGAAGAAACAGCAGCAGCAACTTTGAAGATATTTTTTAGGTGACATCTTTCTGCATCTCCCCCAAATGTATTTGAAGTTAATTTTCCCTGCTACGATCTTCTCATTCTTGCAAATTCACCTGGATAGGGAAGGAGTGTGCATTATGGCTGAGGAGCTTAGGTCATGTGGGCTTAAGTTTTCTCAAATGCTAATAGAGTTGGGCAGGGAGAGGGGGCAATGCTTTTTAAACCTGTTTCATATTTTGTTTTCGTAAGTGTCTGTACTTTACAGAAAGTAAAATGTCAATGAATGACATAATCAAGATGAAAATGTTAGTAGTGAATTAACTTGTGTATAAAATCTGTAATTTGTAAAATGCTTCCTTAGAAAATTTTAACACTTAAGAAATTCGGGTTTTCAACAGTGTTTAATACCTAAGTATTACTGTGGTTTAGGGTTATTAATTTTTCCAGTGATGTGTGTGTATGCAAACACTTCTTTGTATAATATAAAATTCTACTAGTCGTTGAAATTGAGAAACTAATTTATATTCGTATCCTACTGCTAAATGCTACTGATATTCATGTCAATTGTTTTCGTTTTTTGTCTTGTATCCAACAGCTGCATAGATGAATGGTTTGAAGTAAATAGATCTTGCCCTGAGCATCCATCAGATTAAGACAAGATTCATATTTTTAGGTAATGTTTATTTATGTCACAACAATAAATATCTTGATTATCTGAAATAACCATACTATTTTTTTATTTGTGAATTTGCTACTGTGTCTCAGAACTACAATATTAATCAGTAAGCATTGATACATATTGCAATGTAGGCAAAAGGTTTCTACATCCTTACATGGCATGGTCTTTCCAGTACTAAAACTGGAAAGTGGCAAGTCAGTGACAAGAAAGCTTTAGCACTAACTTTTTAAGAGCATTTTTCCATAGAAATGAAAGAAAATTAAAATAATACAATTGTGTAATTTTGGATTGTTCCATGAGTACTGGCATGTATTTCTGACAGAAAGCTTTTGGAATCATATGAGAAAGTTGAAGCTAGGTATTTTCAAAACTACTTTCATGTTCATGCATTCCAGAATGTTTAAAGCATATAAATAAATAAAAAATATTGACATGTTTCTATCCATCCCATCTCACAGAAGTTCACATTTTTCCAACTTATATTGTATGTTAATGATTGCAGATCTGCAGTCTGTGTTAAAAGCTAAAGGATAGTTTTATTCTTTAGCTGACTAACTCAGAAACTTTATCTTACATTAAACTACTGCCCCTAAGCATTGCAAAGCATATCAACAATCATCATATTTTTTAGAGAAATAGAGATATCTGAAATTCTGTCTGGTAGCTAAGAGTTTGGGTTTGTTGTTCAGAGGGAAATTAAAAAAAAAAATCTGAAGTATTCATCACTAGCATTTATTTGTGCATTTGTTTCCCATTGCTTCATGTGTCTGTGTTGTAGGGGTAGCAACGAAACCCTCAAGGAAGATATCCTGCTATGGGGATAATTGTTTTAACCTCGGGGCAGAGTTAGCCAAAGTGAATAAACAAACACATTCCCTATAGTGCCCCCAATCTCTGGTTGTGGCAGAAAGCCTGCATGCTGTTCATGAGCACCTCTGTCTCTGTACATGCTCATGGCTGTCCAGCCTCATGTTAAATTCTATTTGCCTTTTTCACAGCAGGGATGGTGATGACTGGGGGCTTAGGAAAAAGGGGAAGGAAAACACAGTGGTTGTGCTCATGCTGTTTGAGTGGTTTCTGTGCTGAAATGATGGTGTTTTGTCTTCTGCTTTTCCAACAGCTGCTTCCACTGATCAGAAAACATAGGAGATGTGAGGTTCCCGTGCTGAACACAGCGTGCCTGGCTTGAGACTTAGAGTTCTTTGTGGCTGAAAAAGGCAAAGATGGACAGTGACATGGAGAAAGCATTGCAGACACCGTTACTTGCCAGTAGTGCTCGGTATACCAAACACTCATGCAAAGGACACACAGGGATTTTGAAAATGCTGCACATCCTGTAACAATCGACTCCCCACAGACATTACTGACACTATTTTGTATCGAAGGCCAAAGTTCCTAATTTCAGCCTAACTTCTGGTTCTGTGAAGAAGCGAGTTATTGGACATGTTTCCTACTGCCTCCAGAGGAAGCGGAGACGTTCGATACATGCTATCTGAGATCCTTGCAGGAGGACGGCCCCAGATTTGAGTGGGAGCGTTTTCACCTTCTCATTGGCTGAAGAACAGTAAATGGCAAACTAAATAAAATCTAACAGTGTGACCTTAATTTACTGAATTCACACCCTGTTTTATGTTCTTCACTTTTTTCAAGAACAGAAAACATAAACCGCTCTGCGTAGGAATACTGTATTTCAAAGTTTTGTAACTAAACCTTTGTCACAATGCAGTCCAAAGAGTAAAACCAAGACAGGTAACTAATTTATATTGATCAAGTTATAGAGATAGTTGAAATCTGCACATTGTATTGCTATTTAAGTAACTAAAATGTCTCTTTTACTGCTTGTGAGTAAAATCAACAGAAAGAAATGCAGCAAAGCAAAATCTTACAGCTATGCAACTTTTTTTAAAATAGGAAAAAGAAAAGAAAAGAATTACCAATTTTAAGTGCTGCCAGTTAAGGTAATTTGTTTAACGGGTATTTTTTTAAAGATGTTTCAGGTAATTATTTTATTGTACTACTCTCATCTCCAGGCTGCCTCCTGAGGTGTAAATGAATAACTGCAAATGTAGGAACAGTGAGAGCTTTTTATAGGCATGGGCGAGATAACATCAAGGTGGGATTTGTGTTTAATTTTTTGAACGTGTGCAAGTTCATGTTTCCTTGTTTAAATGTTTTTTTGGTGGCAGGATCTGTAGTACTTTGCATCTAAACCCTTGGTGTCTTCATGTGGAGACCAGCATTTGACAGTGTGGGTTTTTGTTTTGTTTGGGTTTTTTCTTTCTTTTTTTTTTTTTTTCTTTAATGCATCTACATTTGTTTAATTTATTATTATTTTACTGTATTATATTGGTATAACCAGAGCTCCACAAAACACAGGATGTCTCTGGGTGGGTACACCGAGTAAAACTGTGGATAAATATTAGTTCCCTCAAAGTATCACAGTTAGAATAAATAGTTTTTTTTAAAAAGATAGGGGGAAAAAAAAGACAGTAAACTGGAACAGATATCAGGGTTTAGAGGCATACTTTTTATATTGAGAATTAAGCGTAGTAGTTTCTGAATTTCACAACACAGGGAAGAGTTTATGAATATTTATTAGCAACAGCATTCTTAGTGCGTTTCAATAGTTAAAATAAGTTGCACAACACTTCAGATGATTTTCTTGTACATAAATAATTCTGGCTGGTTTTTTTTTTTAAAGACACATTTGTCTCTGTTGCTGCTGTGATTAATATCAAAAAGGGCAAAGAACAGGAGCAACTGCTGCTATCTGGAGAACAAATGCAGTTCATGTTCCTAAACTCTCCCATCTTGCTTGAAGAGCAGCTCTTCCCTGGATAACATTTTCTCCTGAATGTTGCTCTGTAAAATGCCTTTGTTACGCTGCAAATCTAAAGGAGTCCAAACCAGATAATTGTTGTAATTGCCAGTGCAGTTTCTACTCTTTTGGGCTTGCATCAACTGGTTTCAGCTGAACCTGTAACTCTGGGGCCCTGTTGAATTCTCTTTTTCAGTGGGAGCAGAATCATTTTGTCACGCATTCGATTCTGTAGTCACATTAGATGTACAGTCATTCCCTGTACAGAGTCCTTTTTCAATGAGAATATTTGTGTTGCCTTGTATTATCTTGGGGGAGGGAGGGAGGGGATGAGGAATTACAGCACCTGTAATACTCAAATAGTGGTGTTGCCTGCAGGCCCATTTTCCCAATGTTTTAAACTCCTGATATCTTCTGAAAGTAAAACTTTTCCATTTGCATTGATTTAATGGTTACTGTTGGCTTCATGCCTACAGAAACTCACCTGTAGTCATGTAAAGGGGGTAGGTCAGTGTTTTGATGTCCTGTGCTCTGAGGTCATAGATAGCCTTTGGCTTGGGGGTTAAGCAGGTACATACTGCAAACATAAATCTGTTTACGACTTGAGCTCAGTTTTGGTAGTTCATACTTCTAGTACACTTACTGTTTCCTCACAAACCTTAATTTTCTGTATTCAGATGGAAGTAGCTGATTTAAAGACCCAGCAGTTAGGACTGTTACCCCACATTTAGGAACAGTGTTGGAAAAGCAGGTCACCAGCCATCGCACTGGTGATGCTTTTGCAGGCAAGAGTCCATCGCTGCTTCCATCAGCACAGTAGAGTAGCAATGCCTTGGACTATTTGAGGAACTGGTACAAGGTCAGTTTGACCTTCTTGGTACCCATAAATCTCTTCTGAAAGACTACAGGAGGTTTTTTGGTATCAAAATCTGTAACATAGACTAAGCCTGGAATGACCCTTGGAAGCATGAGAGTGATGCTTGGGTTTGAGAACGCCTGTGGAAACTCGCCTAGGTAAGCTTTCTGTCACCATCAGCTGTGAATGACCATGCTGTAGGCACAGCTCTAGTCACAGACAACACCTTCATTTTGAAAATGTCCTCACAGGGGTGGCGACTCATTGTGCTTCAGAAGGGAAAAATAAACACCAAACAAGTCCCGTGTCTCGAACAAGGAACACCACACTTGTCCACAAGAAGCAATAACTTCAATTTTGGTGCGATATGCTTCTTTGCCTGTAAATACCTTGAGATTGCCAGTTCTGTGCTGTTTCAGAGTATTTTCTGTCATCTGGCCTATATCTTCCCTAAGTATGTAAGGGTGTGAAATAATTCCCATACTCAGGTCTGCCATAAACATGCTGCTTGCCAGCAGGGGAAGAGTACATTTGGCACTGTCTTGAAATGTGTGATTTTTCTGAACTTGTAACATACCCATGTCTCTTCAGTAGCAACTCGTGTTTTGAAGTTCATAGTGGAGGCGGCTGTGAGTTGGATTGTATACAACCATACCCTGTACAATAACAAGAGAGTCAACACTGCTGTCAGCACAGGGCACCCTTTGTCCTGGCTCTTATAAATCAGTATATCTATAATAATGCTTCCCTTTGCAAGGAGGTAGCTCATTTTCTTTCAGTGTGTACATTCCACAAAGAGTTCAGTGGGATGTAAAAGCAAAAATATGAAGCACACCACAAATTATTGGTATTTTATTTTTGGGAGGGATAAAGCTGAAAACAGATGGTCTTATTTGTAGTCAAGTTAGCTGTCATAATCAAGGGTAAGTGTATTGGGGTATTTTGGAATGGAAGACATGTAGGCAATGTACAAAAACGTGGGTAGATACCTGTGACCTTGGTTTTTTCCCTGCTTCCCCCCTTATGATGTAAAGTGGGTTTATGACTGAATCTCAAGATTTATACATTTATCCTACTTCTTAGTTTTAGGAGCACTGGCTTTTTAATTAAGCCTTGCTGGAAGGCTGGAGAGCTGGTTAAATGGACTCTCAGGAGACTGAAATCTCAGCAAATATAGGAAAAATCATTTTTATTCAGAAATGTGGATCTTTGGTGTTTCTGGAGGGATATGTCTAATACATGAGATGTGCTTAAGAATGCTTTTAGTGTGCTGCCTTTTCTGATTGAGGGCTTTAGAAACTTGCTCCATTTCTTCTGTGCTCCACCAAAAGCAAGGAACTTGGCACTTGAATGTTACTATTCTCTTTGTAAATGATGGCAAAACATGTTGGGTATGATACAGGCAGGGATCTCTCTTGAGTTTCTGTGGCTTTTAGCCACTTTCCCGTATTGAAAGAGAGTATTTGTGTGCAAATTTGGTATTGTTGTGTTGTACCTACTAATTTCTGCTGTGCAGTTGGGAGTTTCCTGCTGAGAGACTACCACATGCCTGGGAGTGCAGGAGTACTACTATGGGATCTTCCAGCTCACCTTTGCCAGTGGAGGATTATCTCTTTTTTTGATGAGTGCTATATTTGGTGATTCACTTTCCACCCTTCCAAGCTTAAAAGTCATTTTAGTATCAATTTCTTCTCCTCCTAGCTGAAGATGTGATATATGTTAGGCCATATTCCCATATAGATACACTTTCCATTGGCATCAGCAAAAGTGATGTAAGAAGTTGTAACTGGAAGAGAAGGCTAGTTATGGGTTTCCTACAATCTAGCCAAACGTGGGGTTTTTTTATGCAGCTCCTACCACTTAACTTTTTGTCATTCAAAACACTCTGAGTGAGAAATTCACGACAGAACTATGTCCAGGATTTGTTTCCTGAATGGACAATTTGTGATGTTTCTGTTTCTCTACATAAGTTAACCTGCTTCTAAACTCAAGTTGGAGATGTTTTAGCCTCTTGGGGGTTAAAAAAACCAACCCAGTCCATATTCCCAAATTACATTTGATTATCTTACTCCACAATTGTAGGCTGGCTTCCCAAGCTACTTGTGTTCTGTAAAGTCATGTCTCAATTAGTACATCAGAGCTGATGATGGGATAAGCTGTAAAATGACCTCACTGTGGGGCATTATTAGTTGTTGAAGACTTGCTGAGGTAAACCACTGTAGGAATATCCTGCATCTGAAAAAGGCTGGACTTGATTCTGTCTTGGATCTAATAAGTTGCCAGTGTACAAGAGGAAGAAGGCAGCTAGCCCACTCACTGATCTTTCTGGCAGCTTTTAATCTGTGTGTTTGTTTGAGAGACTTTTGCCCTTGGGTGTGCTTTGGCAAAGATTTTGCAACGATAAATAGGATTTGCTTGATTTTGGCAGAGTTTCAAGTGTAAGTAACCTGACGTTGCAAGAACATAATCTGTTGCTGAATCCTGTTCCTCTTGTTTTCCTTCAAATCTGTCCCTTTTATTGCTGATTTGTTATATTTCATAGTAAACACTTCTCAACATGACTGGTCACAAGCTCTCAAGGTGTGAAATTCTAGGAAGAAGAGACATCAAAGCTTCATTCTGTGCTCATGTATATATTAAGATGAAGCTGGAATATTCATTACCATACAGTGAAGAATTCTCCCTTAGCTGATTTTGCCAAAGCACTATAATGTTCAAGGAAGAAGGGAGGTAGCCTAGCTGTAGAGGGGATGCTTTAATGAACTACTTAAAAACTAGTTGTAACAAGTTTTAAGAGCTGCAGTGTGGCACTGAATGAGTGGTGATCCAGTGTTAACCTTATCCCTTGATTACAAATCTCATTCTGCCTCTTCCTACCCTTTGGCAGATACCTGCTGGTAGAGAGCAGAATGTGTACTCTCTTTTTTTATATGCCTCTTCCTACAGAGCTAACATTGCCCACAGTGAGTTAGAGGGAAGTCCATGCTAGCTTCTGAAATGCCACCTGTATGTGCAGTGGTAATGGACAAGATACCTTCCTTCATTACCCGGAGCAGAAATCGGAATGTAATTTGCAATGTCTAATGTAAATGGAACACGTTTTTTTGTTTTGTTGGTTTTTTTCTTTTTTTGTAATTGAGCAGTATGATTGCAAGTTGACTTAAGTTGTTCTAAGGTACTCTTTTCAGTGGTTTGCCAGTACATAATCACGAATGAAAATATTTTTTTATTGATTTTTAGGTTGTATGTTTAACATTCCATTCATGTAAAATATGTACAAATATATGTAATAAATCTTTTGAAGCACAGTTTTCCTCACACTTCCAGGTGATTTTTTTTTTTTTAAGTATTGGTGAAAGAGGCATTGCTGTGGGACAGAGCTTCTGTATCTCTGTGCTGCAGTCCGAGCTGGAGCAGAGGATGGAAAAGCAATGCATGGTATAGAGTCACAGCCAGAAAAGCAGCTTGGCATCTCACCTGTCTGCAGTCCTGCAGGTGGGAATGCAGACCCTCTGGGCCACCCTCTGGCTCCTCTGAGTCCCTCTCACTCTTCACCTGTCCCACAGGCAGTGATGTGACAGGCTTGTATCCATCTGGCCAGGGAAGGTCTCAGTAGAAGAGAACTGATGTAGCTGTTGTTTTGCAGGGGTCGCTAGAGGTTAATGCAGCCTCTGTTGATCTTCAGCAGACATGATGGCCTTCAAGGTTAGCCGAAGTTAGAGCTGCCAGGTCAGGAGGTAGGGACACTCATGGGTGGTTTCAGAAGGAAAAAAAAAAAGGAACATGGGGCAAAGATGGCAGCGGGCAAACAGTCCTTTCTCATCACCTACTGTGATGCCAACCACCTGGAAACTTTCTCCTGGGAGAGTGGCTGCAGCTCTCCGAGTCAGGTCACCTGCAGCAGGTAGCTGTGGGTGTGAGACACCTGGCTGGCTGCATTGCCACTCCAAATATTCCTGCCTGGACTGGTGGCAGCTGGACAGCTGCAGCCCTTGTGCTAAATGTAAAGTGAGATGAGGACATGAGTACAGATGAGCCATGTGGTTTTGGATAGTGTATGGGGTAAGTCTGCTGTGGGGAAAGTGTGATTTTACACCTCTCCCCCTACGCTAGTTGGGGAGTGGAGCTGTGGGTGCTCTGAGTAAAAACAAGTGCATTTCACCAAGGTTATGTGGAGGATGTGGGGGAAAATGAAAGGAGTTCACTCTCCAGGCAGGAGATGCTCCTTGCGTAGGTGTATTGCATCTCAACTCAACAGGGTGCTGGTCCCAGCCAGGGCGACTTGTGCAGGCTGGTAGTACCTGCTGATGGAATGTGATGCACGGATTTATGGCACAGGTTCCCCCACAGCTGGGTGTCCATCCTTGCTTGCTCCACTTTTGAGATAAGCCTTTTGGTGTGCCTGGGGGTAGCTGAACCCGCTGCTAAAGCACAGTGACAATTGGGCCATCACAATTCTCTCTGTGGGAGATGATAGTCGTAATGCATGAATTATTCAAGTCTGCACCCAGAAACAGTTGGATGTAATTACGGAGCAACATGTTCCTATCTTTTGTTAGAGTAACTTTTTTTCCACCACCCCTCCCCACTTCCCCAGCTGCTCTCCCCAGCCACCTTCTGGAAAGCCTGACTTCCTTCACTGCTAGTTATTTCTGTGTTTTCCTCCTCAGTCTTGAGCTGTGTTATGGAAGCAAACTAGTTAGAGCCGAGTTTGGCTCTGCATCAGAAAAATCTGCTGGAATTCATTCCAGTTCAGTAGGTACAGGATTTCATGTGTGAAATTTAAATTGGTGGCTGTCTTGGTTTGAAAGACAGGTGTCTGCTACGGAAGGCAGAAGCCTCCCTTGGAATGGCAGATGCAACGCCCCTTCCCTCCAAGTTATTATAACTTTGAAATCAAGGGGCCTTTAGGCAAAGATGTGGAAAATAGGAATAACAGTTCTTTACTATTATATATCCATATGTGTCTAACCAGTCAAACAAACAGCAATAACTATGGCAGTGACAGCAAACAATCACAAACCCAGTGCCAGCCTTCTCGGCTGTCGGGCCCTTTCCCCTCGGGTGCAGTTCCGCTCGCAGCCGGCAGGGGCGCTGGCGGCTCCCGGTGAGCAGGGCAGGTGCGATGGTTCCCCCGCGGCTGCAGGGGGCGCTCCGGAGCGAGCTCGGGGAGCACGCG
>NW_008238330.1:11932125-11932993 GCF_000691975.1 Corvus brachyrhynchos
TAGCGAAGGCTCGAAGCAGCGGCGGGGCAGGGCGGCCACAGCCCGGCTCCCTGCGGGGCAGGGAAGGCGGGCTTGGGATCCCAGGGTTTGTCTGGCAGAAGGAAAAGCAGCCGATGAAACAGCCTCTCTCTCCGTCCAAACGCTGGGGACCGACTGTCCACGCACCCAGGTGAAACAAAAGAGTGGCCAGATGCACCCCATCCCCATAGCCAGCTCTTTTGTTTTCCTTAAGCTCTCAGTAATTTGTCCCCCTGGCAACATGTATGGGGAAAATTCCTTTAACAGAAAAAAAAAAATCCCGGAGAACTCCTAAAACCCTAACAGTGGCATCTATTGGTATCACATCCTACCCTCCTTTCTATGGCTGGGACATGGGACATGCCACCTCTGCCCCAAGCTGCTTGTCCTGCAGCGTGAACTGGGATGCTGTGCTGGCCCCAAGGTATTCCTGGGAACTGTGAGCAATAGATGGTGATGTTGTACACGTGTATGTGTGCCTGGCCCCGCTATCACATGCCAGTTTGGTACAGCCAGTGGTCTGTGTCCACTTCTGCATGCTGTGCTGTTTCTAGCAGAAAGAGGGAAACACAACACACAGCCTGCAGCAAAGAGAGCAGGAAGGTGGGAAGAGTCCCCTGCAGCAGCAGCAGGAGCTAAACAGGGAAGTTGCTCCCCTGGCTTCTGAGTGCCCAGTTCTGTAAGGTCTCATTCTCCTTCTGAGGCTACAACACCTGAACAATGTCTGTGCTTGGAGGGGTGCAGGCTGGAGCCTGCTGGTGTCTGCAAACATCCCCCGGTGTGTTTGTTCAGTAGAGGAGGCTCCCAGCTCCTGCTGGTGTCCCAAAAGCCAAACAAGGAAGCAGAGCAC
>NW_008238330.1:11933015-11940690 GCF_000691975.1 Corvus brachyrhynchos
CTGCTGTCCCCTGGCCAGCCAGCCAACAGGCAACAAGGAGCCTCAGCAAAAGCCAAGTGAGATGGAGTTTTCCAGCTCTTGTGTAATAAAGCATCTGTTTTCTGAGGAGGATGAGATCAGGGATGCATGGTGGCAGGGAGGAGAGTTTGACATAAATAAATAATTGCAAAAAGCCCATCCTCAGTTGACGCAAGATGACTCACTGCTTGTAAAAGCAGGAGCATAGAGGAGGCAGATCTCAGGCGCAGGGACACGTCCTCAGCCGGGCCCGCTGCAAGTTGCAGGTGCTCGGTGCCTCTCCGCATTTGGCCCGTTATCTTTGGAGTCATGTTTTGTGTCGAGCTTCTGCCCTACTTTCGTTTCATCCTGTTTACAGACTGCTTTGTTTGAACATGCGTTTACATTTTAACAATACCTCCCCCCCCCCCTTCCCCTCCTAGTTGTTTCTTTAAGCCGGCCTCAAACAGAAGGAAGAGGAAGCTGCCAGGCCTCTCCCCAAGCCCCACCGGGCTCTGCCACCGAGGAGAACGAGCACCGTGGGGCTGTCCCACCCCGCCTGGCGCTGGGCTCTCCTCACCGCCTCCCTCCCCCTGCAGACCCGGGTGACTTCTCCAGGGAGCGGCTTTCCTCTTCCCAAATCACCCGGGCCAGGAATAACATCTGCTAAACTCGAGATTAAAGTGTCTGGCAGGTAATGGGAGCACGAAAGCTTGACAGCTTCGTTTGCTCCAGTCTGTGACGCCCAGGTCAGGCTTTCGAGACTTTAGCAGCTAATTAAGTTGCTGCCTGCAGAGCATAAGAGGAGTCCCCAGACGGGAGAGGCTGGGCCTAATGTAGTTGTTTGCAAGGGGTTTGCTGGAGCTGGAGCTGGAGCTCTGGCTCTGCCCCACGGGAGCAAGGGAGACGCTCCCGCACCCAGGGCTGCGTTGCTCTCGGGCACAGCCGCTCACTGCAGTGATGGAAGTGACCTGTCACCAGCCCTGTCCCCAGCGGCCACCTCCTGAGCCAGCTGCCTGTGTGGTGGCTGGGATGGGCAAGCGCAGCACCTTTCTTAGACTGGCACTGCGCAATGTGCAGCCTCCTGGGGCTGCTGGGAGTGCCCCTGCCAGCAGCCCTGGTGCCAGCAGCAGCTGCAGGCCCTGTGTGTGGCAGGAATGTATGTATTGCCACCCTAAAGGGTTGCTTGAGCCCTGCAGGTGCTGACCTTGAGTGGGTGAGGTGGCATCAGCACTGCCCAAAACCTGCTGTTTTCCAGTGCATCACCCAGGGACTCTCCACCTGCAAAGGGCACAGGACATTTCCTGCTTTCCCAGTATAAAGCAATGACTGTAGTTTTTGCCCCTGGCTGAGTAAGACCAGTTTTTATTCCTTAACCCACCTGCCATGACCTCTCATGCCTTGATGCTCCTGAAGCTGAAGCTGCTGTTTTCTCTGAAACATCATCCCTGCTTTCACATCCCCCTGTGCTCCTGAGGGCAGCTATTTCAAACGTCTGCAGCTCGAGCCGTCAGCTCTCGTCTGCCTCTGGGAGTGAAGAATGAACACTGGCTGACCTTGGCCCTGTTGAGATTCACAAGGGATTCGATGAGCAATTTCCCAGGATGAAAGAGAGGACTCCCCTGGCACCTGTGGCACTCCCTGCATCCTCTCACCCTTTGTCCCCACTTCGGCAAATGAGGAAGGACTTGCCACTGTTGCTATGCTGTGCTTTCAGAAGGCTGACCTATCCCACGGAGCAACTGAGAGCCCCCAGCAAGCAAGGAGAAACCTCTTCCCGTGAGTAAATTTGGAATCCCTGAGTGCAGCTGCCAGTGCCCAGCCTGGCCTCCATTTTCATCTAGCACAATACTGCTGTTTTGTTTCTACCTACTAAAGCAGCAGTTAAGGCCTTTGTGTACAGCTGCAGCTTTTTCCCGCCGAGATTACTTGTTCCATCAGCTGAAAACTCTGCAGTGACCTTGCCTTCCTCATGGCAAACCCATCCCTCACTACTGTTCACCCAGCTCTGATGCCTTTGCTCCTGACTGCAGCCATTTGTACAGCTTTGCAGTGGGCTCCTGTTTTTGTGAACTGAGGTACTGAGCAGAGTTTTTGTGAACTGAGGTAAGGGAGCAGAATGAAGCTACAGAAAAGCAGGCACTTGCTGTGTTTTGGCATCAGTACTGCTCCCTTGGCATGGGATGGTGGGATTGGGATCCTGTGCTGGCTGTGGTTGAAGAGCAAAGGCTGCATGGCTTTGCACCACCCTGTAAGTCATAAACTGGGGTCTGGCATCTGGAGACATGTCTGACACCACGTGAGCCACTTCAGGCTCAGACAAACACCCTTTCCTGAAGACCTGGCAGTGTGTGACAGGACTGCACTGCATTGTGGCAGGGCTCCCTTGGGGGCTGCAGTGTCATCTGGCACCAGTAAACACACACAGCTTGCACCAGCCAAATACAAGTGGTAACACCTCAAACCAGCAAGTCTCTGCCCCCAGCAGCAGCAGGTGGAAATGCAAAGAGCTCCTGCAGTCAGTGTGGCAGGAGGACTACAGGGGCACAGCATGGCTGCAGCGCATCCTGGAGGCACCAATGGGCTTTCCCTTGCTGCCCCTAACTGGATTGGCACCTACTGCTGGAAGGGCCCCTCACGGGCAGATGCAGCTGTGAAAGGCCTTCTCCAGCTGTGGCAGCTCCTCTCTCTTATCTGCAGACAGTATTAGTTGGGCTGTCACTGTCCCATCTTGATCCAGCCTCAAAAAAACCAAAAAGTTCCTGTCTGCTTGACAGGGCTTCAGCAGAGCCCAAGCACTTGCAGGCAGCTTGTTCTTTAAAAAGCTGTTTATTATCACAGTGGACGAGTGGAAAAACATGACACAGTGTACAGAGAAGGCTTCAGCAAATTACAAACAAGTCTTAAAAAAGTTACAGTTGTCTCTGAGTAAACAAGGCTCTCACTGCAAGCTGCAGAAGCGTTGCTCCAATGCCCCTTGCAAACAGGCTGCTAAGACTACGAAGAGCTTCAGCCAGAAATGCTGTGCTGATGAACAAGGGACGTCTGGCTGCTCCCAGAGCAGCAACCAGTTAGCTCAGCATGACTCCCAGAGCTGTGATGTGCTCTGTGACGCAGACCCCCTGCTCTGGGTGAGCTGGGAGCAGCAGGATGCTATGAAACCCCTCAGGTTGGACAAACCCAGAATGAGCTGTGCTCAGACCTTCAGCCCAGTCCAAACAAGTGTTTGCTGCCCAAAATCACCTCTGAAAGGAGTGGCTGTGACTGGCTCTGTCTCTGGCACTGTCATCAGTGCCAAACCCTGTCCTACATGGAGCTGGGCTTGATGCTGCCACCACTTACCCTGAGGCTGCATGTAGCTGCTTCAGCCCCATAAATGCTGCTGTCCCTGAAAACACCCCCTGGATGCCCAGCTTGTAAAAGCCAGGTATGGAACAAGATTTGCTGAGCTTGTCACTACAAACAACACCAAAGGCTGCTCTAGCCCAAAAAAG
The DNA here is from genome assembly GCF_000691975.1 of Corvus brachyrhynchos. Lineage (NCBI taxonomy): Eukaryota > Metazoa > Chordata > Aves > Passeriformes > Corvidae > Corvus > Corvus brachyrhynchos. The sequence continues at coordinate 11,936,507 of NW_008238330.1, forward strand.
GGGCAGATTTGACTGCACTGGAAAGCTTGGGGGGAGCTAATTTAGTCAATTAGTGAAATGAGGACAGGAACTGTAGCTTTAAACAAATTTTCTACCTGGTAAATGAGCAAATAATTCCATGATTAGGGCAAAGTAGGAGCACACTTCCTCAAACACAGGCACATGATACCTCTGGTGAAGGCCCTTCCTTACACCAGTATCTTCTCCCTTCCATCAGAGTAGGCTGGCAAAACACACTTTGACAAGGTGCATGAGTCTCTGATTTGTAAAAGTCACTGAGAAGTCTTTAAAGGCTTTGCTTTGGCAGATGTTTTGGCAATTGAAATCCAGCTCATCTGTAACTGTGTGCTCTTTTGCTTCAGTAAACAAATGGCTCAGGTGCAGAAATCATTCAAGTTAGCTGAGTTCCCTCTGTCATGGTTGAAAAACCTCATCTGTCTCCCTGCGAAAAATCAGTGTTGAAACCACAGGCATGGAGGAAAAGCCATGGAAAAATAACTAAGTTGGTTTTCTTCCCTTTTTTTTTTTTATAACTTCAGGTTTTGTGAGAAGCCCTATGAGCATTTTTAAATGTGTTTTGTCAGAAGCCCTGTGAGTACTTTAAAATGTGTTAGGGAGCTGAGGGGAATAGACAGAATTGAAAGCTGGGAAAGGTCTGCTACCACACAGGAAATGGAGAAGTTCTGACCTGCAAAGCAAGCATTTTCTTTGCTTCATGGGGCAGATTTGGGAGATGGGAAAGTGAGGGTTTACTGGTTTGGCATTTTAACTGGAGATTCTTCTTCCAGCCTACCAAGGTTTTGTGGGTTAGTCAGCAAATGGAGAACTGTTTCTCAAAGTTTTTTTTTTTTTGGGGGGGGGGGGGGGGGGGGCGTGGTAACATGGGAGAAGGAAGGAAAATGGCTCACGCTTTTCCATTTTATGTTCCTACACTGTGGAGTAGAGTTTGAGTTTATAAAGCTCCCAGAAAAAATAATCAACTCTGTTGATTATTAAAAATAAAAAATAAGCCACTCCTGTGCAAACTGGTTTCTTTTAAAGCATCTAAAGTTACACTCTCTAAACAATAATCATTTGGGGAAGGATAATGTTTTCTTGCTGGTCCTTACTATTACTACTTCCTCTTGCCTTGCTCTGGCCACTGATTCAAGCATAGACTAAAAGCTTTCCAAGCCAATCTCAATCCTCCTGTGTGCTTGCCTGTTGCTGGGAGAAGGGATTTCTACGTGACGCAGTTGATTTTCAGTCGTCCTTTCTCCCCACTGATGCTGGGCAATGTGATATTGGTGTAGTGCCACCAGCATGGTGTCTAGGCCAGGAGCCAAGGCAATGAACAGCCTGCTAATTAATTGTTCACATTTCTCTCCAGACCCCCTCCCCAGAACAAACACTGTGGAAACAGGAGGTAGCTGTTTCCATGCAGCCCTCTGGAAATTTGAAGCAGAAGTGGTTTACTGCTGGTGTTACGGTTTTACAGTGATGGCAGTAAGGACTTCTGGTTGCACAGAAGAAGATGGATTTGCTTTGATATGGGAAAAAAAGATTACTGAAAGTAATCTGAGCCTGATGCATCCATTTCTACCCACCCAAAAAACCCAACAACAAAAAAAAGCAGTGTCTACAACACTGCCTGTAGTCAGTGGCAAAATATGGACCTAATTTCTAGGCAGGAAGAAGGAATTACGTTCAAAACACTGACACTAAGAAACGACTATAGATACTGTTTCTGGTAAAGCTGTGTATATTCATTTTCAGTTCTGAGGCAGGCAATACTCTGAGCAGGTGGAGTTTGTGCATCTTGCACCCTTTCTTGCATATGTACGTGTGTGTCCTTATTTACGTATATAAATAAGTTAAGAGATTATTTACAGCACTGTACAGAATAAATCTAAACTCAGTTATCAAAATGCATACACCTGCCAGTGGATTTAGTCTGTTAACACTTTGCATTTCATCTTCAAAGCACCGAACAAACATTAATTATTTACCCAGGAAACTTCCCATTCACCAAAAGGATTAAGAATAACAGGCAGGGTAAGGGATGGAGCTGAGGGAGTGTGGTGTGTTCATAAAAAGGTAGCTTCTTGTGTATCTCTCTCCTGCCATGAGCACTGTAGATTTATGCCTTTATAAACTCTGCAGTCCAAGTGTAGGAGTAACTTTTGATAACACAAACTTGGTGAAATGGGGAAGTCCTCATTCAAAAGCAAATGATCCGCTCTTCATTTTCAAAAGCTTTGGCCTCTTCTTGGCTTATCAGGTTCCCATTCAAGCTGGAGAAGTAAAACAAAAGCGATGTGAAAGTAAGGTAGTGACTGTCCCCCATCTTCTATTTTCCCAAGGCTTTGGTGCAGAGGTTTGCAATGCCACGTGGGCTGCATGCTTCAAGGGCACACAACTGAGAATGGGCGTTAGGCAGGCCAGATACAGCACTGCTGTTCCCACTGCACATCCGAGGAACAAGGCTTCTCCCTCAGAAATAAAACCTGAACACACACCTAAGCTCCAGTAACTGAACTCGGTGTTGGGAACCCAGCTGTTTGCATTTCAGCAAGCAGCACATAGCTGACAAAGGTTCTTCCCATGCAGTGGGCTGGTTTAAAGACATTTAAAGTCTCCAGAGCATTTTGTGTCTTCCATGACAACATGGGAAGAAAATTCTGTGAAGTACTCAGGCATTATTAATGTGAAATGACCAACAGCAAAATTTTCAATTCTGGCCACATAATTTACATTGATACTTACACCCCTGAAAATGAACAGCCTGGTTAAGTGCTGCTCTCAGAAATGTTGAAATCCATTAAACCATTCAGATTTACGAAATTACTTGGGTTAATGAATGCCTCTGAACATTCAGGCCAGAATCAAAAGACAGATTTCAGTCTGAAGATTCAGAACGATCTGAGGGGGAATGGATGCCTCTTCTGTAGACGAAAGCTGACAGTGGCTTCTGAAAAAAGTACCTCTTCCACATCTCCAGGGAACACACTAGTCAGACAGTGAGTCACTGTCTTTCTAAGCAAGAATTCAGTGTCCTTTCACTAAAACAAATACATATATTTAAAAATAAATTTCATGTTCAATAACAAAGCAGCAGTGCTAAAACCAGCTCAGTTCTATTGACTCCTGAGTTCCCTGAGGTGAGGGAAGGAATGTGGTATTTGGCTTTCTGCCGTAAATGTACACGTGTGACTATGGGATGCCCACCTTATCTAAAGCAAACAAATCCTACAAAAAGTTAATCTTCTTGTAGCTTAGCACTTTCAGTGTGTTTGGACCACCACCCAAAAAAATCCAAGCACAAATTCTATGAACCAGACTAGTAATGCTGATTAAAGGTAACCAACCATCTCCTGCTTGTTGGCACTTAGGTCCTGAAAAGCATGAACATGTTCAGAAGCTTAAAATAAAAACAACAGGACAAGCAAAACTTGGTCTATAAATTCAGGCCCTGATTCTGCAAACACACACGTTCTGCAAATCAGTGGTACAGACAGATGTGAACCAAGAAAACGGCCTGACATTCAGAACACACAAGGAAATGTTTCAGTGGCAGTGGATTTTTACCTGTTTGAAATCCACAGCTGGAACTACAACCCCTGCCTCACATAAACTTGCTCTGAATTTTTTAGGCTGGGAAATAGTAAGGCCAGCAGGGTTTTAAAGGGAAAGAAAGTTTACAAAGTGAGCCTTTGAGAAAGGGACCTTTACCAGATTTCTTGAATAGTCGTGTTCTCCTTGAGAGCTTCACTGAGGCACTTCACCCCTTTGGCTGTAATTTGATTCTGGATAAGCCTAAAAAAAAAGCATTTCAAGTCAATCTAACATGCAAACTAATTAGCAGCACATGCACAACCTACAATCAGCTTGACATCAAGGAGCAAAGCTGTCTGCCACAAGAAAATTCCTGTGACTTTATCTGCAAGAATGGTACACAGTATTGGTCAAATGTCCCACTTTCAGAAACAGAGCTCAGAGTATTAATATTTTCCTTTTAATCTTGCATGTGGTTGCCTTCTGGAGATACTGAGCATTTTAATTACACAGCTGACAAATTTCTGCTATGAACTGTTCACTAGTGGTATGGGATTGTGATATTTGGACTGAGACAGACAAACCTCTTAGCTCTGCTTTCTTACTAAGAAGACTGTGAGACGTTTTTAAGTGATGTACAGGCCCAGTGT
>NW_008238330.1:11940702-11963015 GCF_000691975.1 Corvus brachyrhynchos
CAGGCGCCGTCCTGTACCAGCAGCTGCCAAGTCCTCCAGTCTTGCTTATCAGACCAACAAGATCTTTGAAAAATAAAGCACTGATTTTGACTCTGGTATGAGCAGGTGCAAGTCCCAGTGAAGCCAACTTACCAGCTATAAATTATGTCTCATCTGAATTTAGGGAAGAAAAAAAGATACGTAAGATCCTCAAGCAGTGAAACTGATGAAGCAGTAGGGAACTCTTATTAACCACTGTAGACCATCCCACTAGCTAGAGATGAACAAAGGCCACTCATCTGCATGAGTATAAAAATACTCATCAGCCTAGCCTAACTCAATACTCACCTTTCAGTCTACCATGCTGAGCTCCATAGCTGTACCATTCCATGTGACCGGTTGCATGAATCCCTCAGGATTCAGGATGAGACTGAAAATTGGAGTACATTGAACAATCTCTTAGGGAGGGAGGGAAGGAGGCACTCCCATTGAAGGAGTTTCTGCACTTGGTATATGAATCAAAGTGCAAAGGGATCCAGTAGAATCTTTCAGCTACTGGAAAAAGACTTTAACTCTGCCTCAAATTCAACTATCTATATAGGTCACCACCTTTTGGAGGAATCCACTGGTGTAATCAACAAAGTAGGATATAAATTTGTCCACTGGGAGAAACCCTTGGACAACACTGAGCCATGGCAAAGACATTTATCTCGATTACTATGCCTGCTTTGGCTGGGGGAAGTTTTATTATGAATTCAAGCCAAACTGCTCAGTGAATTATATCTGCAGCTGTGCACAAAGAAATCAAGCGCTTCCCCCACCGCCTTTTCATTTTCAGGGTGATGGGCACCACAGCTTCTGCTGCTTTCCAAAGAGGCTACGAGTACTTGGCACCCGTGACAGCCAGCATGCTTCCTAAGGGGCTGGAACTAGGATTAATACAGGGAGTGTGCTGGAGTGTGGTCAGCCAAGTGTTTGTAAAGAGTGTAAAGGGACTCCATTCCATGTCTGATGTTCCCTTGATCACTTCAAATGAATGGATGGCTATTTTTTTTACAGCTCACATCTGCCCAACCCCATCCATTGGCAACCTCTGGATTAGAAATGCCAACACTATGTTTCCTTAGAAGTGTAACAAGTCTCACTGTGATTGCTAGAAATAATCCCTGGTTTCCTGGGGATTGATGCCTTGGAGATGAGTGTCTTGCATCAGTGTATTGCTAGCCCTAAAAGAAAGCATCAGGCAAATGGGACATGTATTAAAGTGTCTGTCATGTAGGTTCTTGGTTGAACAGCTACTTTCATAGTATGATGATGAACAGAAAGAATTGTAATAACCTTATTCTATTCTAGCTGTCTGCTTGGTTGTTTTAGGGTTTTTTTTGAAACTTTTGATTTTGAGGCTGGTACTGTTCCCCTGACAAGAGATGAAATCAATCATTAGTTTGAAAGTTACCAGAAACAGCTTGAACTTTTCCCTGTATGAAAGCAGGTTCCAAATGCTAGATAGCAGCTTTATTAACTTCCCATTACAACTGTCTACAAGCAGTCAGCTGCATCCAGACCATGCACAGAAGCTCTTACTGTGACCTACATACACTTGGAAGGTGAAGCTTTAATGTAGAGCCAAAGAGCCTGTGCCACTGTGGAATGTAACTCACCATAAATGCACCAGTTTCTTGTTGACCTTCAGCATCTCTGCAAAACTCATTGCTGCTTCATCGTCCAGCTCATTTTTAGTCAACCTAAGTGGGAGAGAAAATGTTCACTTAGGATGTTATCATTATTTTTCAGCCCCCTGTTTTTGCAGCTTGTCTGTGACTTAGCTTTAGACAGCCAAAGGGGGATGTGCTGTTCCTGCCCTGAGCAATTTGTAAAGGCTGGACACAAAGAGATATTGAAGAGAAGCCCTGGAGGTAAAAGAGACAAGAGTATCAGATCTTTATTTCTCTGAGCAATGTTCTAGTGATACTTTCTCATGATGCTTTAGTGTCAAAAAGGTAGATGAGGTGTAGTGGGAAAAGGTACAGACAACACTGAAGAGGTGCAAAAACTGAGGACAAAGAACTTGATTTCAGATGATGGAAGTGAGAGAAAATGGGGAAAGCAAGATGGAGGGAGCAGAGCAAGGCATGACACTGGGTCACTGGAATGCATCCCAAAGGACACATGCTGCTGATCCATTACTCATGTCCACATTCTTCCAAAGGGTATCTTATAACTTGCTGATAGTGAAAGCACAGGGGATGAGGGGAGGGAGAGAAGGAAGAGGGGAGAGTAGGAGGGGCGATGGGATTGGAGGAAATAAAACAAGATTTTGCTCTGGAAAAGGAAGAAGAGGAGAAAGAGACCACATTGTCAATTACCAGAATATCCTCACGGAGTTGTTGTGTTGCATGGCTTCAGCAATACTTTTGCCTCCCTCTGTCGTGATGCCATTGAATGCGAGACTGTGAAGTAAAGATACAAATGTCTAGGAAACAGCACCACTTGGCTCTCCCACTGCCAAATACAAGTCAATATTCTGGATGATCTGCTTCCCAGTTGTACAGTTCAGCATGTGTGTTTCAAAGGCCCACACGCTTCACAAACCACTGAGTCCTTACGACTTTTACAAATGAGAGCAGTTCACAGGCTGCAGCCTGAGTGCAGGTCTATCATACAGGCCATAAGGTTTGCTGTCAGTGAGTTGTGCTCTTGGGGCTGACAGCAGAGTTGCACCCAGTAATTTTGAGAGTCAAGGCTTTTAACAAGAACAAAGAGTTGTGCTTAGCAGTACACAGGTTTTTACATGCATTTGTCATCCCTGTATGAACAGGGCACTTTGTCCTTTAAGTCCTTCAGGCATCCAAATACCTCATTCTTCTTCCAAATACAATACCTTCTGTTGTGTATGGAGAGATGAGCTTGTAAATGCTTTCCATTACAAACCACAAACATTTCTTAGTCTGCCCTTCATTCTTTGAATCGACATTGGAAAATCATCCAGTTAAAGTTATGCTCTGGGCTTTCAGAGTTCAAAAAGCATCTCCCCCCTCAAAATAATGCAAGGCCTCAGAAAAGGTAGAAAGGGGAACCAAGCAGAGCAATGGCACAAGTATGTATTGCCATGAGACCCGCCTAGCTTCAGCTTAAACTGAATATTCTCAGTCCATCGTGGGCCTAAAAATGGCAAATAAAGTAAACTGATGTAGTAGGGCTTATCTACCCTTGGTCTTCACACAAAGCTACCACAGGTGCTTACTATGAATTCAAATCATGGAGCAAGATTAACCAGAGGGAGATAAGAAATGAAGCCAAGAGCAAGTACACTGCAGAGCAGAGGATTCACTTTGCACAAGTGCCAGCAAACCTGAGCTCAAGACAGCACAGTTACTCCTCTTTCTTTTTGCAAACACATTCATCAGCATATTTGCTCTTGTCTGAGAATCCCTGAGCTCTGATTCAAGTTCAAAATGTTTTCTTTCAAGTCTGATGTGTCCTGGATGAACTGTGCAATCATGGGAAGATGGCTATTTCAGATGGCTTTTAAGTTTAAATATGTCTAGGTCACTGCACCTGTTCAGTTTTTAATTTTTAAGCTTGACTACTTGCTTGCAGAAAAGAGGACAAGGCACCAGCTCTGAAATCCCCGGATGTGAAGTGGCAGCAATAAACTCTCCAGAGATCCCCAAACTCCCAAAGTATTTCTGAAGAAACTATTGCCATGTGCCACCTTGTGGGGAAACTAAGGAGCCTTGTCTGCTCCCTCACTGTGGAAGCCAGTGGAACTGGGAGACAAATGGAAAGGGTCACCATGAACCCAGTGCTCCAGCTGTGTGGAGGGACTCCAAAATATCTTTAAATCTTTAAATCCCCTGCCAGCATTTGAAAGTCTGGCAGGGAATGGGTTGTTTAACACTGCTGACTTCTCCTTCTGCTGTGCTTCCAACCTCACCCGTGTTATGGCTTCCAGAAGGCTGGTCTGAGATCCAACCCTGAACTCCAGGGAGGACAACATCTCACTAGCACTGAATGTGTGGTGGTGTAGCTCCACTGAAGTACAGGATGAGTCCAAATATAAGAATGTCTCAGCCCCTACCCAAACACATTATGGCCTAAAAAGTACTTTGGTAAGAGTTGCTGCACCTTCTCAATAGAAACTGTTAACGCGGAGCTCACCGGGAACCCGGTTCTGTGACAGCTGGTGCCTCCTTCTGCTAATGCTCCCAGATCAAAATGGCACCCACTGACCATGTGCCTTCACAAATGCCAGAACTCTGTGCAGCATGAGGGGAGGAGGTGCAGACAGAGGAAAGGATGCCAGTTCTGTGGTATTTTTAACTTGCCTAATGGCTACACAGGGCTTTTTGACAGAGTCTGGCCTCTTGCTTGCACCACAGACCTCTTGGTTGCACAGCAAAGGCTCCAATATCAGATGATATTCCAAGCTAACACTTGGTGGGAAGAGTCGTTGCTTCACAGCAGGATGGAAAAGCCAACACTACACAGAGCTGCCTGGCTCTGCAGGTGTTTTACCTCACATTTGTTAACCTGGGGTGGTTCCTCAGAGCCTCTGCAAATGCCTTTGCTCCTTCATCTCCAACTTGATTACCCCACATCCTAGTGAAGAGAGAATAGGAGATATCAGTTGTGCTGCCCTACTGACTCTTGGCAATGCATTCTCTCTCTTCCTCTCCCCTCCCCTCCCCTCCTTCCTGATTACTTCACAGTCTTTCAGGCTTGTGAGAAGCCTGGCAGGTACCCTCCCCACTGAGGCAGGTATGTTCCACTCCCTGCACATCACACCAGTAGCCTCGGCTGACTCACCAGTACCCTCAGGCCACAGCACAGAGTCAGCTCTAGGAGACAGGCTGCTGCAGCAGGAGTGCTTTCAGGATCACCTTGCTGCACATTGGTAAGGAATAGTATTTCCAATGGCAAAACAACCCTTGATTACACAAAGGGTTATTTTGTGAGAGAAGGTAACATGCTACAAGCTGGAGAGATTTGATCAGAGACTACAGGTATCTGGTCAAATCCTTACTATGCAGACTAACCACTTTGAAAACTCACCCTGTATTATAAGGTTTGAAAACACCTCTGCTGAGGTCTAAGATGTTGGGTTTTTTACAGGGACCCTGGCTTGATGACTCAGAGCCACACTCATCTTACGGGTAATTAGTTGGCAGCTCTTTTAAAATCAATTGAACTCTGTGGTATCTAAACACACGGACTTCCAGTAAGTTCCCCAGAATTTCCTTGTCCTTCAGACCCAGTGCAGTTTGCTATTTAAACATTTCTGTCCAAGCTATCCTAAATCCATTTGGAGTGATAATTTCCTCCACAAGAGAAAATAGGAGTCTTTCACTGAAATTACAGCAAGTACAGCACAGCAGACCCAGCTCTATGGCAGTGTGCAGGTTGTTCACTGTACTGGTGAAATGTTGTAGAACAACAAAATTAAAGGCCAAAAATCTGATTGTACAAATCTGATTTTCATGTTCACACCTACTGTGATTTTCACAATGGCCAAGCAGAGGTTTTCATTCCATGTATTGAAGGACTAAATTTTAAGAAATATGTTCTCCTGTAGAGTGAAAAGAGGAAACTGGGATTTGCCAGAAGGGGGGAAAAATAAATAAAATGAATCAAACCTAGCACCTTTCATGAGAAAGAGGGCAGGAACTAAAGGTTTGGAGTACATTCAGACCTCTCTCCAATAATAGCAGACTCTGCAGTTAGGGACAGACTAAGAGAAAAGGATGATATGAATTCCTTTTTATTCTCCCAGCTCACACCTTTATCAGGATGTGATGCAGAAGGTCTGACAGTTGTAACAATGACACTCAATAACTAGGTGCTGTGCCAATTGTCATAAAACCAGACTTAAAAATAACCAAGTATCTCTAGAGGAGCTGTGCTGCCATAAAGAAAGTGGCTAGCTTTACTGTCCTCTTGTTTGCTTGTCTCTCCTTTAAGGTTCTGTCAGAACAGTGAAAAAGAAAAAAACAGATGCCAAAGCACAAACCAAACATTGTGTGAACTGAAGAACAACAAAGCAGCCCTCCACGGAAACGAAGAAAATGTGGCTGTGCTTCTACACTCGTTCGCTCTAATGCTGCTGTTGAGGAGGGAAGGAATAGCAGGAGGAGAGAAGGGGAGGATGAAAAAAAGGAATCCTAAGGGATTTACAGGTGCCTTGCCAAGATCAAGCCTAAGTTCTGCTCCTTAGCACTGAACTTACCCGATTTCAAACATTGTCTTGCTCTTCTGGATGGCCTGGGCAAGGTACTTCCCTCCTTCACTTGTTATTTTGTTTGCTCCTATTCTGCACAAAATACATAAATTGATGAGGTGCATCACTTACAGCTGTGCAGCTATCACAACACCAGTTCAGAAAGCCACACAAGTATTTAAGGCTAATTAACTCTGAAGGCTACCTGCAGTTATCAAAGATTAACTCAGAGTAAAAAAATACTGCAGGCACTTGACCTTTGACTAAAAGACATAATTTTATGTTGTCTCTTGCATATTTTGCATGTCAGCCCTCCAAATCAGAAGTATTACAGTAGAGTCTTGGGTTTGGTGCTCAGTATGTTAGAAATGAGCTTTAGGAACTGATCCTCAAGGCAAGGACCCCGGCCTTGTTTGTAATATAATTCTCACCAATTGCTACAGAGCTCATGAATTATATGCAGCATGTTTCATGATGCCACAGGGAACAGAGTATTTCTTGACTGTGTGTTTCCAGAGGAGACTGCAGCTGATAAGCAGACTGCAATAATTTCAAGTCTTTCTGTTGTAAGCACAGGCTCTAGGCAGTGGCATAGCTCAGTGCAGCAGTCAGTCTCCGGCTGGCATTTTACACAAATTTCTACTTTTGTCCTCTGTGGATATCAAATAGCTGGAGTTCAAGGGAGAGATAATTGCATATAGATTGATTTAAAGAACAGACCAAACCCCCAACCCCCCCAAGCCACCATATTTACATAAAAATGTCTTGTTTGGCTGACTTCGGGCACATGAACGGGCACTCTATCTCAGAATAACCTCTAGGGTTACTGTGCAGCCTGAAAGTAACCATCTTTCAACAGGCTTTTTTGTGAAAGCTACATTAAATAAGCAAAACACTGTCAAAGCAGTGAAAGGACTGAAATGCTCCTGGGTTTCAAAATTCTGCAAAAATTTCAAGTAGGAAGGATGTGGCTATAGTGGGGTTTCAGACCAAGTCAGTGGTAGAACAAGGACTAGAACCTATGAGTCCCTGGCTGCCTGTTCTTATGTTCCTACCAAAGGCTGACATTGCTGCAGTTACCTCTGGTTTCTGCTACGGTCACAAACAAACCGCTGGTTAATGATCTACCTTTATGTCCAACCAATGTGCATGGCCAGACTCTCTTATCTGGGGAAGTTCCAGGAATTAAAGGGAACAACTCACCAGGTGAATTTGCAGAATTCCAGAGTTGAGGTATGACACCAGCACAGCCTGACCCCAGTGGCCCATAAAAGATCAGACACTAAAAAGCTTGGTACTATATCCAAGGGAATTTGCCTACAGGAAGCAGCAGCAAGGTCCATGCACAACTTCAGCCTCGCTCAGGTGCTCGGACTGGATTTAGGTAAAGAACAGGTCTCATGCACTCCTTTAACTCACTACTATATTCCAGAAAAAACTATGGATTCAATAACTTCACCTGCTGCCATCCACTACTAGACTACTGCAAAAAAAAAAAAAATACAACTGTAACCTATATTATATTTCAAATACAATTTTTGTCTTTTTTTCTACTCTCCCTCCCCTTTCAAGTTGCTTTACCTTAATTAGGACACTGTAGAAAGGAAAAAAAATCCAACATACTTAACATATTCCAGGCTTGAACACTCTTCAATTAGTTTTGCAACATATTTGGCTCCAACATCAGTGATCTGATTGTTGTATAAGCTTAAAGAAAAATCACATTGGTAAAAATAGGTTATTACTGCTGTTAAATATTTACAACCTGAATGTTTTATGCTGCACACATAGCATCTATCTTTTCTATACAGCTTTGTACATATTCACAGTTGCTTGTATTTCTATTTTGATATATAATTCATATTGTGATGGGCTAGATTTAAATATAAGGAGACCAGACTGCAAATCATGAATATTTATATAATTTTTAAAATAAATGGTCTCCACAAGCAAACAAAGCTTTCCTTTATTCCTGTGCTCATACAGAAATAATACTGCCAGAAGATAAGTCAAAAGAGAAAACACCATAATGTACCTTTGGTCTTTTAAAAGTCATAAAATCCCCTTGCAAATATTACTGAAGAGCAGATATCTGAGCAGTTGTACTTACATTAGGGCACTGGAAAAAAAAAGCTATTCTTGGTATTCAAGTTCACCTTTCAAAAAGTCATTTTATGTAGCTACTTAACCAAGAGCAGGAAGTCAGAGCTAATGTGCCTTCCAGCTTCAACTTCATTAAGAACTAATTAAGCTCTTGAAAGAAATTGGTATCATGAACATGACACTTGAAACTGCATGTTCCTGACACCAGTCTCTATGAAGCTGTATCTGCTTTGCATAGTGGAAATAAATCAGTTTACAGCACAGAAAACAGAAGGCTGTAACTACACACTCTGTTGCTTGCACTCTCTCCCTTCCACAGCAGAAGGCTTTTGGTATAAAATTAGCATGCCCACACAGTTCAGTAACCTGACAGTGGTCCACACTGTGTCACAGAAGGGTTTGATGCCCGCAGGAGGCCACCCCATGAGGCAGAGTGATGGGAGAGGAAGCTGTGGTCCGTGTCCCAGTGAACTGTTCCAGCATAATTTTTGACACAAAAAGCTGCTGTGCTTAAATGAGGAGGTAACTGTAGTTTCTACCGCACCTCTGCTGTGTCAGTACTGTCAGCATTGGAGTTTCATTTTCTAGTATCACTGCTGAGTGTTTTGCTCCCAGCTGGGTACATACCCCAAGAAAGACACAATTTGGTACTTGGAGAGTTCTTCATACAAGATCCTTACGCCGTGATCTGTGACCTGATTTACACTGAGCCTGTAAAGAAGGGAAGGAAAAGTCTGAATCAATACGTATTACAAGTGTTCATAACCCATGAGTTAACACATGACTGGAGGCCTGTGCATTTTCCTCTGATATTTTTAAAGGTCCTTATGCCACGTATTAAAAGCTGTTAAGGGAAATGTGAGCTCAGCTTTATATGGCTCACTCCAAAACCGATAAAAATCAGAAACCCCGGATCTCCTAGGTAATGCTCTGGAAGCTGTCCACAGAACTGAGAACAATAAAATGTAGGAAGTCAGACACCAGATAAACATCTCACCCTCCTCCTGTGCTTACTGTGATTCCAGGAAGAAAGTTTGCTTAACACCCTAGCAAAAGCAAGCTGTCCAAACTACTAGTCTTGCAATGTTCTCTCTGAGTACGTAGTGAAAGCCAGGCATCTTGAAAGTCACAACACATTCAGGCTTCACCAAATAAAGGTTGTGAAAAGCCCTGGCCAGAAAACAGGACTGTGGTCCCATGGGTGTGCTAGATGTTTCTAATTTTATTGTCCCAGCCAGACATGAAACAAATCAATGTCAGTCATTCACAGAATGAAAATACTTCTCACTGCTGTTTGGAGGTGGGTAGTTTTTGTTGATGCTTTTTTTTTTTTTTGTAACTTCTCAAGCTTTTTCACCTTCACTAAATGGGACAGGCTCAAGTGAAGCATTCCAATTGCCATGAATTGCATTTTCTGGGTAAAGCTGTTCCTATGAAAGCATTTTGACCACATTTATTTTGTACACAAATTCAGTAGCTGATGTTTTCCTGCGGAGAGTCCCTTATCCCCAACAGCCTCCATAGCCTTTGCTAGTTAGCAACCTGATCCCTTTGGAATGCACTAGCACACAGGAGAAATCAGCCAATTTCTACAGATCAGAACAGTCTGCTTCTTTGAAAGGGATGGTTAAGCTGTTGGAAACATTTCCTGACCTGCAGAAATTGCTTATTAGAAATGAATGTCCCAGCATCTTGAGATCCATAAAGACAAAAAGGCAGCCTAAAAGACTGTTTTGGTGCTGGGAATGGTGTTAAGACCACACTGCATATGGCATGATCACATGATAGGCACAAAGAATGAAACGCTGGCCTTTTCTTCTTTGTTTTGTCTTACATACTTATGCATTTTCCCCAGGAGTTTCCTTATTGCTTTCTCTTGGGAGGTCAATTTCCAAATAACTGGAAAAAAACCAAGTGTCACTTGCTTTGATTTATTCCTAGAGGAAAACAACGCAGAGTGCAGCCAAAGAGGAGGAATAAATCCAGTTGCTAAAAAAACATTCTCATGAGGCTGAAGAAGCTTTAAAAAAGATATATATGAAGTTCCCGATTTTCTGCACCTAAATGTTTGGACAAATAAGATATAGCTACATGGCACAACCTCAAAGGGATGGAGGTGAAACAATCTGGCCTGAGATGTTAGAGGTGGAGTTAGTTCTCCCTGTTCACACCAAGCCATGTTCTCCCTTCACATCACCTCAGTGAAACACCACATCTGAAGATGTCAACTACATCCTTTCATGGACTACTATGTGATAGCTTTTGTCCTATGAAAGCCAGACATTTTGGCAGCATGCAAAAGCAAGAAATTCAGCACTTTGGATCAAGGGTTATTGTGAACAGCAGATCCTTCCTTACCCCTTATGACCAAGGGCAGAGATGGCCTCAGGCAATCTTCAGATAATGGAGAGTGCCCTTCTGTTTCCTTCTTCCCTTAAGCACTTTCTCTCATAAAAATCCTCTTCTGAGACAAAACAATTTGAGATGGAGCTAGCTAAACCTACAGGTTTAAACAGTCTGTGCTTCTAAGGACTTCTTACCACCCTTTCCATTTTGGTTTCCAAATTCACAGCTTATCCCTGCTCCTGTGACTAAATGAACAAAGATTTCAGAAGATATGAAACATTAATTTCCAGCAGCAGTAATCCTCATCTTTCTCCACTTCCAAGATCAATTCCTTCAACCTACCAGTTTGTGGAATAAATGAAGGATAAGCAAGGACCTGCTTACGTACAGAGACTCCTACCTGATCACTGCAAGCTTGCTGAAACAAGGTTGCAGCTGTTTTATTCCATAGTCATTGATGTTGTTGTTGTCCAAATCCAGAGCCAGGCGCTTTTGGAAGTGGTGCACAACAAAGGAAATGGCACTGCAGTCGGCAGAGCAGGCGTTGCAGTAGGTCAGCTTGATGTAGTTGGCATGCATGCGGCGAGCAGCCATCCTCCCCACCTTCTCACTCTGCGTCTCGTACAGGCACCTCAGCATCCACACAAAGTTGGGCTGCACCTGCACCTGATTGTAGCTCGTAAGCCTGGACCGAGTGAAGCCTTTCAGGTGGGATTTCATGCTCTCCGCAAGGTATGTGATGAGTGTTTTTCTCTTCCTCTTAATGACTGCAGGCGAAACTAAATGTCTGAAGAGCTTCTGCTTGGATCCAGAAAGTAGGCCACAAAGAAACATGTTGGTAAAATTAAAGTGTTCTTTATTTTGGAAAGGGTTCTCCCCCGCTATACGTTTCTTCAACCAGGGGATACGAAGGCAAGTAGGCTGGGCAGTCTCAAAGGAAGAACATTCATTGAAAAACTCAAGTAATTCCTTGGCACCCACCTTCTCCTCAATAACCAGAAACAATGCTGTGAAAAAAGACTGAAGGGTTACATGCAAGAACTCATAAGTGGCCTGACTGTCACAGCCACTGTAACTTTTAACTGTCCTGAGAAAGCCCAGTTGCAAATCTTCTTCAGAGATGTTTGCCGATGAGACCTTCTCTTGCTCAAAGATAAAGAAAGAGTTCTCCATCCCTTTGTATGCCATTTTACCCAAAGCTAGAAGAGTTTCCTTTCTTGATTTGAACATCTCTGCTTGGCTCCTGATATTGTTCTTCAGCAAACTTGTTTTCACAGATCGGTTCAAGTGGACTTCAATCATGAGCAAAAATACATCTGTCAATGTAACGGAACTGTCTGGAAGCTCGTGGTTGTCAAACATGGAATGGAAGTGTTCATAGCATTTAAAGATAATCCAGCAAAATAAAGGCACTGAACACAAACTGCAGAGATTTGGGTTAGCTTCCAGCTGGTTTGATACCAGTGCTCGTTTCCGCTCATCTCTGAAAAACATAGCTGTGTATTCCTTCAGGTTATTCTTGGAGAAACCACGGAGGAACACTTTCTTCCTAATGATATTTTTTTGGATCTCAGTTCCTGTCCTGGCAGTAAGAATTTTCTTGCATCCCTTAAGAAGCTTTCCTCTGAGAAGGCTTACGAGCAGTGCCAGAGGGTGGATGGGTTCATTGGGTGAGCATATCTCAGGTACACTGCTGAGATCAAAGTTGGAATAGATCTCATCAAAGCCATCAAAAGTGAAAAGAACTGTATGAGGGAACTGCAAGATGTGATGGAACACTTCTGTGGGGTCCTGGTCTGGGTAGCAATTATATTTGAAGAGCAGGTCTTTCAAACATATGGCTTCATCTTCCTTGAAGCAGCTAAACATCCTACACCGAAAACGGAAGAAAAACTTGGCCCCTATGTCCAATTCTTTTCTGGCCCAAAGGCTCTGTATCTTTTGCAGCAAGATGGATTTTCCAATTCCTGCATCACCATAGACATAAACAGTCTCTCCATCTTCATTAATTACCCCGACTGCATCATCAAAAAGGGCTTCTAATTGACCCACCTGGCCAAGACTCTCATTGTTAAAATTGACCAGCTCCATTATACTGTCGGAGTAGATTTCTTCAAGTAGCATCTCCTCCCTCTGAGCATACAACATAACAAACTTGGAGTCCCGTCCCAGTTCATGTCTGAGTTTCTGGCAATACCTGCTAACTAAAAAGACAGTGAACTATTACTAAAAAGACTATTATTTAAAAACCTATGTATACAATGACCCACCCCTTTGAGAACTCAGAGGGGGTAATAAACAAAAGTAATTCTAATGTGAAAAGGATTTTTTGGCAGATTGATTCTATTTGTGCTGCCATCATCACTCACTTGGGAAATTCAGGTGCTAAAGAAAGGTCACATGTGAGCCACCATTTCCTGGCAGCCAGTACTGATGCTGCATTGGTTTAAGGGGCTGCTATCCTTCAGCTGAGACTCAAAGCCAAGCCCCTGACCCTTTGTTAAAGGCTGCTTAACTCTCTGCAAAGGCTTGTAGGAGTTGTTGGCCACTGATTTCACTGTACTCATATGCTACCTGCAGTTCTATCAGGTAGGTATTCTTTCCTAACTTCTTTGGTCATTTATATTGTAAATAGAAGCCATGCATTTTAGAAACAAAGTGCCAGGCACCTCAAAAGATTTTTTTTAAGATGACAACAAAAAATAAGAATCTCAGTTATTGCGCAATGTTGGCTTGTGTTTTTCAACAGAAATTTTGCTTCAGATCGGGACAAATTATATTTATGTAGTATGGGAAAACCTCTCCAGAGGAAATAATTTCTGCAATACTTAAACTCTGATTTTTAGGATTGCTAAAAATCGTCATTTAGGATGACAGAATAATTCTGGTTGGAAGGGATGCCAGAAGGTCTAGTCCTACCTCCTGCTGAGAATGGGATCATTTATGACATCAGATGAGGTTACTCAGGGCTTTGTCTAGTTGGATCTTGAAAACCCCCAAGCATGGAGACTGCACAGCCTCTCTGCTCAACCTGCCTCATTGCTTGACTGTTCTCATCATGAAATACTAGCTAGTCCATTGCCAAAACACCACAGTGTTGCTAACAAATTGTAGCAGAGACCTAGAAAATACTACAGCTGGTACAAGGTGGTTCTGCCATTGTGTTATATATCCACAAACAAATGCAGAAAGAACCTGAGTTTAACAAAACAGGATGTAATTTATCAACATCACCCTTGTGTTACACAGTGTGCCTTTTAATTTGGCCACCACTGCTAGCAAGCACACAGTTATTTTCCCTGGCTGTGCCTGTCTAAACTCTTACTCTTCTGTCACCTGGTTGGAGCTTCCTACATAGCAGGGCAGTTCTAAGGGAAGGGATAGAGAAGCATGACCTTACCTGGATCTGTATTTACCACAGGTTTACTACAAATACTCTCTGAAGGCTCATAACCTATTTCATCCAGCCAAGGCTGAAGTTCATAGTAAGCATCAGTGACTTTCTGCAGGACATAGATGAAATATTCTGAAACTTCTTCTCCCTTGCTTTGAACCAAGTCTAGAATTTTGCGAACCTGAAGAAACACCATGGGAAAAATCACTGACATACAGCATTTTATCATAGTAACACTTGTTAACTGCTTTAGGATCCTTTCTGGACTGGAGCAGGGGGCCAAAATCAAAGTGGCTGCTTCAAAAGGGTGAAATCAAAATCTAGCTCTGAATTTGAACCAACACAAAACTCAACTGATGCTTGTGTTTGAATGTTGCAAGAGAGTTGGTTCTGCAATTTAAGGTCTGAACTTGCAGCTCAATCATGTATCAACCAGAAACAAAACAGATGAATACCACTCCTCAAGAGGGAACCCAAAAGATTTCCTCAGCTTGGCTAGATAGTGTATTTTAAATCCTGTGCTGGTTAAAATGAAAATAGAGGTGGTTTGTCAGTGCCGTAAATTCACCCCCTGTATTGTAAGTACTCCAGTCACATTTGGATTTACCTCAGGATCCAGCCAGGTCCAGAGCAGGGTAGGCTGAATCTGTCCCTGGATCTTAACGCTGAGCCAAAACCCTACAACTTTTCCTTCCAACACAGCAACTCAGTTCTTCAGGCTCTCTCTGTACAATGGCCCCACTGCCTGCAGCTGTTACCAAAACTAATGGCTACCAGGCAGTGGCTGGAGCAGTTCAGCACGAAGTGTCACCTCCACAGGCAAGGCAGAGGGTGATCTCTGTGCACCAGTACAAGGCAGCCCTAGTACAAAACCCTCTGCAAGACAGAGCAATCATCTGGGGGCACATTTTGAATGTCAGGATCCCCTTGCTAGAAATGAATGAAGAATGCAGTTCTAAACCAGACAAAGGGTTTCCAGAGACTGGTCTCTTGTAAGCTTAAATCAGGGTGATGATTACGTGCAGCACAGCAAACACATGGAGCTTTTTGTGACAATTTGTATGCTCTAAAAAGCAACTTTATGCCTTCCAAAGAAGCTCCCACAGAGTCCACTTCACTTACACTAGTGTGGCCTGCCCTCTGTCTCTGCTAAGGCTCCTGATGCATGGCCTCCCCCTCAGCTTTGGTACAATCATGCATATTATGCTGAACAACAAGAAATTGAGATAATCATACAGTGTGCATTTATTCAGCTTTGACCCTACACACAGTGTGAGCACTGTGTTACCATTTCAACATGCCAGCAAGAATGATTATTTTATGAAAATCTGCACTGTTGGTGAAGTCCAAGGTCTTTGAATTTTTTATGGTTTGCCTGCCCCTAACTGTGACAGGGCTCTGAAGCTGCATGATTGGTTGGTCTGGGAAACAATCTCCTCAGCTGTTTCAAGTTATGATGCAAAGACCAACTGCATACACAGTAATTTTCTCCTAACAAAAGACCAGGAAATAATTTTTGCTACTGATGTTTGAAGATGAATTAAAAACTCAAATATGCCAGGACACATCAATTTTCCATAGAAACATTTACAATGTACATAGATCTTTAAAGAGAAAGGAAGGTGTTCATACAGACAACAAGCAATCACTAACTTCTAAAACAACATTTCATTTCTGTCTCTCCTAAAGCAGGATGATCTGTCCCACAGCATCCTAAAGCAGATTTTCCTTGCTATACTCTAACAACCATGTGGCCACCGCTTTATCAGAGGACAAAGCTGCAGCTGGGAGGGACAAAACAGCAAATATCACCCTGCTAGTTCTTACAGCTGCCAACAGGCATTACCAGCAGTGCCAGCAGTGCTGGAAAGGGATGTGCTGGAGATGCTCATCCAGGAAGAATGGGATGGGAAAACTCCAAAATAACCAAGATTAGAAAATACACTAGATGTAAAATTGTCAGATAAACCCTTAAAATTTGGTGACAAACTGAAAGTAACCAAAAGCTTCACTGGCTAGAGGAAAAAAAAATTGTACCTTATCTGCTTGAGTAGGAAACTGGACAGCGATCTCTGCATCTTCAGCGGAGAAGTAGTCATTCTTCATCAAGTTATCAATCAAACACTGTGTGTTTCGGATCCTACCAACCAGAAGCTCTCGGTGAACCTTCAGCAAAGCAATGAAGGATTGAGGGCTTGCTCCTGGAGGTTTTTTCACAGAAATATCCACATTAGCACAAAGTTGGCCTTCCATAGTTGAGATACCAAGAAACTGCTCCACCAAGCCTCATCTTTGACAAACTGTCCATTTGTAGTGACAGGTCAGCTTGGATTTAACTTCAGGCAAACAAGAAATCTGTCCTTCACATCACCGAGCCTGCAAAAAGTAATTGTACAGAACCTCAGTTTAAACCTTATTCTATGCACATACATCCTCCAATTAGACATCACAGAATACTCCCAAACTCTGTGTAGTATCATGGCCAACTTTTTTATAAGGTTTCTTCCTTAGGTACTTCCATTTATTTGTTCAGGTTTTGAAAAATAAAATATCTGTAACAGGCAGTCTCCCTCCTGTACCAGTATTTTACTGTAGCTTGCCTCAAACACCACCACTGGCGTCTGCTTTATTAACTGCCTGTTCCTAGTGCATCATTTAATATTTTTTATTAGCTTTTCATGTTTCAGTAGACAAAGCAGGGCATCTGTCCAGACATAATCTGGACAAGGAAATAAACGGAATAAAATTATGCTTCATAGCAAT
Source organism: Corvus brachyrhynchos (assembly GCF_000691975.1). Taxonomy (NCBI): domain Eukaryota; kingdom Metazoa; phylum Chordata; class Aves; order Passeriformes; family Corvidae; genus Corvus; species Corvus brachyrhynchos. The sequence goes on from NW_008238330.1 coordinate 11,957,505, forward strand.
TAATTTTGTCGGAGGAATTAATTTATAGTAGCAATTCACTCTGCTTTTTCGTTGTTACAGCAAGAGACTCTGTACAAAGTGCTGCCAATATAGTACCCATTCCTGAAAGCAAGGCTTTGTGAACTCTGAGGCAGTTTCAGCTAAACTAGGGTAAAGAGTTTAGCTTCAGGACACCAGATTCACCAACATCAGGAGGGATGTTATTTTGAAACCATACTCTTTAGCATGAATGCTCTCTCCTTGTCTGCAAATATATACACAGTGTATGCCCTTGTTCTCCACACCCCTTCTTGGGAAATCTTTTTAGACGGCCATTTATTCCTATTTTTTTCTACAAGGCATAAAGCAAGAGGAATCAGGATCAGACTGCTCTCTATTGTATTACTAAAGCAGGGCTTCTTGTGACTGTAATTAATGTGTCTACCATATAGTAGGCATGAAGCTATATTGTAATTACAATTCAACAGTAAGCTCTTTTAGGTACTATCTGGGTACAAACTTGCACATACGATTTCCCATGCAGGAAGCTAATTTTTTGCCAAGATCACTACTGAATCACCTCCACAGAGACAACGAGAATTTGCATGATCAACACAAATGACTGTCATCGCCCAGTAACAGTTAAAACATACTGTTGTTTCAGCAGGTCAAGGGATATCTGGAAAAATGTTCTTAGATTCTGATTACAGTCATATCAACAAAAACAAAAGACACACCCCTCCAACAAATCTGTAACTGTGCCAACTCTGCTGCTACAAAATTCTCACAATTTCCCAAGACATTCACAGTGATGGCAAACTTTTTCAAATGCTCCCCAGAGATCCCCTGACAAGCTGTAACTGAGCCCTGCCAGCTCACAGATTACTCTAAATGACCTGCTACTGGAACAATCTCACTTCCATGCATTTTCTATACCAGAAGCTGCTGTCTGCATCAGTGAAGCTTTGCCTGCTTGATGCTGGAGAAAGACATAGTTTATGCTACTGCATTTTAGTGATACTAACTATCTACACTCAAACCAGCAGGGCAAACCAGCTTAGCTCCTCGGATTTCCCAATAGGTCCCAGCTTACGGTTGCTGACCCGCATGGATGCAGATAACTGCATTAAGAGTTGGGCTCTCCAAGGGCTGAGACCCGGCAAATCCCCAGCATAACTGTTCTGGGTCACAGCCAACTCCCAAAACGGCAAAACTGTTTCAAACAAACGGAATGTAACCAAGTGATCTGAATTTCTTACCACACCAGTGACTGCATCTACTCAGACAGATCAACCTTTCATTACGCCATTCAGATGACCCACCCGAGGAAGTGGCTGATTTCTGAGTCACTCAGCTTCCTAGAATCCACACTGGCACATCATTTTGTTCAAGAAGGCTCATTCCATAAATGAAGACCAAACATGTTGAAAACACCACTTACTCTAAAGCTTTTTTAGGCTTTAGTTAAAGAGACAGCATCCTCTTAAAACATGCAGTAAAAATATTAACCCTGTTCTTTCAAGATACTGCATCCACCCAACATTCCCTGCTTGCTTTGGTTGTTCTAGGACCACATTATTCTAATGCATTTTCTTTCTTCCCACTTTGTAAGAAGAAGTGAGACAAATATTCAGAAAACCGTAAGAATGAACCAAAGCACTGTCAAGTGTACAAACCAAATAGAGGCATTTTCTTCACTCTTTCAGTTCCATCTACAAAGAGCACAAGAAAAGAAAGAAGAAATACAGCAGCAGGACAGAACATGAAAAATATGGAATGACCAGAAGGCCTCAAAGATGTCTGCCCTGCATCTGACTACATCCAAGTCAGTACAAATCCTGGTTACTACTAGAAGGGGTGTGCATACATATGCTGCAGGACAGAGCATGTTCCCTTTCACACAGGGTCATCTGCAGGGGAATGGAGAAACAAGAAACCAAGCAAAAAGGAATATTAAGTAAGGCTAAACATCAGGGAGAAAAGGAGAAAGAACAAAAATGCCAAGGAGCAAAGTCAGGACTAGAAATATGAATTCTGTGCATGGTGACGTACTCAGTGATATTTTCAATGAAAATATTAAATTTAATGCAAAACCCCACACCATCCAGTACTGGAGTACGCAGTACTTTTCATCAGTACTTTTTAATAAGAAAAAATGGAAATTTCCACCATTCACAGACTAAGAAAATCCATACCAGATGAAGAGCTGAACACTTTAAATGTTGCTGGAACAGAAAGACTTCCTGCTACATTTTTTTCATAGCAAAGTGTACTAGCTGTATGAAAAAACTTGACATATATGATTCTGTTTCACTAGGGCTTTCTTGGTGTTGTTGGGGTTTTTTTTTGGTGGCGCTTTTTAAAACATGAGGCCAATGTGTGACAACATGAGGTCCCCAGCTTATCTGCAAGCCCATCACCTCTCTTTCTGGAAAAAATCCCAGCTTCCACAGTGCTTCAATGTGAGTTTTTTTCAGTGAGGGAACACAAGGTTACTATGTCTCTTGTGGAAGGATCTGTTAGTTTTACAACGCTAGGTTACACATCTGGTATGTTTAAAGGTAAGTGCTTATGCAGCTTGTTGAAAGCACTTCCTTGCTAAAGTGCATATAGCGTTCTTTGCCTTATCTTGGGCCCTCCAGATGCTGGATTCAATTCCAGTGCAATTCATCTGACTGATGTTGCATCAGTAATGGGGATGCTGTTAGAAAAGACTGAGACATACATTAACGTGAGACACCTCAGTGCACTGTCTTCCATTTCTAAAAGGGCTAAAGTGAATAAAATAATTTTTATGAAACACACCTTAAGGCTCTTACAAGTTGCAGTCAAAACAGATCACCTATTCTAACAGCAAGAGTTTGTGAACACATCTATTTGGAGAAATGAGCAAGAAAAAGGGAAGGATTTGCAAGCTTGACAGAGTAGCTGAAACAGCAGAACACCTAAGGAGGAATGGAGACAGCAAGACAGATGATACCTGAGTGAAGCAGGAGTCTGGTATGGGGAGACACCAGGAGGAACACTCATGGGGAAAAGCTTCCTATCTGGGAACAGAATGGGTTTCTTGCTCCTAAGAGGAAAAAACAATGACTTACTGAAGAGGCTGCCAATGATGTTGGAGCGGAAATGCAGTTAGCCATTTTGAGGACAGCAAAGTCCATCAGGTGAAGAAGACAGGAAACAGACTAGAAGGAATTAAAAAGAACCTGAGAGTAGAGTGCTTAGCCACCAGCTGTAAAAGCCAAGAAGAAAGGGAAGAAAGGGAAGACAGGGCCTTGGCCAAATGAAATGTTGCTGGGGATTGAAGCGATGTGAGAAGCAACAGTAAGTGTGGCAATCAATGCTATCATAAACCTGTGTAACTGAGAATAAGAAAGAGGAAGTGAGACGGGGATCAGGCCAGGAATAAGGAGGGAAATGAAAAAGGGAAATGAAATTTGTCATAGTAAGAGGTACAGTAAAAGCATCAGTGCCTCCAGCAAGGTTTTGTACAATCCATGTCAATAAGCTGCAGTGGTGCTGATGGCTTTTGCATGAAGGCACTGGCACTTTTGTCTAGTGTTTCCTCTGAGTTCCCTCTACTCTCAGCATTGTGCAAGCATATATACATTTCTATTTTTCCTGGCCCTGCCCTCCTCACGTCCTCTTTTCACTGAGATCTCCTTGCTCTTCTAACAAAACTGCTATGCCTGTTCCACTTGCAGTGCTGCAAGACCCCTGGCAGCAAAGAATGTGCTGGTTTATTGCAACAAGGTCTTGTCAAAGGTAAATGCTGTAGATAAAGGGGCTGAAGGATCTCACATACTAGCTAAAAAACATTTCCACTTTTGGGTCAGCTAGGGAATTGAGTTCTTATTGAGCTGGCTGCTCCAAAGGAGACTATGTAGGATGATGCAGTAAAGACAATACAAGGAGCAACTTAATTAACAACTGTTCCTTAAAGCAGCTGATTTGAGACCAATCTAGAATATTTCTGAAGAGCAGAAAACTCAGTCAATACTACTTCTTCTGCAGTCTTGCTACTCTGACAAGAAAGTTCCTCTAAATTGCCTGTGAAATAAAGTCCTGTGCTACTTACCCAGTTATCTGCAGCCAGTAGCTGGAATATCTTCAGGATTTACACAGCACCTAGTAGCCAGCTCTGGCAGGGCAACAGTGAGACACACAAACCTGAGTGCCAGCCCAGGGCTAGTGGAGTCCCCGCTAGCAAAGCCTTCTGTCCATAGCATTCAAAACGCAATTACTCTTCCAGAGGTGGCTGTATGAAAACAATGCTCCATTTCACATGAAATGGAGCCCTGTACCCTTTGTGTCTCCAAGTCAGATTTGTTTCCTGAGAAAAGCTATTTTACAGCTACTCACTACAGAGTCATTACAGCAAGAGGAGAACAGGAAACTTTGCCGTGCTTGGTAATCTGGACTCAATCAGGTCAGTATAAATTCAACTTTTTGCTATCATGGGGAGAGACAGGAAAGAGACCAATTTTCCACATCTTATGTCATGCATGCAACAGCAGTCAGTCTTTGACTATAATGAGTGAATAAGACACCTATTTCCACACAGCAGCTATTTTACTTAGCTCAAGAACAGTAAAACACATGCAGAGATCAGAGGCAAATGGGCACATATGCTACACAAAAAGCCTGCCAGTTTGATGAGGAGCAATGCAATGTATTCCCAAAGGTACTAAAAAATAGCCTTTTATTTTTATAGCAAAAATAGTGCATTGGTAGAGCTTGTACGGAGTCTCTGTGCAGATCTTAAATTATTCTGTTTGTGTAAATTAAAGCATACTCATCACACCCCACTTCACAATCTCTAACTATCATCACTCATGCTACATATGTCAATAAATGCCCAGGGAGCCATATGTTAACATCACGTTCCTGTAAATCCATTACAACTCATGTGCTCTTGCATCGCTCTGGGGTCATGGAGATCAGCATCTTTCAGTGGTTTTTCCTCCCTCCCTCCCCTCTCTCTCTTCTGACTGTATCATAAACTTCTGTAAGCATCTCTAGTTATTTGAAGAGCAACAGACACAAAAGAACACAGAAGAAATTATTTCTGCCTCCATCTGGTAAAATGGCAGGCTTTTCTTTAAAAGGCACAGGCTTTGACAGAAATATTCACATCCCTCACAGGTTTTGTTCCTACGTATCCTAATTCTATTTGTATAGAAAGAGAACTTTATATATAGTGTTTGGATGCATTAAGAAGCCCCTGCCAGAAAGACTTTATGTGGCTTCCTTATAACTCCTTCCCGGTGGGAAAAGATCAATAAATAATAAGTAGCCACAACTAGAAAGCAAAGGAATTTTCTCCAATCAGAGAAATCTTGTGGATTTTTGTCGTTGTTGTTGTTAAGAGATAGAGGAGGAGGGGGCAATTTACTGCTGTCTATAAACATGGGACCGCTTTTCTACTGTCATTTACTATTTTCACATTCAAGCAGCAGTGAATCCTACAAGGAAAAGTTGCAGCTGATAGAATCGCGGCCAGGCCACGGGGCACCATCCTGCCCTGCG
>NW_008238330.1:11963879-11975025 GCF_000691975.1 Corvus brachyrhynchos
CGGCGGCGAAGGGAGGGACGCCAGAGGAGGAGCCCACGGGCGCTTCCCTCACCCCTCTCCCGCCCCACACATGGTCTCTCCTCCCCAGCGGGAAGCGGCTCCTCCCTGCGCAGGAATAGCCAAAGGCTTCCCGTTCACCAACTCCGCATTCCCCTCCGCACCCACCCGGCCTCCTCCCCGGAGAGATGCCAGGGGTCCCCCTGCAGCCACCATTTCCCTCAGTCAATCTCCGCCCCCCGCAAGGACACTTCCAGGGTATTATTTCTGTTTTCTTCACCCATTTAAAAGCTGAAAAGCCCGAAGGTGCAAGGTAAGGGTAAGGCAGAAGAAGCGGTGCTGATGCAAAGGAGTGTGTTCATGCATAGTTTTGCGCTCCTATTGACATTACATCTATTAAAAAGCACAAACAGCCCATAGAGGCTTCAGCTGCGTTCCCACATCACCAGTTTTCACTTACATAAGCAACACAGTCTGCCCAGGGAGGTCGTGGAGTCTCCCTCTCCAGAGACATTCCAAACCCACCTGGACGTGTTCCTGTGTCACCTGCTCGAGGTGACCCTGCCTTAGCAGGGTGTTGGACTGGATGATCTCCAGCGGTCCCTTCCAACCTTAAACAATCTGCGATTCTGTGATATTCTTGAAGAGTGCACATTGAACAGGCATAGCAGTTTGGTAATCAAGAGTTTTATTTACTCAAACTAGACAGTGCTAATACAGAAAGTATAATGTTTCACAGCAGTCATCGTACCCAGCTCTGAAAACAGGCATATTACAGCAGGACAGCACCTACACATACCTGGCAGAAGTTTATAGAAAACATTTTATAGAGAGGAGACATGGTCAGTCTGTTATTTTATCATTTATCTAAGCAGTCACACAGTGACATCAATTCTATCTTACACCCCTCTGTACATCAAGAGAAAAAAAATACACTGTAGAGAAGATCTCTCAGTGATTTGACATCTCCTAGGTTGTCAAACTTTCCTCATCCCCCATAGACTAACTGCAGGGGTTGCAAAATACCACGAAAATAAATACTCTGTATGTTACAAAAGCTTCCAGTTTTGCATTGGATTGTCAAAGCTGTGGGGAGAAAAAACCCCCAAAAAACACAAGAGGCCAAGTTCGTTCGTTTGGGGTTTACCAGACAAACAAAGCCACAGAATAAATGTGCTAGGATTCAAAGGAAACTTCCTGATTTCACTGAATATGAGACCAAGGCCTAGACAGGCAAACAAGCCAGTCAAAAAGGTAATTAAAAACCTCTTTGAAATATCAAACTAAAACGAATTCTTTAAAAATCTCTTTGTTATAACTAACTAGTTCACCTATGACAATCACTAGACATTGAAAGGAGGAAGCTATGATGGTTTGAATGAGATGCTTTGCTGAATGTTGTCTTCTAGGCTGCCTTTTGGACTTACACTTAGAAACATGGAAGGAGTTAAAAAAATACTACATTTCTTTCTTTGTTAACTGTATAAACAGGAACTCCACAGCATCAGATAGGTTGGGGTTTAAACCATTACGAGAAGTAGCAGAGAAAAAGGTTTACCCTTAGAGTTTTGAGTTTACTTTGCATCTAAAAAAATCTAGTCGTGTATACAACTTTTAAAAACAGAGGGCCTGATCCTGCAGCCCTTATTCCTCAGAAAGCAACAGGCACCAAAACTCATGAAGACGGCCTTTTCCTTTTAAAAGGGTCAGTAAACTGGACATGAAGCACAAATTTGCATGCAGCACTGCATGACAAGTTACAGAATAATTTCTAAATCTGCAAAAACTTCAGCATGTACTCAAGCTATACATACAAAGAGAAGTTACCAATGTCACTGTGTCTTCAGACTGCAAATTATGTCTAATGGTTTACTGTAGATGCACAGCAAACTCATTTTTTCTTGATAAAGAAACTGCTGACCAGCAGTGAGAAGAGGTATCTAAATCAAGGTGAATGGCCAAGAAAATGCAGAGGTATTCTATGCAGAATTTATTTTCTCTCCTTTAATAGAAGCTTCAATCTCTTCCATGATTGGCACCGGTCCTGCATAGTTATTAGTTTCAATAGCTTCTAATTTCTCCTGATAACCAGTTGGCAAGCCATTCTGTTTTGCACCCATGCAGATGACCTATAATTAAAAGGGGGGGAAAAAAGGCCTTCAGTAATAGAAAGGACAGACTCCTCCAAATAATCACTTCAGTAGGAAGAACCATTTAAGTTACCAGAGAATTAATCTCAAACAGCGCTATTTGTACCTAAGGATAGCCACAGGCTTCTGGGAGACCACTGAAGACCAGAACAGCATGAATAAAATTACTCTGAAAAGGCTTTTAACTACCCTTATGATTCTGATGTGTTACTAAAGTGCACAAGACTCTATAATTAAGCTGTTATTCAGTCATTCCATTCTTTCTTCCAGAGAGGATGATAACTTCAATAATATATGATGCTTCTCACTCAGGTGTGACAGTAAAGCTGGCTAAAGGTTTAAAAAGTAGTTATTTTTAAAATTAAGCAGTTGAAATCCAAAGGACAACAATGAGTACCTAGACAAGGTACAGGAGTAACAGAAACAGATACTTAACAGTGAAAAAGCACAGATTCCTGAGTTTGTTATTGCAGATTTCCTTCCATATACAAAAGAAATGGAAGTATTGGTGTGGAAGAAAAGATGTGACAGTGAGAGGAAAAGAAGAAGTAGTAGCAACATGGCTGGAAGGAAACACCAGCAAGCTTGCATATATAAATGAATATTCTTAATATGTTTTCATGCATTTAATAGCATGCACTTCAAGATGAGGTATCTAGAAAGAATGAACTTTGCCACAAAAAGTACATAACAGTAGATGGATGTAGTTCAATCACTATGTGCTGATGCAGTCACCTTTTAAGTTTTTAGCTCTCCTGCCTGGTTAACTTAACAAAAAAAAAAAAAAAAGCTGAGGGCAGAGGAGAGGAACTAACAACTGCTCCTGACAGGACCAGGAGGGAATGATGAAGTTGCCAATAGTGGAGGTCTGCACTTATAGCATACCAATGAGAGCTGACACACAGCAGCAGACTACATATTAACTCCCTGAAAAGCCCTAAAGATCTGCCTTGCCACAAGGTGGGTTGGCAGGGAGGAGGTTTGTGGAATACCAGAGCCTGCTTTCTAAACAAGCCCTCTCTTCAGCAGTCCCACAGCAGCCGGCCTTAGCTGTGCTCCTGGAAGTCAATTGATAGGAATGAGTTCCTCAGTTTGGAGAAGGCGGCACACTTGGGATTTCACAGCCTCACACCCAGTTTCTTTACTTCAGGGAGGAAAAGCCAGCTGCAGTGACGTCTGTGTAGCAGCACTAACAGCTGCACCACTCAGACACACCACCCCAGCCTGGGCCTGCACCAGATCTCACAAGCTAAGCAGGTCAGGCCTGCTGTGTGACTGCATCATGTGTCTTTACAGAGTCAGTGTTGCAGAACAGTGTTGAAACACTTCTGCCTCATCAGCCATCAAGGGGGAAACCTGCAGTGCTCGGCAATGCTGCTGGAGTCCTGTGATGTACTGATGATGTGCCTGGTAAAAGGCAGCAGGCAGACGCCTGTATTAAGTGACAGCAAGTACTTCCCAAGACAGTAAGGATAATCCACGTCCTTGAAACTACAAGTCAGGTGCTGTATTTTCCCCACAGAAGCCTCCCTCCATCCTTTTAGTGGAGTACATTAATTTTTCAAACAGAGAATTGCTGCATATATGTGAACAATATCCTCCAGAAATCCCTGTGCCAATCGTAGCTAATTCACAAGTTAAATAGGGACTTCATGTAAGGCATAACTAAACCAAAAAACTCAAACTGATTTAGGAGGCCTGTAAGAGCTACCAATGTTCTGTGAGCATCATTACAGCAGTCCATTGCACAAGGACTGCTATACCTTTACAGTAGTCATGCCTTCCACCCACTGTAATTAAAGTGCTTATTAAATAGTACAGAAGTACAGCATTATAAATTTCTGTACATTCTTTCAAAACTAAAGTGATGCAACACCTACCTTTTTATACTGTGGAGAAGGGGGACCAGGGACATAGTCCTTCATCTGGTAGCTTCGACAGGTCAGTACCTTTCCTGCTTGAGTGTGGACATTAACTTCTATTGGGACATAAATGCCATCCTCAACTCCCTCTTGCCTGTAAAAGACATGTATTCCTTTCATGTCAAATAACTGATGCATCTTTCAAACCAACTGTGCAATTAAACATGTGGATTTATTAAAACAGAATTCAAGGCAGGACACTGGTCTGTGCTGTTAATATACTTCCAGAAAAACAAATAAAGCAAAACATATTTCAGTACTTTTTGTGCAAACTTGTTTCATATTAAAAAATAAATTTCTAGAGAAGCAGCAGCATTCAGTTTTGTCATTTCAGCTCTGGAAGAAATGATGACTCATGGTTAACTTGAAAAGTTAGAGAATATTCCTAAACTAATTACTGTGGAAGACAGGTAGTCTGAAAGAGAAACACAAGCAAGATCATCAGAATTAATGAGCCAGACACATGTTCATTAACTGCAACTCAGATAAAGAAACAATTGCAAAGTTTTATCTTGCCCATTGTGTTACATTTTAATAAGGGGAAACTTGCACAACTTGTGCAATGCACTTTCCAGTGAATAATCCAAGACACCTTTTAACTTGCACAAGACATACACAGCAATTATGAGCTAGGTCAGGGCATAAAACAATTTTGTTTATCTTTTTATTAGCAAAATCATGCTTAGAAAAAAACCCCTCAAAACCAAGGCTACTTATTGTCCTTAACCACCGGCATTTAGCCGCCAATAAAAATCTGAGGAAATAATAAGAAGTAAACAAGAAGCTTAACCAATACAAGAGTCTTTATAACAAAATTAACTTTAGATGTACTTTAGCTACAAGTCATAACATGGTTTTAGCTCTGCTTGTCCAATATAAATTTGACAACTCATCTTTTTTCAAAGACTTGCTACCATTTCAAGTTATTTAATGTATATAATGTGGGCCATGTTAGGTGAATAACTAGGTTAAGTGCAAGTACAGACTGGAAGCTAACTGCAGATTCAAGGCCAACAGACTACAAAATAAGTCATATGGTTGTGTGAGAGCAAGAAAACTGCTTAGTAACATCCTCTGCTAGACTCTATGAGGCAAAGTCATGATTTAGTCTGTAACTTACAGATTTGTGAAGTACAGAGGACAAAAAACCCCATAAAAGTGACTCTGAGACAGCAACAAAAATGAATTTGAAGCCAAAGAGTTCAGCCATCTAAGCAGCAGCTTCTCTTCCCATATTTGTTTTCTATAGATTACAGTGTTTTATTAGCATTTCAACTAATTACATGCAGCATCAATTACATATTCCCTCCTCCACTTCTGGATAAGAAAGCACAGACAACTCTACCCAGATTAGGAGGGGTAAAAAAAAAAAAAAAGGGGGGGGGCCTTTTTTTTTTTTTTTTTTTTTTTTTGGCCAAAAAAAAAAGGAGGTGGGCCTTTTTTTTTTTTTTTTTTTTATACATGGTAATTTCAGGAAATAACTTGGTTGAGAACCTACAAATATATCAGCTTGCATGCAACCAAAGGATCTCTAGACCTTCAGTATGAACACCTGCAAGTTGGTTGGGAGCAATTCTTAGAAGAGCACTGTTGACTATCATTATAAAAGCCAAGAACACATCCAATTTCCCTCCATTTCCAGTTCACACCCATGGCATCAATAAGACAGCTGGAAAAAAGTAATCTGTTATGCTAGTGTCCATGCTGCAGATTTTGGTGATGTTACAGCACTCAAGTTTCCAGCACCTTAACAAGCACTAAAGTTTATGCCAGGGATCTGCAATCCTACAGTATTTAACCGTAAATGCTATGTAAACACTTTTAGGAGTCAAAATGCAAAATACTGTCCCCATGGAGGGGAAACACTGGGCTACTATCAAAAGCAGATGCTGTCAGACAGGATCATCATACTTAGGAAGTTTTATGCTTCAGGAAAGCATGGTAAACCAGGAGATTTCAGTAAAGGTCAGCAGAAGGGGGTCAGGGCGTTTAAGTGCTCCTGTAAGCAAGAGCAGGGGAACTCAGGAGATCATAAAGCAGGGACATGTGAAACTGTCCCCAACCACAAGCATGCCAACTAGATGCCCTCTTGCTTGAGACTAACACTCCCAGCCAGGACAAGAGTGCTGAGAGTGCCCATTCCCATAACACACTAACAGAATTTGGGCAACAGTTTCTGTTGTATTTCAGGTTCACCATTGGCAACGAAAGCACATTGGAAGCAAGTTTCACGGCCAGGGGTTATAAGTACATATTTACACAGTGAAATTGCAACAGTACCAGAGGCAGGAGAACAGTGTTAAGGTAGTGCTTTCACTGCGTTTACTATGCCCTGCTTCCTTGTCCTCACTAGCCCAGATTTCTACTGGAATTGACAGTGAAACTGCTCAGAACAAACAATCCTTGTGTACCAGAAACCATGCTGTGCAGGCACATCTCAAAAGCTGCAACAAGCACATGGCAGCAGACAAAGTTTTGGGGATGACATTCCAGGTCCTGTCTTAGACCCTGCAAGAAGTCATGCTATTCCTTGCTTTGTTTAACCAGGTGGTCTTTTAGACTTCAGCCTGGGAACAACTTGCTCAGGGTCCCTTGAACTTCTCTTAATTACCAGGCACAGGTAGGACATTCTATACCATGCATTGTAAAGGTGTAGTCAGGCTCTCCCATTCAAAGGGGGAAACAATAACACCCTGGCTCCCTGCCTGGATGTTCCTCAAGCTTACAAAAAATTTAAATCCTTAGAAGAGAAGACTTGTCAAATAACCTCCTCAAAAGGTCCCTTTGCCAGTATTAAAGATCTCTCTCCTGCAGTCTTGTCCTCATCCCTTCCTTTTCTGCTACAACTGGAGTCTACAGATGTATACAGACAGAAATTGATGTCAGTCTCAAAGGAAATTCTCCCTAAAGTAAAGGGAAAAATGCAATAGAACAAATACATATTTTAGAATCTTGTAAGACACAGGAAATTGGGAAGACAGGTTAAAATAAAAAAAAAGGAGCCTGACCAGTATATCAGCTTCAAATTAAGGTCCACAGATTGTTAAAACACCCCTAAAAGTAGCTTTAGCTTGAAAACAGGGTTATTTTAATCACAGAAGTGTCAGAAGTCAATACACATACTGTGAAATAGAATTCCCGTATTAAAATCAAAAGCATCTTCTTGATTCCAACACCAACGCTTCCACACAGCTCTTTACCAAAAATTAACTACTTTTCAATTGCTCTCTAAAGTAGTAGAAGACAGGAAAAGTTAAGTCACCTACTTATCCAGCGAACTTAAATTGCAAGTGTTCATTTTCCACACTATTCCCCACACTTCGTCTCCAGGGCTCTGAGCAATGGTAGCTGTACCTCCATGCCAGACAGAACTTGTCCTGCCTTGATGATGGCCAAACTCGAGCTTAAAATCCTGCAAATGAAAGCAATGCAGAGAATCAATTTCCACTTAAGAGAAGGGCTGTTGGCTATTCTTGCCATGAAAGGGGCAGCCAAAAGACAGTAGCACACGTAGCCACTTGGAGACACAGAAGGAAGAGTAGAGAGGCAGGACCTGTTCCACCTCCCATCTCACGAGGGGCTGAAGTCAGCCATTTCCACCTTCCCTTAAGAAACAGCAGCCTCGGGACAAAGGGAATAGAGGTCAGGCAGAGAGCACTACTGATAAAAATCCTGGCCTGCAGAGACTGGATTGATATCCAAACCTCACAGAAGTCTGGCCTAAGCAGCTGACAATTTCTAGCAGTGAGAAGAAAGTGGAGCACTCCCTTCTCAAGAATAGCACACATACCCAATTCTGCAGTGAGCACAGCACTGCTGAAGAAGCGTCAGCTTGCCTTTTGTCCAAGTAGGCAGTGACAGGATTGCTGACGTGCTTCCCACTGGACGGGCCCTTGGCTAAGGTGTGCCACAAAGGAGGAAACTGGACTGGTGTGGTCTCATTCACCCCAAAAGATGTGCCTACCTGGTGCCAAGTCCTTAGCAGCTTTTTGTGATGTTATAAGACTTAAATGCTATATGCAGTATCCAGGAAAATAGTAAGGGTAAAGAAGCCTACAAGATGGTGAGCTTTGGGTCCCATCCTCATGCACTGGTAAGACCACCCAATCATAAAATACCATCCCTTGTATTTTACAATGTTTTGTGCCATCTCATCAGTCATCTGGAACATTCTTGGGTATTTTTAAGTCAAGGTAGATGTCTCCTTCAGTGAGTTTATTCAGGTTTTTTCAAGTAGAAACATTCTTTTAGAAATAATGTATCACTTTTTCTTACAAGCAATATCAAATACTAGTATATATGAAAAAAACAGTAATGAGTTATTGAATGTTATCAATGTAATTTCTCACCTGACTCAATACACTCAGTATCCCCTCCTACTTATTAACCAGTTTATGGGTCCTTCCCTAGCACTACAGAAGGGAAAAAAAAACCCCTCCCCAATCCAAAGCACCAAGATTTAAGAAAGACTACCTGCTTAACAACAAAAATAAAACCCAAACCTATGCAGCCCCACAGCTTTGCGAATTTCTTACGACCACCCTCTTGAAGCTGTAAGTTTGATTTGAAATATACACATGTACACATTAATATTCACTCTGAGACATATCACTCTCTTCTAACATATCCTAATAGATATAGGAAAAAGGTTGCAAAAAAATGAAGCAGTTGGAGGCTTACACACAGAAAAGCAGCACTTATCACAACACCAATCAATTTCTGTGTGTGTGCATTGAGTGACAGCAGCCTGGCAAAGCCACAGTTTACTCCATCAACAGAGTCATCTTCCTAGCCCATAAAATGTCCCCTATTTAACTAATTTCACTACAAAAAGGTTTACTTAGATGCACCAATTTATTTGCACAAAAGTCCAGTCAAGTCACAGACTGAAGTTACTGATGAGGACAAGTGATTGCAGGGCAGCCCTAAGGAAATACCTGGATGGAATCAAGTACTCTCACTGCAGTATCATTAAAAGAAAAAATAAAAGGAACAAGAAAGGGGAAAAAACCCACTGATTTTTACTTTATTCCTCCAGTTATATTTTCTTAGACCTGACCTGCACCACCCAAAAAGGGCAACAGAGATTGCACAGAAACAGCAGAGTTAGCTCTGGTTCTGGAAGCAGGAAACTCTAAGTTACACCATGTGTTCAACTGCATCAGGCACTGCTGGGAAGATGGGAAAAAACACAGTAGATACTTTCTTGGTGCAAGATATTGGTCTTTGGTCCTTCTTCTAAGTACCAGTATAATATCTTTTCTGTGCATGTTACACATCCCATTTCTTAACAGCTTTTGACTGAAGACTAACAAAGCTTTAAAAAGTAAAAGTAAAACTAGAGGGAAGTTTAGCTGAAGTTTAACTAAAGTTTTTACTTTAGGATCCAAAGCACTCCAGTTACAGGCCATTTCTCCTTTTTTTAAGTCCAAGTGGCACTATCTAAGAGCAATTAATAGGAATCAGCTCCAGTCTTCCTGCAGTCCCTCATTCCCTAGCATCAGTGATTTTCCAGCTGGAATCAAGGGAGTAAAGCCACCCGGTGTCGGCAGGGAACATAGCAATCGATCAAAGGCCAGCTAGAGAAGCCAGGGCTTGACTGCCTGCTCCTGAACAGCCAACCTGCAGTGGGACAAGAGGTGCTTACTGGGTAACCTGGAAATCGACCTGAGAGCTGGGAGAGCTGAAGAAGTTTGCTTTTATTCAGAGGTAAGCACACACTACTACTGCCCTTCTCCCTGCCTCCAAGGTCTGATCCTGCAAGGTGCTGGGCTCTCAGCATATTCAGTGGAGGGGTAGCTGTAAGTGCCTCATGATTTACAGGACCATGTCTCAGCTGCCAGGCTGATAGTCCCAAGAGACACCAAGTATCCGACTATGGAGAGTTTATTAATGACAAGTTTTTGGAACTTCTTCATGCACTCTAACATAGATAATTTCCTGCCAGTTACCCCAAGAGAACCTTCAAGTCCTCTTTAAGTGGTATCAGTTGATGCTCTGCTCCTCCAAGCATCCTTCCAGTTGCACAGATCTGTACATCAACAGCTTTAATGACCACAAGCTTGTATTTCCAAGCCTACACTAAAGCCAAGCTGATAGAATGCTACTTAATAACCCAGGGAAGGAACAGCCCTGTAGGGTGTACGAAGTGTCAGCTGCAGATGTGCAGTGCTGGGTGAAAACTCCCATCTGCCCCTCACACAGTGCAGGGAGAGCTCCTCACCTGCACCCAGCATGGCCAAAAGGAAGGAGGGATTTTGATTTTTTTTTTAACAGAACACCACCCTTGTAAAACTCCTAGAAGCCTGCCTGATAAACCCAGCTGAGCACCTAGAATCATAGAATGGTTTGGTTTGGAAGGAACCTTAAAGATCACCTAGTTCTAGCCCCTGTGGGCAGGGACACCTCTCACTAGACCAGGTTGCTCAGGGCCCCATCCAACCTGGTCTTGAACATTGCCAGGGATGGGGCATCCTCAACTTCTCTGGGCAACCTGTTCCAGTGCCTCACCACCCTCACGGTAAAGAATTTCTTCCTGCTACTTTACGTTTCAAAGTCTGTAGTGCAGGGCCATGGGTCACGGCTGGCAGCCTGGAAGGTTAAGCCCTGTCAGATAACCACGCAGCAGTGGGACTACCACAAACATTCCTTCTGCTGTGGGCAGCCCCAGCAGCGGGCCCTGGGTCAGAATCACAGGCTAGAGAGGGTTGGAAGGGACCTCCCGAGATCATCTGTCCAGCCCCTCCTGCCAAGGCAGGGTCACCTCGAGCAGATTACACAGGAACACAGCCAGGAGGGTTTGGAATGTCTCCAGAGAGGGAGCCCCCACACCCTCCCTAGCCAGCCTGTTCAGCGCTCTGCCACCCTCAATGTAAAGAAGTTCTTCCTCATGCTGAGGTGAAACTTCTTCCGCTTTAGTTTACGCCCATCGCTCCTTGTCCTGTCACTGGGCACCATGGCAAAGAACCCGGCACCATCCTCTTGATCGCCCGATCCGTGCTGGGGCCTCCCCCGCGGGAGGGACGGACGGGCTGCGGAACCGGACCGCACGCAGCCGCGGGGACACGCGGGCCCCCG
>NW_008238330.1:11975255-12023222 GCF_000691975.1 Corvus brachyrhynchos
GCGGCAGTGACCTCCATCCAGCCGGGAGCGGGGAGCAGCGCTGTCCTGGAGCCCCCGCGGCTGCCAAGGCTGCGGGGCTGAGGCGCACAACCCCAGCCATGAGCTCAGGGGCTCTGTCTGCCCATTCATCTGGCTTGGCTCATAACATCTAAGTGTCGATTTGAACAGCATGGAAAAGAACACAAGTTTTAGGAGGACACTTTCACCTTGTTCAACATCTACATGCACTTTGAATGAAAAATCATCACAATTGTTGAAACTCTTGAGTGTTGAGAAAAAACAGGTTGATTTTTTTTTTTTTTTTTTTTTTTTTTTTTTTTGGTTTTTGTAGAACATAAAAAGTTCCAATAATTTAAAAAGCATTATGAAAAGCTGGTTGGCTTTCTTTTTGAAGAATGTCATTTTGATGCAAAAGAGTAACAATTGCTCCATGCTTCATTATAATCCCTACATAAGATTTTTCTATTTAGAAAGAAATGTTCACCTCAGCTCGCAAGGAACAGCTCAGAGAAAGCCCGAACAGGTAGCACAGCACGCGCTAGTGCCTGGAAAACCTGCCTATTCCAACATGCCAGCTGCTTCCCGAGGGGCATCCTCTGCAGGGAGGAACAGGCTGTCAGCAAGCAGGGCCTGCAGCTCCTGGTACTGAAATGAGCATCCTGGCCACCTCTGAGATAAACAGTGATGGTTTGTAAATACATTCCATGAGAAGCAAAGTAGAACAACTTTTCCCAGCTGGAAGCACTCAGAGCAGAGTAAGATGGGAATGTGCAAGAGTAAAAGGCGAGAAGATGCTGGTGTGTGGGCCGGTAGAGCTGCACACCCATGCACGGAGGCACTTCCTCTCCTTCCCTGACATAAGCAGTGCTGGAATGGGACAGGAGGAGCCCTTATTGCTGGCTGCTGAAGCAATACATACATATGTATAACACAGCCATGGAAGGATGTAATTAACAATAGCATAACCATTAATGGTGAGATACCACTCATTAATGCAGTTAAAGTAGCCCTCAGTGCAAGTTGTCTTCCTGAGGAGAGGCAGCTGATGTAGGATGTAGCACAAGATCCCTGGCAGCACAGTGCCCGGCCTCTCTGGGCACATTCTCATCCTGCAATATTGAAGGGAAAACAGCTCCTTCCTTTAATAATGTGAGCAGCACTTCATTCGCATCCCTGCTTTAGTTTTCCCAACACAGGCGTTGGGAAAGACAGATTCATCTTAAAGCACATAAAGTGATAAAAGTGATTCTGATCCTTCCTGACTAGTAGCTTTCTATTTTTAGGGATTATTTTTCTTATGTAGGAACGAGGTATTGTAAAGTGAGAGGGATTACACAGGTCATAGGATTATAGAGCAAAACTTCCTCACTCTCACTCCTTACGACAACCAGTAGCTGAATCCATGTTTTGAAAATCTGCTTCTGGTATATGCTTTTAGTCCCTTTTCCCTAAGGACACGCAAACTCCATGAAAAGTTTCCCTCTCTCATCTTCCTTCTCTCAGCTTCTGGACTGTTGCCTAACTTCAACCAGATAGCAAGAGGTTTCAAAGATGACTAAATTTATGCTGGTCTCAAGAAAAGAGTCAAGAGGATGGCTGTGAGACAGCAGGGATCCCACAGGGGAGGCTTCCAGAGGGGCCTGTTAAGCCCCAGGGACTAAGCCTGCTGGTGAACAGGTTTTCCAGCCTTGGTGTGTGCTGCACTCCACGTTTGGGCTTTATATGAGCTGTCCCCTGTCAGCTGAGGTAGACATTTCTTTCTAAACAGAAAAAACTTATATAGGAATTGCAATGAAGCATGCAACAATTGTTATTCTTTAATCTCAAAATGACTCTCTAAAAAACCCCCAACCAACCTTTTGTAACACTTTTTAAATTATTGAAACCTTTGACATTCTGCTCAAAAAAAGCCATTCTTTTTCTCAAAACTCAGAGTTTCAACAACAATTGTGATGATTTTTCATTCAAAAAGCATGTAGATTTTGAACAAGGTGAACGTTTTCTCCTAAAGCTTTTGTTCTTTTCCATGCTGTTCAAATCAAGACTTCAATGTTATGAGCTAAGACAGGTGATTGACAAATGAGGAGACGGAGCCCCTGATCTCATGGCTGGGTTTGTACACCTGAAAACCTTTGTTAGCAAAGGCAGCTAGCAAAATTACAGTCGAATTTATGGAAAGAGAATCAGTTTAAAACACTGCCCCTTGCAATTCTAAGTATTTCATCCTTCAAAAAGGCCTTTTCAGATTAAAATCTTTTGAGGTTTCCATTTTCTGCAGTCTGTACCGAATACCAAGCCTATTCTCTTACCAAGGAACATGAGCCCATATTTCCAGGAGCATGGTTTTGGTATGTATGGTGTCTAGATGCAGCCTGATGCTAACTCAGATGCTATTTGAACTACCTAGGTAAACCTTAGATCTATGGTGATTATTTTTCTGAAATTGATTCAATCAGTTTGCACTTTGGAAGTTAATTTCTTCCCCAGCTGGCCAGTCTGATGGCAAGGCAGCACGAGAGGGAAGGGAATTTGCTCTGGAGTGAAAGCTTTTCAAGTCTTTCTGCTGATGTATGTCCAAATCATGACCAAATGGCTGTATGTGCATAGAGAAATACTTGGGCACTCTGGGCAGACCTTGCTTGGAAACCAAGTTTAGAAGAGAAAATCAGGGAGAAGGACCTTTCCTGTAGCAATTTGAGTAGAAACTTGCCAGGCTTTGGTGGTTCTACCAGATTTCACACTTCTGCTGTTTCATGACCTTTTCAGGTGAAAATTAACTCTCCAAGAGAGGAGTGTGGTAAATGAAATCCTGCGGGGGGCAGGGGTGGGGGGGTGGGTTAAATCAGTTCTAGGTGATCTCCAGAGCAGCTGGCATGAGACCTGTGTTAACCTGTTTGAAGCCCCAAACAATTTGGAAGCATTGTTTCCCCTTGCATGTCGCTACAAAACCTGCGCAGAGTAAGCAGTCAGGACTATGCCTCCTGTTCGGGACCTTCCCAAACATGGGCGAAAGCTCTGGATATCCACAGCTATTTCTGCATTGTCTGTGGAGGAGATCAACAGGGTTATTTAGGCAAAGAAAGCAGAAATTTTTTCCATCTGTTTTTTTGCCTAGATGCAATATATTCCTGAGCATAGCCTACTTAGGATTTAGGGGGGAGAAAAAGAAAGTTAGGAAGAAATAAGGAATTAGGGGGAAAATGAGATGCAGTGGGGTAAGTTAAACCTGCATAAATGTCTGCCAGCCACTCAACATGCCTCCCCATCACTCCTTTTACACCCCATGGTTGTCATAGCATGAGCCATAATTGATATTGAAGACAGAAAAGAGAACGCGGAGGAATAATAAGGACAACTGATGTAAATGAACTGTGTCCTCCCCGCAGCTTTTCACTCCTCCCTCAGGAGCCCTAGTAGGATGTGCTCTGCAATTAGTATTTCATCGAAATGATACCTTTTTGCTGCAAGATGGTTACAGCTGGTGGAAGCTTCTTAATACAGTGTGAGAGGTCTGGGGGTCTGCAGAGATTTCATGTTCATGCAAATGAATGCAAATGATTTTACAAGGTGTCATGATGTTGTTGTGCTTGTTCCTTCCCTACAATACAGGGACCATGCTATCCTGCAGAAACCCAGCTTCTTTCCCTGCCCTGCTTGACAGAATAGCCACTAAACCATGGGTTTTGTGGCTTGGCCCCACTGACAACCAGGAGGAATATCCGTCATTCATTTTGCAATTTTGTTTTCACATGTTTCCAAAAATAGTGCAGTCATTTAGGAGAGGAACTGTTAAAATGGCTGGGTCTGTGCATGTATCCACCTGCCTTTTTGTTCTGGTTCTGCCTAATGCCAGTGTGAGTTTTGGACCCATCCAGAGGCAGCCCCAAGCTCTCCCTTGCTGCTGCACACTCGGTGTGGTTCTGAGATTTCACCATGTGGTTGGTGCCATCTGAGGTCTACAGGTACTTGCATGTGTGACTTCAGCAACTGGTTAATAAATCTTGCCAAATAAGTCTTGTTTCAAAGGAAGAATGCTGCATTGTACTGCAGAGACTGTACCTGGCACCCAGTGTTTTTATCTTGTATATGAATGTACAGTGGGAACAACTTAATAGTGGGAACAAGAAGAAAAATCCCTGTGTGTCAGAAAAAGAGGTTGACCCCGATCATCTTTGTGGAAGTACATTCCAAATCTGTCATCTTCTCCTAGGACCTAGTGTTTAACCTCCCTCATTGTAAAGCTCTTCTGAGTGATAGCAGTTCTCTACTAATACGACACAAATGGTTACAGGAGATTTACTCAAAATAGTTTCCCTTGATACTGAAATCCCTTTGTTTGCTGTGTCAAGAGGATTTGTCAGTGTGATGTTTTCTGTGTCCTGTTGTCTCAGGGTGCATTATCTTCTCTCACGACAGAAGTGATGGCTCCTTCCAGAGGAGCAGTTCACATTGCCCTCTGCCTCTGGCAGGGACTTGTGTCTCACCAAATACCAAACAGGTTTTCTCTCAAGTCTGTCAAGTACTCGAGCCTTTTTTCCCATGAAAGTTATGACTATCAAATGCAGACCAGTAGATGAAAGGCCTGTATCCTGCTGTCCTTAGGCAGCTTTGCTATTTAGTGTCATCTTTACAATGTGCTGCTGGTTTGTGTTTTTTGAAATTATCTTTAATACTTAGTATTATTTACAGGTTAGTGTTCATTTGCTTTCTTCCCATCCTTTTCTCTTCTGCGGGCTGAGGGCATTCTTGCTTATTTCTCCTTTTATTCTCTTTCAAAACAGAAAAATTATCAAATAAAGTCAGTTCCAGATGGTGTTTTCCAGTCCTGTGTTAACCCTATGGCTTTATTTGAACCCTGCAGTGTATTTCACACAAAGTTGATACTTCTCCTTTTGTACTGCCATGTCTGTAACCATTCCTGTGCTGCAAACCTTCAGCCTGCAAAAGGCATCACATGCTCCAGCCACGATGCAGGAACGTGTCTCATAGCCACATCCTTTTCCAGGAGCAACACCACTGAACTTCTTGAACTCTGAGGGCAGCTATGGCCTGCGAGATGTTGGGATGGAGAAAGGCAGTAGTATTTCCCTGTTTGTAAGAGCAGTGCTAGAACAGTTGCAAGAGCATGTGACATGGATGTCAAAACAGGCCCTGGTTGTACTGTTCCTCCTAGTTCTGCACAGACCTCACAAAACACGGTACAGATCCCCACTGAGTGATTCTGGGCAGAAATGTAACAATTACTGGTAAATCTAATTCAGTCCTCCACTGGGCTGGTGGCCTGTGTGGATGCTTTTGTTGTGGAATAAAGGCAGCACTGTTTTTTCACTTGTTTTAAACTCATTTTATCATGACATAAGCTAAACCAGAAAAATCCCTGTGTGTCAGAAAAAGAGGTTGATCCTGAGCATTGCATTGGTGTTACAACAGCAGTCTGAGCTCATGCTGTGGCTTGCTATTGCTGTGCTCCTCTGTGTAAGCAGATCTTTGAACCAGCGACAAGACCTGCACAGAACTTGTCTGTGTTTGGGGGGTTGGCAGTGTTTTTCTCCCTTCCTCACTTGTTGGAGCAAGTCCAGAGAAGGACCACTAAGCTGATGACAGGAACAGAGCACCTCTTATATGAGAAAATGCTAAAAGAATTGGGATTGTTCATCCTGGAGAAGAGAATAATCTGGGGTGGCCTAATTGTGGTCTTCCAGTACCTGAAGAGAGTTGACAAGAAAGATGGAGAAAAACTTTATGCAAGGGCATGTAGTGACAGGACAAGGGGAATTTGGGTTAGGGTTAGATTAGAAATTAGTAAGAAATTCTTTACTGTTAGGGTGATGAAGCACTGGAACAGGTTGCTCAGAGAAGTTGTGGATGCCCCATCCCTGGGATTGTTTGATGCCAGGTTGGATGGTGCTTGAGGCAACCTGGTGTAGAGGAACGTGTCCCTGCTCATGGCAGGGGATTGGAACTAGAGGATCTTTTAGGTCCCTTCCAACCTAAACCATTCTATGATTTTGTGATGATGATGATATGACGGAAAACAAGGAGGGGGAGAGAGCAGGCTGGGAGCAAGCTCTGTATTTCTGCAGAAGATGGGGCAAGAATATTAATGCTCCTCTGCCATCTACGGGCACATCTCAAGAAGAAACAAGAAAGAGTAAATCCTTTGTCCCTCAAAGCTGTTTTTCTTTTCATCTTGCACTTCTACACTGTTGCCTTTTAATGACAGTATTCTTAGCACTTGTTCCCAGTGATTGAGCACTTTTCCTACCACCTCTCTCCCTCTCCCCTAATTTTTCTCTTTCTTCCACAGCCTCTGCCCTTGCATCAGGGATTCAACCATTGGGTTAGAACAGGAGAACTTGCTGGTGGGAAGGGTGCTGGCACTTTGTTGCTTTCTTCATCAGATGGACCTTCCAGGATACATCTGAGATACATCATGTACTACAATATTTTTGTTACCTTGAGGGTGTCTTGGGTTAAAAAGCCAAAGAAGCCATCCTCAGGCTGTACCTGCAGATCCCACTCTTCATTAAAATTGATAGCAGTGTTCACATAAAGTCACCTTTTCTCCAGTAGCTGCCTGTGCTGGAGCAGTGCCAGACAGGTGGACATCCCTCTCTGAGTGCAGTTATGGTGCTTGGGAAGGTGACCCTGGCCCGTAGCAAAGCCAGCCCCAGTGGCTTCCACATTGTGGCAGTTGCTGTATGGTTGCCTCATCTTTGCTGTTATAATTTCTTTGCAGAACAACCGCTACGGAGGGATGGATTTTGTTTCATGCAGTCCCAGACCTTGTAGTCTGTTTTCCTAAGGAAGTGCAGCTCATGCTATTGCACCGTGTGCCCACACCAGTGTGTGCATCCTTCACTGCCCGTCCTGGTGACTGCTGAACACATTGGGAAACTCCTTCCAAGCAGAGAGGTACTGATCTCTGAGACCATGTGTTCCTGTGAGTTTTAGGAAAGGTGCAGCTGGGGAAAAAAATAAGTCTCAAACAGGGAAAGGCAGCAGTTTGAGTAAGCTGCTCTTAGACAGCAAAGACACTGCCCAGGAGAGAGAGAGGGGCCCAGCTACATAAAAACTTGCAATAGGAGTTTGTTTGTCAGAAGTGAAGGGACATACAATCCATCATAATCTGATCTCTAATGAAGCACTCACCCTTCAGTCATACAAAAATCACTCAGCCACAAGACCTGAATTCAGTGGAAACAGGTTGTCTTAGGTTCAGTGCTTTGTATGGGCTTTTTTCTGTTCATCTCTCAGAGCCCTTCTGAACCAAAAATTCAGCTTGCCAGACAAGTTAACGATATCAGGAGCAGCCCTGGCAGAAGTTCTGCCTCGGAGCACATCTATTATTCACAGGGTTTGCAGAGTGCAGGGACATAGAGAAGTCATGTCCTGCCGAGGCACAGAATGTCTCAATGACAGACAGAAGGAGAATAACAATATTTTCTTCCAAGGCACATGTGGCCCTGAGCATCTCTAGGGATGTGCATTTGGTAGCTGATTGGAAACAGACTTATTTTATTTCTGCCTGCATAGAAAGCCCTGAATATTTTTTGAGAAGCTAGGAAAAAAAAAACCAACATGTTTTCGGCAAGCTAGGACAGGTCCTCATTCCTTCCTTTCCACTCACAGGAGCATAATGAGTGGGTAGGGAGGCCGGTGCAGTGGGTGTGTTGCAACAACAGTTGTCAATTGGCACTATTTGAATGACAAGGGGCGTTGGAAAATAATGAGTTACAGGACTAATTGCAGCCAGCGGTTGTCACTGATCTAGTTAATCAGGACTGCTTTATACCAAGTGCTCCTCCATCTTTTTCATTCTACCAAGCATTCAAAAAAAAATAGTAATAAAAAAATTCCTTCTGGCTAGTGCGAGGGCGATGTGACCACCAGGTGCCACTCTCGCTCCACGGGGAATACGGGGAGACTAACGCTGGCAAAGCCAAATCGGGCAGCCATCACTCGTTGTGTCCGTCTCTGGATTTTCCTACCGGCTGAAGTAGCTGGGACAGCAGCTTTTCCCCATCCTCCAGTAAGGAAGATGCTGGAAAACCGTGAGTACCACTCACCCTGGTGTACATTTGTTTGCCAGCAGCGTTTTTGCACAGGGAGGGAGGGATGTAGATGGAAAGCTCAAAAGCTGCTGTTTGAGAGGGCTGTAGCCGCTTTCACATCTCCTCACTTTGCCATATGTGGGAGAATTTGGTGATTCCTCCAGCCCACATCCTGATGAACACTCTGTGGTGTTATTTAGCACTCAACAAAGATTTTGTAGTTGCTTTAAGTGCAATAGTTGCCCGTTCAGTTTTGGCCATGGAGTTCAAGCCTGACGTTTCCACCACGTAGCCTTCCTGGTTTTGCTCATCCTGTGGGCACAGTTTTCAGTGTCCTAGGGAACAGGGTCCTGGCATTTCCTGGTGCTCATGTGAACTCCTGAATGAAATCAATCCCTTCTGGAGCCACAGCCACTGCCAGTCTCTGGAGCCCCAAGTACACTGGTTTTCATGGACAGAAGCAGATTTTCCTACCTGCTTGCCACCATGAGAGTTGTCCCAAAGGCTAACTGGTGTTACCAGTGGCCTCAGGGGACAGCCTGTGATGGGGTGCCATAAGCAAAAACATTTTTCAAGGTGAAGGGGGTGAGAAAGCACAGTAAGCACTTCCACTCTTGATTTTTTTGTTTTGATGATCTGGGCTGATGTTTGAGTGCAGCAGTGTTTGAGAAGCAAAGGGCTCTTAGGGACAGGTGGGCACCAGGTGTACTTCTGATGTGACCCTAAATTGCTTCAATAAGTTCTGTTTTACCTTCAGCTTCTGCTTGCCTCGCTCTGTCATTCTGCAGGTCTCCATTCTGTCCTGCCTTAAATGACTCATTAGACTTGTTTTTTTGATGTAGCCTGTTAACATCCCAATTCACTTCTCTAATCGGATCTCTTTCCATTTGAGTTCCCCATGGACTAAACAAGCCTGACATTGCCCTTCTTGTCTACTGGTTTATCCTTTATGTGTTTACCTTTTCTCTTCCTAATTCATGAATAAAGATACTAAATACAAGGTCACTGGGGGGCTGCTGATTTCCAAATCCAGGAGCTAGTGATATTTCAAGATCAATTCCATTATGTGATTATGTTTCCCTTACTGAGTTTTCTCAGGGAAATAATTTGTCACAGAACAGCAGGCTCCATCTTCCTGTAACCCTCTTAAATCAATCCCATCATATCACAGAAACCTTATTTTAATATCTTCCATTGTAATTGTCTAATTGTTTACTTGAAGGAGCCTTCCTGGTGTACTTAGTAGCAATCAGGTTTTTAAATAGATGACTATTTTTAAACAAAAGAGCTAAAAGTGCCACCCCCCAGCAGCAAAGAAACACCCAAACAAATCCATGTTTTCTGGAAAAATGACGAACTGAAAAATCTGTTGAAAACTGTCATTCTCATGTTGATGCTGGCCAGCTCTTTGGGGTCCTTCAAGTAGTGAGTGAGGTACCTCATACAGGGCTGATAGGGGTTTACAATATTATACAGGGTGAAAAGTGGGGAATGCAATGCCCTTATTTGAATCTAGGGTGGTTATCCCCATGGAGACTTTTGCAAGCATAGTTTCATGTTCTTGTTCCGGTGTGCTCCTGGAGAAAACTGGATTGACTGATCTGCAGAAAGCTTAAAAATATTTTAATCTGCTGTTTTATGTTTTACATGAGTGTCCTGCAGAACCTCTGCTTCTGTTAGGATGGGATGACATGTTTGTTGAGCTCAAAGTGGTACTTCCTGGGGAAAAAAAGAAGCATAGTCTCAAGAAATCCAAGTCATTGGCTTGGGATCCTGCTTCATATCTGATGTGAAGGATTCATGTCAGGGTGGGAAAAAAGCAAATATTCTCTGGCCTTTTCAACAATGTCCAACTGCAGCTGTTTGTACAAGAAGGAGAAGTTCCTGCTATTTCTAAAATAGCTGTATTTTGTTGGGCTTGGAGGCTGCTGTTATCTGCACACCTGTGCCAGTGATAAGGATTCTATCCTGGCTGCGGCAGTTTTTGGTTAGCTAGAACATTTCACTCTTGAGTGAACACTTTCTTTTTAGTATCTAGCATCAAAATCCTTCCACAGGCCAGCGTATTGCCGTGTTTCAGTGTAAAGAACAATGATCTATAGATTTGTCTGCACCTGCAGACAGGCCTACCTGTTCTGTGGAACAAGTTCTTCCTGCAGAGATAAACGCACCAGGGAGTTTAAAATGCAAAGCTACTGCTCGAATAATCACAATGGCTGATCGAAATTTGCCCCTTGTTTTCCCCTCTCACCTCTGTTCTTGAGAGGAGTGTGCTTGTGCAAAAGAGAAAGCAAATACCTCTGATTGTTTTCTGCACCCCTAATCCAGCTTTCCTCCTTGGAAAGGCTCTTTGCCCATTCTGAATCAGGAATCATCTATGGAATCAGCCCTGGATCTCCTGCTACTTCAGAGGCTTCTGATCTCATCTTCCACCCTTGCTTCCTGCTCTAACAAGGTGGGTGAGCCCGCTATGTGCCATCAGAATGTTGGTTTTTCACATGTGGTCCCTCAGTGTGGTGAAAGAAAGGCAGTAATGGAAAGAACTGCTAATGACCCGACTGCCTCGGGGCTGGGGGAAATGCGGCGTGCCAGCACCGGAAAGACACAGCCAGGGAGTTCTTTCTGGTTCTTGTGTCATATGAAGGTAATACAGGGTTGTCGAAAGTATCTTTTTTTGTCCGGGCAGAAACCTAGCTGTGATCACATAATGGGGTAAAACCCCCCGTGACTGTAACGCCTGAAAGGACAAACAAGCACTGTCTGTAAAAAAATAAAATAAAACAAAACAAAACCTGGTGCATTTAAATGAGCAGCTGTGCATCCAGTGATGCCTTGGTCTATAGGGTTGAATGCCTCTCCTAAAGCAGAGATTTCCTTCATCTATTCTGAATTAACTGCAGTCATTGTTCTTTGCTCTCTTGAGGGCTATACCTATTCCTAGAGCTAATTCAAATTAGCTGTCCCAATTAATTAAAGCATCTTAATTAATGGAAAAATACAGAGTCTTTATCAGGCACTCCTTGGCTGGAACACAGCCTAAGATACCACAGCTAAGCAGAAGAGAGACATTTTCTTTTATGTTTTAAATAGCTTGCTAATATGAAGATGTGGTCATAACCAAACTCTTATGAGGATGAAGTTGTTTTCCCACAGCTATAACCCAAGTGTGGATTGTTACTCCATTTCCACTCACACTCCCACTGAAGGCAGGGTGGTGCTGCCCGAGGAAGGGCTGGTTTTGTGTGGGATGACTAGCAGAGGAAATGCAAGCAAAGATATAAGCAGGGGAGAGTGTGAAAACACTATTACTCACTTCCCTGTGAGAGGAGAGAGAGGGTGACACACTGGAAGTGGTTGGTATTCTCCCCCTCTGCCCTCCCAGCCCTGTGGTCATCAGCTGAGCCAAAGATGGCAAGGAGGAGGACAGGTGCAAGCCATGGTCCTCCCTTGCTCAGACACCCTGCTCCAGGCACAGGGCGTGAAGGCTAGTGGTGCCATCCAAACAATCCCACATGGGCCCTGCATGGACCAGGCACCAAAGCCACAAGCTGACCTTACACCAGAATGTGCACAGCTGCCTCCTCGTGGAGACAATGTTCTTCTCTTGCTGTTTTCAGATTCACCAGCTGAACAGGAGAATTTTATTTGGTCACTAACTTCTTTCTTTTCAGGTTTTCTGGGGATTTTCTGTTCCTGACTGGTGCTTGCAGCTTCTCTGCTGCCCAGGGTCATCTGGCTCCCAGCAGAAATGGGTCTGAGCAGCAAAGGCTGCAAGTGTTGCAAGCCCCAGGAGTTCCCTCTGAACAGCAGCAGCAAAAAATTAGAAGTATTTTATAAGCCCTCAGCAGTATGACAAATACAGCAGTACAATTTTTAGAGGACACATTAAAACAAGCAAGGTAATTACTATGCAGTTTAATTAGCTCAGAGTTTAATCACCCTTGCAATTGAGGAAAAAGATCAGAGTCTGTTTCTAAATTAGGCAGTACAAAATTTCTCAGTGCCTGTCCTGGAACACCCAGTGGGTGAGTCTATGCACCTTTTCTCTCTCAAGCATGTGACGCAATCATCCCTTTTATTCCCCATTCCATCAGTGATCCACTGGATCATTTAAAACAATTGGTACTAAACAAGAGTGATTGTGAAGCCCCCTAAGTTGCAGTTTGTGCAATACTTTTTCCAGCACTTAATTTTTTCTGCTGCCACAGATAAGAAATGTACTTGGCTGATCAGGACAGGAGAATCCCATTTTTATTCCTGCAATGTTTGCAGGAGAATGCCCCATCCATTCCAGTTTAGAGAGGGAGAGGGATGAGAAACGTTCCCCTTGGGAACACTTTGCTGTGCAAAGGCCATTCAAGATGAATAGCTTTTGATCTGTTACATCAACAAAACAGGTAATTTCTTCTATTCTTCTTCAAGCTGTTGTGAGCTTCTTTATGCTCGACTCAGACCAGATCCCTCTCTTCCAGTTAGCCTTCATTTTTCTTTCTTGTATTGGCTTTTCTAAGTCTGAGAAACTGTCTGATAGTCAGTGCCACACTCAGGTGCATTAGAAAAGGAGAGGGAGGATTTTTCCAAATGGCTAAACAGCCATAATTGTGTTTTGCAGTACTGGATACAAGGTCCTGGAAGGTAGGACCACAGCTGCACTAAGATGTTGTATGTCCAGCTACCCTTTTGTATAGCTAGGCAAGAAGAGTACATTGAATGAACTCCAGGGACATGAGAATAGAGGTAAGTTAGAATGCAGATCTGCAGAGTGTAACAGAGGTAGCTGGAGCTGCTCTGAATTAAAAAAAAAACACCAGCTGATGAGGGTCATTAATGAAAGGGTCAGAAAGTTGTAAGTAGAAGCACAGTGGACTTTAGCAAAATGTTAAGAAAAATGAGTATAATGAGGGATGAAATCAAGTCAAGGATGATTTACTCCAAGAGAGCTGTGTGCAATCCTCAGCTTGTCAGTATGTGCTTTTCAGTATTGGCCATTATTCAAGGTGCCTGTGGCTGTACTGTGAGTACGTTAATATATCCAGCCACTACAATGAAGATTCATGTGCTGTGCATGGAATCAAGCACAACACTGTCCTAGGAGCCCTACTCCAAAAACACAGCTGAGGATACCTGGTGCCCACAGGCATAAATATATATATATAAATATGTGTGTGTATGTATGCATATATGTATGAGATATAGATGAGCTATTCTCTTATATTTCCAAGAGGTGTTGAGAGTTGCCTTGTCTCAAGACCAAGCCAAACAGGCCCAGCCACCCAGAACTGGTCTGTCTGTGTGAGGGAAGGAAGAACAGGCAATCTCCTTTTCCCAGACAATCTCCTTTTCCCAGGCTCTTCCCAGGAAGAGATAATCTTATTTTCTCTCAGCAAATTGTTAGAAGCTCCTTTTACCATGCTGGATTATTTAAAACTTGCTCAATTTTGCAGTGGGTTCCCTCAGATTAATATTTTAAGTGTTCCCGTAGTGAGCATTAACAAAATTTGGGAGACATCATTGCTGCTTTGTTGGATATTGATTTCTGTCTGATAAGGAAGCATTTTAACTGGGTTACAAAGTGTTCTTCTCTAAGATGCTTAAAATAGGACCGAGGAATCATTATGATATAAACTAATCCGCTGGACATCAAATTCAGAGATGATCCTGAAATTGTTTAGACATCGATTCTTTATTATCTTTTCCTGTGGAGCATATTGCTCAATTCTGTTACCATTGAACTGCTGTCAGAAGGAAATTTCAGTGAGCAGCAGCAATACAGAAAAGTTAAAATTTAGCTTTTTTTTTTTGGCCTTTTTTTTCCTTTTTTTTTTCCCTAAAGAAAATTTTGGTCTTTTTGATGTTTTAATAGTAGGGGTGTGTAATCAGAGAAATTGCAGCTTTTGTATATTTTTACTGCTCCTCAATGGAACAAGGTTATTACTTATGGTTACTTAGCCAGTCGGGCATGAGAGAATGGATGTTTCAAATGTGTGACAGTACTACTCTCAAAACTGTAAAAAAGACACCAGATTAAAGGATGTCCAGAAGACACTTACTCCCTGAAAGTCCCATGGAACTGGTCTATGCAAAAATAGGGGAAAACTGGGACCCTTCTCCCCCCTTCTAAGTTCATTCCAATTTGTTTACTATTTCTGAGTGCTTAGGATGAGAGGAACAATCCAGAGCATGTGCAAAGCCCATAGAAATCAATTGGAAAATATCTTTCTTGGGAGGTGAACTAAGCTTGGTATTAATCACAAGCTGCCAAACCTTAAGTAGTTGTCTCTGTGCTGATGCAATATTGTCTTGCCTAACAGGCCCTGTCCTGATTTAAATCTTCTCTTTCTTCCTGGAAGGGGTAGGTTTTATATTTTAAAGTGCCACTGGAATGAAGTTAACAGAAGCTTCCAAGAGCTGTGGGAAAATGTTCTGGGATCCTTTTTGTATCTGGATATGGTCTCATGAGTTTCTCAGTATTTGTGCATCTGAGAGCAGGTTTCACCAGATGAGTTAGAGCCCACCAGTGGTTCACTACAAGATGTGGCAGATCTTTCACCTCTTGGGAACATACAAAGGATTATTAATTTTTTTTTTCCAAACTGACCACAACATCTCAGTCTAAATAATATTCTAAAACCAGCAAGGAAACTGCCTGGAAAGAAGCAAAATTTTTGTGTTTCTTAGCTTGGCTCACCATCCTACCAGTGTTTGTTCTTCCCACCTTGAATGCATTAACCTTTTTTCTCCCCCCATTTCAATCCCCAGCCTAGCAGGTCACAATGTAGGCAGTGTTGTGGACAGCTTGGCTGTATTTTAAGCAAGCTGGAACTACCATTTTAAGACTCTTCTTCTGAGTCACAAAGACTATGAAATAACTGGTCCCCCAGATGTTCACAGAGGCACAGTTCTGTCCTGGCTGCATGTAGTCTTGTACTGAAGGTCTAGATACAAAGCTAATAAAAAGACCTTGGGAAGAAATGCTGGTTTTTAGGAGACAAAATTTTGTTCACTTTTTTAAAAATAGGTGTTTTTTCCTCTTTTCTCAGACCATGTTATATTGCCTTTCAGGGTGGGATTAGCTGGCAAAACCAGTCTAACCCAAGAGCCTTGACCACAAGCCCTGGGAAGGGAATGAGGTTTTGCCATAGCTATTTCCTTGCTACCTGTATCCAGAGACAAGATACTGTGGTGAAACCTTCACTGTCCTTGGTCAGTCAGGGGTTAAGGGTAGAAGTCCAGACCCAGCAGAGAAAATAGGTATCTCCCACACATTTATCTCTTGACAAAGAGCACAGCCATCAGCTAGTCCCTGTGGCTCTCATGTGGAATTGTGCATGGAGGCAGAGAAGTGCCTCCAAACAGGATTCTTGACATCCTCCTCAGAAATGACAGGCACAGAAAACAGAGAGGAAAATACAGAGGAGTAAGTCTTAGTTCCTGTTTGTCTCCAGGAGGGAAGAGCCTAACTTTGTGTCACTGAGAACTACCTTGTTCCATTCAGGATGGGTGGCTTGTCCTCCTTTCCTCCAAATGGGTATCAAGGTATTTTTTGGGAGCTGGCAAACGAAAATCACCCTTTGAAGCTAAGCAGATGGCAGGTGTTCTATCCTTTTTGCCAAAAATAATGTCTGTTAAAAGCTCTTTTCCATGACATGAGAGACCCAGATCCAGTTAATGTCTCCTTCAGTAAGGATTGACATACACCCTTTCCATTCCCACAACAATGTTGGGACCAACAGGCAATTAACTATTGTGAGGGGAGAGCTGGGGAAGCACCTTCAGTCTGCCCTGTTGAACTCAGCCCATTCTTGCATTTTCACCATTCTGTCTGTGGACTGATTTAATGTCATTTGTGCTGAAAAGGATATTTTTGCTTTGGAATGAAAATTTTGATCAAAAATGCCAATTCTGTTGACAAATTTTCATCTTCTAGCAGCAGAGTGATTTTTAAAAATACTTTTAGGTTAAAAAGGTTTTTTAAAGTCTCTGCAGAAAGCAGAGTCGGTAGTCAGTAATGAAATTTTCAATTTATGAAGAGACCTCAATGTCCTTTTTGTTATGAGTGAAGAGGAGAATACATGAGACTCTTCTTTTGTGTCTCATTTTCAGCCTTAGGGAGAGAATGTATCTAGAATCAACTTTAACCATCAGCAAAGAAAAAGAGTTATATGAATTTGTTGCATAAACTAATTCATTCACATTGCTACCTTCTACATATGAAAAAATCTGCAAAGAATGGGAGAATTTTAATTTTGTTTGTGAAGTTTAGCTTTGTAAAATTTATGACTATGGAATTCAATTAAAGTCAGTACAGTTGAATCAATAGAGAATTTGACCTCAAAAGAATAAATATCCCATGGTATCAACAGACCAGTTTGTCAGTGGGCTGTCAGTTCCTAGAAATCAACTGCATTTGCTCTGGAAAACAGGGATAACTGTAAATGACTCTAACAGAAACTTTAGAAAATATTACATTCTTTCATGTCTGGATTTTCTGTTTCATGAACCCAGATCTAAACAAGGCAAAATTGCTACTGACTTGGAAAGTGTATTGGGATGTCCCCAGGTAAAAGGGATGAGACAGGTATTATTGGGAAGTGGAATGAAAACAGATTAAATAACTGAGAGCAACAAATTTGCTGTGCATTTTCTGTCATTTTTGTGTTACAGAAATATGAGGTGCTTCATGAGAGCTGCTTCTCATCATGCCATGTTTCCATGCTCCTGGGGGCAGTACAGAAGCCATATCTTCACAGAACAATTCTGTGGTGGTCTGTCTGATGTGCTGAGCACAAACATGCTTTTCTTTGCCGTGGGCATGCTGTACTACTTCTATTCCCACTTGCTTCTTCGGTAAACGTGTATTGTGTCAGCAACAGAGAGCTGCCACTGGCCTCATTTCTGCAAGCTGCCTCTGAGTCTGACTTAATATATTTCACTGGAAGCCTGGTGATTCAGGAGAGCACTTCTCATTTGAGCAGTCCCTTAATTTCCAGTCTGTCACCTTTGATGAATAGTGGCACAAATGTGGATGATCACTGCCGGCACACATGACAGCACTAGGTGTAATGTTTCTTATTATTTGACCCTTCCCAGGTGACAGCAGCCAGCCCCTTTTCTGAAGGAGACAAGAATGGAAACTTGTGGTTTTCCTCAAATGTTTGAACTTTCTTACTCTGTGGTTTTTGATTTGTTACTAGGACGAGGTGGCACTAACAGTCTAGTTCTCCTGCTAGATTTTTCTTATAACTGTATTCAGGAACAGATGCAATTTCCTCATAAGATGAGGTTGTTCTAAAAGTCGGTGCAGAGTCATGCAAATGTATGTAACTTAATGCAAAAGTGAATCTTATGTTTCTCAGAGTGTATAGGTTGAGACTTTAACTCTTGTTGGCTGTTAAATTCTGACCCTGGGAATCCCTAATTCACACAGTTTTCTCATGTGTTTTATTGTCCAAAAGTCTCACAAAGTTACACCTTGCGTGAATTAACGTCTGCTAGAAACATAAAGGAGTGGTCAGAGGGACCTGCAGGAGGTGGCAGGTGGGTCACAGATCAGGCCCAGGGCAAGTGTTGACAGTCAGACTCCTGAAAGGATGTGAAGCTTCAAACTCACGTTTGGGTCAGAAAGCTCTGCCCAGGTATGGCTGTAATGGTGATCCATGTAAACAAGCTGATTATGAGACAGTTTAGTACTGATAAAATTCAGCTTGTGCAGGGAGCCAGCAAAAACTTCTGTACCCCCTCACACTCCAGTTAAGCTGTTTTTGCTGCTGTATACACCCCTTGAAAAGACATTTCATGCACAGCAAAGACCACATACATACACTGAGATTTTGTCTGTGATGCTGTTGGAGTCCAGTGTTCTTTGACCAGGCTCCTTCAGATACTCCATGAGGGGGTTTTAAAGTTCAGTATCAAATTATTAGTGTACAGACCTTTCTAGTCTTACTTGGGCTTTCACAAACAGACTTAGAAACTTAAAACAGTGACATTAGAGCAATTCATGTTTTCATTTTTGATCTCTATACTAAAACTAATAATCCAATCATAAGCAGTAGGCAAACATAAATATACCCTAAAAGAACCCACAACTGTTATAACACTGGATAAGCATCTACGCTTATGAAAGAATTAAGTATGTCTCAGATAATTAAAAAAAGAACTTTTTGGACATGTTTCTCTGTGCAAGTCTGGAACTTACTGAGAGAGCCAAGCTGATTAAACCAGACCCCTTCTGGCATTCAAGTGTCATTTGAACCTTTAAGAAACAGACAGGCACCTTGTGGATTTGCCTGCTGCACAAGCATTTGCTCAAAAAGCCATCAAATACATTCAGAGGCAGAGAGGTCCATGAGGTGCTATTAGACCAGATATAACATCTGGCTCAAGGAGTCTCCAAGGCCTGAGATGGCAGCAATTGAGAGGGTATTTCAGAGGAATTACTCGCGTGTGGTAGCCCAGTCCCAACAGCCTTCTCATCGACATCTGCTCCTACTGATGCTTAAAAAGAAGGCACATCCACCTTCTGTCTGAGCTCGTACATCTGTTAGTTCTTTTGTATTAGTCTTGGAAAGGGGGGTTAAATTACTGTGTTGAAGGAGGAGGAGCAAACTGAAAAATACAGTATTAAAGTATGCAGTGGCACACTCCCAAAATACAGCTAACCTCGCTCAGCAGATAGAAGTCAAAATGAAAATGCCTGTCTGGCAGCCTCTCACAAGTAAAACCTTGCATATACTGTTCTACGTAAAAAGCTGTATATATAGAGTGCAAAATGAAGCTAATCTATTCTTGGCAAATAAAATAGACTGGAAACCATAGAGAAGTGATTTGTTTTCCTGTGGGTGATAATTGTTTGCACTGATGTGAAACGACCCCAGGGAGTTCAGCTTTTGTGCTCATGGATCTTAATCGAAGTCAGCTGGACTAAAAGCATGTGTGGTTTCATGGAGCTCCGTTTCAGGCTTGTGATGATTAATGTATTTTGTCACAGTTCTATCCTGTACCCTGGCCAAATGAGGGCTCCACTGTTCTTGGCACCATGCCACTACCATTTCAGATGATCCCTCCCTCAGAGAGCTCTCTGGACAGGCACAGACCATGACTGGGGGAAGATCAGAGGAGAGTGCCCTGTCTGTTGTCCCAGACTATTCAGTGTATGCATATGCTTTTTTAAGGAGAGGATTTTTTTTTTTTTTTGTCCTGAATTTATTTAAAGGAATCTGCTACCACTGGTAGGTAGCAACATTTTGGAGAGAGGTCTTATGTGTGTGAGTCATTCAAGGAGGAAAACCAGAACAGCAAAACCAGTGGGTTGAGCTGAAGAAGCCTGAGAGAGCAGCAAAACAAGACAGGTAAGATGGTGCAGGATGACTGCCAAGCTGAGGGGCCAAAAAGTGGATTTGGCTTTGGAGGAAGAATGGTGGGACAGGATACCATTAGGATACCTGACTGGGGGAGGCAAAGAAACAAACACCTGGGCAAACCGACACCAACTTTCAAAGCATCCAAATGAAATCATCACCCTTCTTATTGTGTGCTTATCGGACTGATATGGCCAAGCAAGTAACTTCAGTGTTTGACAGAGACAGGACTCTCATGAGGGGCTGACCAATGCAACAGCTGCCTTTAACGTGTCTGCCTTTACTGTGCATGCACAAGCCCTGTGGCTGGCAGGGCTGATGTCTCAGGACCGACATTGCAGAGTGGAGCTGCAGGCAGGAGGTTGTTTAGATGTT
This sequence comes from Corvus brachyrhynchos, assembly GCF_000691975.1. Classification (NCBI taxonomy): domain Eukaryota; kingdom Metazoa; phylum Chordata; class Aves; order Passeriformes; family Corvidae; genus Corvus; species Corvus brachyrhynchos. The sequence continues at coordinate 11,995,045 of NW_008238330.1, forward strand.
ATATTGTTTCTGGCACTCGCTTGCACCCAGGGCTGACTCAAGGCAAAAACCTGCCTGAGGTGCTCCCTGGAAGGTTCACAAAGCCGTCAGTCAATGCTAAAATGGTGTGTGTGATATGCCCTTCTGCAGGTCATAAACACTCAGGGCACCAAAATGGAGACAAAGGGAATGAAAAAAAGGGGAAATTCACAGGTATACCAAAACCTGGATGCATTTTTCACATCAGGTGCATTATTTACTATTACTACCATGGGCTGGAGAGATGATACTGTACTTGTGGCTGCAAAAGTGAATGAAGATAATGAAACACAGTCAAGGTTGTAGGAACATCCCAATCAAGGTACGCCTCATGCCCTCCATCAAATCCCGCCTTGCACTCCATTGAGCAAGAAGTTCTCTTCCCCCATACCAGATAAGAAAAAGCTTTTCAATCTGTTGGAATCAAAACAGGCATTTAATTAAGTCACTCTGTATTTGTTCAGTTAGTGAGAAAACAACCTGTTTAGTGCAGGCTATTTTCGAGCAGGAACTACATAAGGGTGAGTCTGCACATCAGGAATGATTGTTAGAATCACTATTACAGGGATCATTCTACTCTTCTGTGTGCTGCTTGTTTTCTGCCACAGGCTTCATGTTCTGTACAACTGACTTTAATGGCTACAGTGGCATTTCTGAGCCTATGAACTATCCCAAATGACTGCAGTTTAATGTTAGTGAATGGAAAGCGAAAAAGGAACTTGCTATATTAGCTCAGAGTTAGGGAAACAAAGCAACAGTGAATGACAATACTGGCAGGTGAACTTGGAAAGAGCTGTAACAGAACTTTTTTCATCCACAGATCTGCTCAAAGAGATAGCTTGACCTGTATGGAGTTGCAATGGAAAGGATTTTATCTAGGAATTTTAGAATTATTCGGCTGATTTGATGCATTCCTGGCAGAGCACAAAACCATGTCAGAAATGTTGCTACAAGGACTACTTCATACTTTTTGAAAACATAGGGGATGACTCTCTTCTCCTGAACCAGCAGCTTGTCAGCAATTACTTCTGAGCCATGGAAAGTGAAACATTCATTTAGAGTGGTCAACCACACAGAAATATTCCATGTTGAGTAGTTTTTCACACAGCAATTTTTAAAAGGATTAAGTCCCAAGAGTAGTTTCAGTAAATTTATCCCCATTCGCTGGAGGTGGTGCATGTCTTTGAGTACAACAGTGAATTTCTTGTAAGAGAATGGTATTTCTTTGTCAGATTCCTGTGTCTGGTTTTATGACAATGGGATATATAAGTCAGGACGTAACATATAAATCTGCAGCTGTGGCTAAAAAAAAACCATGATGAGTTTGCTGAAAAGCACCATGATCTTGTCTTGCAGCTGAGGGGCAGGGAGCAAAGGGCTGGGAGCAGACACTGTTACTCCTGGAAAGCATCTCTCCTTTCAGCAGCACAGCATGGCAAGCACACACCCTCTCCTGCCGCAGCAGCTCGTTTGGCTTTCTAAAACACGGGCATAGCAAAATAGACAAAAGGGCTGTCTTTTTCTGCTGCCCCAGCAATCTGCTGCCCTAATTATGTGCCTACAACTTGTGCTGGCTCATAACCATGTGATGAAGGCTGTTCCTGAGGGTTTTTAATTGACTGAAGCAGCTCTTGATTCTTAGGACAATAGAGGCAAGGTATAAAGCTCTAAGCCTCAGGAAGAGAATAAATAAATTAGAAAATATTTTGCTTCAGCTTCAGAATTAAATTTTTATTTGTTTCAAGGCCTCCTAAGATAATGTAGAAACCAGAAAACTGTTACTACCACAGAGTCATATGTATGGGGCAGAAGATTCAGAAACTAAATCGAAGACACATCATTAACTTTAGTGCTCTGGTAAAGGAATAAAAACATAAACCAACAAATAGCTGTCTAAGGTATTTCAAAGAAGCCATCAGTGAAATGCTGAAAGAGAAAAGGCAATGTCTGTATCCACGATTACTTAAAGCAATCAGAATATCTCATGAGCAATGTGTGAGAACGTATGAGCTTTGCACAAACTGAATTTCTCATGCCATAGCTGTGAATTTACTTTATGGGCGTGTGGTGGTGGTGTTTGCCAGTAATGCTAGAGAACTATAGGGCAGCAGATGCTTTAAGACTATTAAAAATCTGTTTTGCAACAGTGTAAAACAAAAAAACCTGCATTCTTGATCTCTGAGAAGAATCTCATCTAGCATCCTTCTAAATGTGGAGGCCACACATGGTTTGTGACTTCCTTGCTTGAAAGCCTAGGGAGCTATCTTCCTAAATGGAACAGTTCACGTGGTATGCTGCTATAATCATAGAACCACTCAGGCTGGAAAGACCTTTAATACCATTGAGTCCAACTGTTAACCCAGTACTACCACATCCACCACTAAACCATGTCCCTAAGCACCACATCTACAGGTCTTTTAAATATCTCCAGGGATGGTGACTCAACCACTTCCCTGGGCAGCCTGTTCCAATGCTTGACAGCCCTTTTAGTGAAGAAATTTTTCTTTTTATCCAATCTGAACCTCCCCTGGCACAAGAGATAATTTCCTCTTGTCCTATCACTTGTTCCTTGGGTTAAGAGACCAACCCTCACCTGGCTACACACTCCTTTCAGGTAGTTCTAGAGAGTGACAAGGTTTCCCCTAAGCCTGCTTTTCTCCAGGCTAAACAACACTGGCTTCCTCAGCTGCTCCTTGTAAGATGTGCTCTAGACTCTTCACCAGCATTATTGCAATTCTTTGGATGCATAATATGTAGAATGTTTTTCTGAAACAAATAGAAAAAGTGCTTTTTGCCTTGGAACAACATGTTGGTCACCAAAAAGGCCTAATTTTAATGTCGTGACTCATGCTGGCCCAGAGGGCCCCAAATTCTTCAGGCAGCTCTGCCTGTATTGCTATTTGTCACAGCTGAACCTGAGGTAAAGAGGTGAACATGAAGGTAGTAGGTCTTTGGAAGCAGAAACTGTGAATGAACAGTCTTTGTCAATATTGAGGGAAAGTAACCAAGAATATTGATGGAAGTGATGAGCTGAGTTAAAGGGCATCACACCAATCTGCTGACAACACAAATGGCGGAAAAGGCAGTGCAAAAAGCAACACAAATGGTGCAAAAACCTTAGGATGAAGAGAAGAAGCCCTCTGTTTACTGGACCTTGCAAAGAATGAACAGAAATGAGGGATGGATCTTATTCCTATGAACTGCAAAGTACCACGCAGGAAAGCAAACTTATTGCAGCCACCAGTGTCTTCTTACCTCCATTTTTTACATTAAGTTTTCTCCCCATTTTACCCTTTGCTGTCTCTTCAGAGGATATTGTGAGGCCTCTTGATATTCCAGCAGCCAATGCTCTATGAGCATTACACAAGGAACAGATGCAGTTCTGTGGTCTCTTGGGATGTATAATCATCCATCTCCTCTCCCTATGTTGCTGCTGTCACTCCATAGGGAAATGGGGCAGTATCTGCTGTGTGTCTTGTGTAAATGTGAATGCATTGCAGAAATGTGTCTGTAACAAATACTTTATTCATATCCATGATATTTTAGTTTCTAGAGACTTGGTACTGATCATAGCAACTGGTATTCATGAATCTGCCAATGACAGTCACTGTATTTTTACTCCACGTATTCATGCTCGATGGCAGCAAAAGCAATAAATTTTTCCTCGGGACTGCTGGCAATCCAGCTCATTTGTCATTTTTAAATGGACACCTGGGGTAGATTCTGTCCAAGCAAAACAAATCAATACAGTTAGTTACACTAAGTGCATCTGAACAAGGATACTTGACGGGGGAGAAGAAAAAGGTGCTGCAGCAAAGAAAATGATGGAGAGGAGAGGTATGTGTGCTGCAGGCTCAGCAAAGGCTGGGAAAATGGCAGCCAGCTTAATCTATGGCTTGGGAGTGAGGAAGGGACGGAGGATCAGGTGAAGAGAACTATGAAAGGGTGGAATGGGCTGAGGAGGAAACTGAAGAAAAGTCAAAGAAAAAGGCTTAGGAAAACAAGATAAAGTAGTGGATCTAAGGTGGGTCCCCTGGGTTGAAGCAGAAGAAACAATGAAACACAGCCACTGGGCATGCCTGGAGGGCAATCTTATTTCTAGTCTATTGGATTTTGGAGCAGTGCTCTGGACTTTGAACCAGCTGGGGGATTTTATAGCCCATATCACTTATGCTGCTGTCATGGTTTTAGCATGGCAATAAAAGTCACGAGCAGCTCATGCAACAGCTCAGCTCTTGGAAATGGTGCAGAAAGAAAAAAATCTCGGATGTCTGTTTTAATAGAAGTAGATGATATAGAAGATAGCGTTTGCTTTCTTTGTAAGCATTACATTTTAGTCACTGGTGTAGGACTGGTTGACATTTTATTTTCTATTTCAAAGTGTTCATGTTTGATTGTGTAACAATAAGAAGCTTTTCCATGGGGTAAGCAATCTGGTTCACTTGTCATTTTAAATGGACACCTGAGCAGATTCAGATGACTGACCAATGCAGTCAGTTGGACCAAGGGCCTGAAATACATTTGGATGGGAGAAGAAAAATATGCCACATGAATGGAAATAATACAAAAGAAATAAATTACATGCAACAGACAGGCAATCAGGAGGGATGGGAGGCTTTGTCTTTGTGTGCTAGAAATAACTGGTCTCCCAAGATCATCATTAAATCAGCTTTAATAATGCATTGTCATCAAAAAGAGGAAATTGCCTCCGCTCCCAAAATGAGCAGATTTTGAAAGGATGCTTACAGATGGTTTACAAGGCTGCAGCTGGTTTCTTGTCCTCCTTTATTAAAAAATCAAAGATACTGTAATTCTTCAAGATCTTTGTAAGAAAAAGCATCAAAGAGGTGCATTTGGGTTTTTGCATTAATGTCACTCTGAATCCTAGAACAATGAGCAAATGGTGGCAAAGCAGCTGAAGTGCCTCACTGCGATTCCAGAGCTCGTGTCCCTGGCAAACCCATCCTGCAGGCTGTAGGATGATCCTTGGCTGTAGCTGATCACACAGGTTGGACAGGGCAGGACCTGTGACACTGTTTCTGGGAATGTGCTTGGTCCACGGAGCAGCCTAGGTTTGGCAAGAACTCCAGCAAAACTACAAAATCAGTGGTGCCTGTATGCTCGAACCTGGATGGAAACGTAGCCCTAAGAGTGGAGGGGCTGCTGATTTCTGGGGTCTGAGAAATTCCTTCCTCAGAAAGCACCTGTTCCTTTTAGAAGACTCAGGGATTCTTTCACCCACCTCTAGACAAACCCCTTTCTGGCCTCGCTTTGGGAGGGAGCTGAGCAATATGATTTAGGGGCGGCCAGCCACAACACCCTGCTGCACCAGCTGCCGTCAAATCCCGAGCGGCGTTTCCGGAAAGCGGGGAGCCGCCGGAGGAGGGGAGGGGAGAGAGGTACAGCAGTGCCACGGGGGGTTCTCCCAGCCCCGCTGCCCCGGCGCATCCCTCGCCGGGCGCAGCCCCCGCCGCATCTCCCGCTGCGGCGACGCCTCGCATGCGTCCCCTCGCCGCAGATCTCCTCCCTCCACTTCAGTCAGTTCATCCGGATTTCTTTTTTTTTAACTTGCAAGTTGTTTTTTCGTTTGTTTGTTTTCCATCTGTTCGGAAGTACAGGAGCAGCGGGCAGGCACCCACCCGGTGACTCTCCACAAATCCTGCCGGGAGAGAGGCGCTCGCAGCTGCTCCGAGGGTGCAGCCGGCTCCCGTCGCTCCTCATCCCGGGACGGGGCGGGGAAGCCCGGCTTGCGGAGGTAGCTGGGGATGCGGTGGGAGCCGGGATCCCCGGATCGGGGGCCGGGCTGAGGTGAGGGGGTGGGCGACTACCGCCTCGGGCGTCGCGGCGGGGGGGTCTCTCTGTCTCTCCGACGTTATCCTGGGGGGATAATTTGGTGTTTTCTCGCAAAACACATAATCGTGTGAAGCTTTCTCACCCAGGACGGCGGAGAGGGAAAGCTTGACCCGCAATTTTGTGTCCATGTGCTTGTTTTTACTTAATTTCTCCTCCGAAGAGAGGCGTGTGAAACCTCCTCGCAGGTTTTCATCACGGGGTTTAAAGTGCTGTCGATGTTGGGTTTTTGGTGCTATGGGATTAGTTTTGTGGTTGGTTGGTTGGTTGGTTTTTTTTCCCCCAGCACTTAAAACATCGACCTGTCGACCTCGTCTGAAAAAAATGGTAACGTGTTTATATCTCTCAGGTTACAGCGTGAAGAAAGGTGCTTGCTTACCCACCCTATGAACAAACAGGTCAGTACCTAAAAGAAGTGGATCTGATGTTTCAAGTTACTTGGGAAAAGGAATTTCAGCACAGTCATTTTTACTGGTGTGCATTTAACTTGGTTAAAATGTTGGTGGCATGAAGAAGTTGGGTGCATTTCCCTTTGCAGGCAGGAATTCCTTTTGCTTGCAGGTAAGGTGTAGAAAGTGATCCTTCCAGTGTGCTCATGTGTGGCCCAGTGTACTTAACTGGGTGTGGAAAATATGTATTTATGCTCTTTCTTGGTTCAGGATGATGTTGTTTTAGTAATGGAATGCAACTGTTTTTTGATACTCTGTTAACATCTTTTATTTTTTTGCCAACAAGTGCACAACGATAGCAAGAGTTCCTAACATTACAACTGTGTTTAAACGGTGGAGTGAATGAACTCCTCTCTGGTGTCTCTACAGATTTCACTAAATGGGCAAGTGTGACTGCATTACCTGGTGCGTGTGTGAGCCTTAGATCTGAGTATTAGCCAGAGCAGGACAGCAAAGGTATTAGCTGTGTGATGACTTCTAGGGGGCATGGAGTGTAAGGTGCCCTTTTGGTACAGAGGCTATTGTGTAAATCAGGATTTGCAGATTATCTCTGATGAAATTGTCCTGATTGCTGGTGGGACGAGATTGTATGAGGAATGTCTTAAGACATCTGCCCTTACCTTATATTCTCCCTCTCAAAAAAAATTTTTGAAAAGAGGAAAATCACCTCTGATGAAGACAAATCCCAGTACCAGGGAAGCACATGGGAAATTCAACAAACCAAAATTTCCAGTTCCCAGAAATGGGAGCAGAAAATATTTAATCATTCAAGACTTAAGTGTTAATAGTCTAATGGTCATTATTGCTTTGCTTTTTAGTAATGCTTCAGTTTTTCAAAGAGTCATTTGTCCTGCATGTTTTTCTTTGATGATGACTTGTTTTTTTCCAGCACTGAATATCAGTGCTTTGATCCAGGAGTGACTGGTATATATTAGCTTGTGAGCAGATAGTTCTCTTTCAGTCACTTTACAATGTTATATAGATATATCCATGTACAATTGAAAGCTAAAGAAAGTGACTTTTTGTCCCCCTAAAGTATTTTATCCAGATGGCTATTCATAAATGTGTAGCTAAGAATCTGCCCTCTCCTTTCAAAGAGGAATTGATCTGTAGAAATACTTCTAATGGTATGTCCTGACATTATTTGCAGGCTACAGTGGAGGTGTTAGCACATTTTCTAAGAGTAAAAAAAAGATTTCTGTCATTTGTGCATTTGTGTACATGATGTTTCAATGCCTCAGAATAGTAAAGCAATGAAGAGAAGTAAATAGATCACCAATGTGGCTGGTAATTTTCCCTTAAAACTAACTGACAATTAAGATGACAAAGCTATTACCAAGCCAAGAAAGAAAGTATTGGAAGAGTAGATAGGCTCCACAAGGAGCCTATATGGATTTAGAAAAGGGAGTTAATGAATGTAAAAAACGATGTTTTGGAAGTAAGATGTGTCAAACTGAAACAAAGAGTTTCCAAAAGCCAATCTGAGCCAGTTTTTGGAACAGAAGTAGCAAGACAAAGAAGGAAGGCAGTAGCAATACGCAAAGCTCAGTGTGAAGCTACTCCCAGAACAAAACAAGCTTCTTTTTTCTCTTTTGAATGTGAACACAGATGTTGGACCATGGGTACCCAGGCTGAAGAGCCCATGGGGTTTAGAAAATGGAAACTGTGGGAGAAGCATTTGTTCTGCCCTCTCCCTCAGCCTTTTGGCTCTGGTTGGAGCTAAGGACAAGACCATGTGTTGCAGGTACAATGGGGCTGACGCAGTTGTGCTCTGGCCACGGACTGGAGACCACCTTTAAGCTCCTGTCCTCAGCACAGACTGGCACTGGTGACTGCTGAAAGAATAGGACAGTCCTGAGCAGCCACTGGTATGTTCAACAATCAGTATGGAAGAATTAGGAGATGTGACTCAGGATAGATCACGCCAGGCTACGTTGATTTTTCTATGCCAAAACAAATGGTTTCTGAAATAAGACAGGAAAGTTCTCCTTGTTGCATTCCTCTAACACTTCTAAGCTTGCCATATCCCTCCAGCTGCCTCCTTCCTCCTCAACCCCTGAGGAGCATAAGGATTTTGATATGTGGACTGTCAGTATTCAGAGGTACTGAATGGGCTCTTGGGGTTAAGAGATGTCTGGTCAGGGATGTGGGAAAAAAAAGGATGAGCAGAAATTCCAGAAAACCTAAACCACGTTTGAATTCTAGGAAACTTTTCTAGAGGATATGAACATATAAATAGCCTTACTGTTAGTATGCATGTTTCATGTCACCTTAGGGTTTGTCCGACATAACCATGTTAGATTTACTTAGATTTAGTAATTTTCCATTGCAACATCTCAGAGTTAAACTGTATATTTTATATTTTATGTGCAGTGCAGCATGATATGAATAGGCTCCTCAGTAATACACACACATATTTCATCAGCTGTTAGCAGAAGCATGCCTACTTTAATGTTCTTAAAACCTCCTTTTTTATTTTTCATTTTTTTCTTGCTGAAGAAGCCTGTATCTCTTGTCAAGACACCGACCTTGCATCTCTGGCAGAAACATCAGCTGCACTCAGCAGGCTCCCTCAGGGGTCTGTGTGGCCCTGGTTGTGTCCGTGTTGCCGGGGCACAGGGAAGAGTTGGGTGAGCACCAGCCCCGGCCTGCCTGCCCACAGCCTGCGTTTCCTCAGGCGTGGGAGGTGGGGAGCAGGCACCTACACGTAGGCACCGTGGAAAATGGGCAGGCTGAGGGTGAAATCTGGCATCATTAGCATGACAATATAGACACAGCCCTTCCAGACAATAAAAAGTTAGTGGTTGCAAAACACCAGGCAGTTCTTGAGGAGAAGATGGAATTTCCACTAGGTAATCCAGTTGATGAAACTAGATTTTATGAGTTTCCACTGATTCAGGGCTTCAAGCTTTAAGAGAGAATTGCGGAATCCTTTCAAGTTCCCTAAGTGTCTCCCATTTTGTCGTTTCAGGATGCTCACCAGAACCCCGAGTGTTGTTGCTCAAGTGTTCCTTCTTCTAAGCATAGTTCTTGTTATTGCTATTGCAGTGATTCAGATAAACCAGCAACAGGTCCTCTCCCCAGGGCTTAAGGTAAGTCTTAGGATACCTCAGGAAGGAGAACAATGTTTTGAACTGATATTTAATAATGTGCCTTTCTAAACTCATTTTTATGGGGTGATTCAAATGAGCTTACAGCCATAAATTAATGTTTAATCATATCATCATTGGAAAACTGAAGGTGAGAGAAAAAGAGAATTGGTCAAGAGTCAGTGGCAAAGCAGGAAAAGTATTTCTTGGTTCCCTCTCTGTGGTGGCTATCACACAATGTCTTCTTCAGGATTGAAAGTCCAAATGGGGAGAATATCTTACTCCTTTTTTTCTTTATTTTTGCTGGAGATTGAAAGTAATTTTAAACTAATTTTGAAGTGGGAAATACCTAGAGTTTAAATTCTTCCCCCTAGCACAGCTGGGAAGTTTATGCTGACATCTTTGCAAATTGCTCCTGTGTATCAAATGCATTTGGGCTCTAAGTTTGCACTCGGTCCTCTACCACGTGTTGGGACTTGCTGGAAATTAACAGAAGAAAACCAACTTCATTAGGGGGGACAGAGTAAACTGCAAAAGACAAACTGAAACACTCTGAAGTTCAGGCTTTGCCTTGTGCTGTGAAACGTGTGCAGGCTCTTCAATGAGGGATGTACACAACTGAGGAAAAGCTGTAGAAAATGCCCTTCTAGAGAAGCTGTGCAGCCTGGCATGCTGAGTTCTGGTTTTTTCCCACGATCCTCTTGTCAGATTTTTCTTTGAAGTCTCTTCTACCTTTCCATCTGCATGTGTATTTAACTGGATAGTTCACATCCTGATAACGATAGGCTAATGCCTCATTGCACTTCATGGGATTATAAACACCTTTGGCTTTGTCTGAATCATTTTGTGGTGTGTGAGTCAGACAATGGGATAAAACTGTATTCTGATACCAGTTTTATATGTTTATGTGGTGTGGCAGGGGGAGAGTGCTGGGATCTTGCATGGGGACACAGTGCATCAAGTATATGCTCCGTTGAGCCCCAAATGGCTGTGTGCAGCAGCCTCACATCCCACCAATTTTCATGCAAGGCAAGACTGGGCTCACATGTATCCCATCTGACACCAGGAAAAGGCTGAAGCCACTATCTAAAAGACAGCCTACACATCTCTTGTGTTTGTCATTAATTCAGTTTCACATTCAGAATGATAAAACTGTTTATGTTACTCTTTGAGGAAGCATTGGAACCACCTGGGCTATCTGGAGCTGGTTTAAGTGGGGAGGTTTGCTTACTGAATCACAGCTTCACAGCTGGTTCTGGAGGAAGGCTGGTGTTTCCTCTACTGGGTGTTCCTTGGCTTTGGATTTGAGTTTGGGCTGTAAGCCTGCTAATGCAGGTGATAAGGAGGACCCTGTTTTTGATTCCTGAAACACTGAGTCCTCCTCAGTGAGTGATTTATTCTCACAAGAAATTCACAGATAGAAGGAGGACCTTGGCATGCCAGTGAAACCCTCCAGTACCTGGCTGATACAATGGAGCCTGGAAATTACAGTGTCCTGAACATAATGGTTGGTTAAAATTAAATATGGCAACAACATGATTAAAGCAGACTTACTGTTTGTAAATGGCCTTGTTCTTCTGTTACTACTGTTTGTGTTACCTGTGGCATAAGAGCTCTTTCCCAAGATGTATGTTGAGAGCATCTATTGTGGCACAAGAGATAAATTATATGCTATGGCCTTGATGTTTTAAACTGTTGTTGCAAAATTGAATATTTTGGATCCTTGATGGTTGGATTATCTGAAGATTGAGCCAGTGATAAGTGAAGGAAGGGCCTGCCCATTGCATGAGGCTGGGGCACTGAAACAACTCATGACTCACTGATACATATCATGAAGTGAGAAGAGTGATGAAGAAAACACAAACATCCTCAGTGGAGAAGCCTGAAATTGTAAATGATGATAGCTCTGAATGTAATGAGCCTTTGGACCAGTCAAAAAAAAAAAATCTGTTTGTCTATTGCTGTTTTGTGAGCCCTACAGAAAAAAACAACCCACTTCATTATTGTATTTCTTTAATTTGCCTCTCAGGATGCTAAAGTTTTCAACACCTAAATTTTGCACATCTCTTTTGGCTCTTAGGAAGTGTTTTGCATTGTTTGTGGATGTTATACTTGATTAAAAATTGTTCAAACCTATGTAGCTGAATTGAAGCCTGCATGCGTAGATCCACTTTTGTGGCCTCCATTTTCCCTGTAACTGGTTTAGCTTGTTAGCTTCTCTTGGCAGTTTCCAAAGTGATTGGAAGGCAGGTGACCCATCTTAACTGTGCCTGCTTTAAGGGTTTGTGCAGCTCTACGTCCTCCTATAGGAATGATACTCAGGCTGGAAAGGTGATTAATCCTGGGGCTTGTGTTTGCTTATCTGTTGAGATTGCTACTCTTCAGGATGCACCCACAAAGCCATATTCCCATAATAAGCTTTTTCCTTTTTCCTTATTCCCCCACCCCCCTTCTTTCTTTTTTCTTCTGGACTAGCAAACAGAACTCTGAAGCTTTTCTGGGTTGATGTTGTCTCCCCGTCTTGTCTGACCAATCTAGTCCATTGACTAAATGGTGCAGTTCCTAGGTGTTAGGGAATCACTAGGCCTTTGTGATGATGGAAATATTCTGTGGGAAGGCTGAAGTAGAAAGGAAAGGGAGAAAGAGCAGTTCTGTTCTTTAATAGCTGCTAGTCTGGGGTAAGGGTTTTCCTATGCTCCTAGTCCCACACAGAGCATTTCAAAGCAGGAAGGCATTGCTTGTCCTTAAAGGGCAGCCAAAGGTGATCCAACTTGCAACTTGGACAGAAATCTAACATCCCTGGAAAAATTTAATCCAGCCAGTTTGTCTTTTGCAGCCTGCTGAGACAAGGCAGGTAGAATTCTCTCACCTTCTTAAGATGCAGTGTCATCTGTCATTTCTGCTTTTTGAATTAAAGATTAATCTTAATCCTAGCATGTGGCACAGTTGTCGCTGATCACCACTTCTTGAGGCTGCATGGGCCAGTTTGCACACAGTGAACTCACACAAGTCCTGAGGAGCCTCAAGAGTCACCCTGAAATGGGTCCAAGAGACCTTTTCAAAAATGAGCATCTCTTTTAAAGGAAGCAAGAGGCTGTATAGAAAAAATAGAGGAGGAGGAGGAGAAAGACAATAAAATTGTCAGTCATCCATTAATTCAGAAGAGGGTACCACTACTCTTCAGGATGGAAATCTCTTACTTTCAGAATGAAGCTGGAAAATGCAGGGGAGGGAGGAAGTAGGTTGAAAAGCTCCCAGTTAACTGAGGTAAAAATACTTCTGTTATCTTCCAGCCCTACTTGGGTATGATGGTTAGCTCTAAAAGGAGCCAAGTTAAAAGCTTATGGTTGGCACTTTAAGCTGACTGAGACTAGTTTTAATTAGTAGTCCTTAAGCAGATTGACCATTACTGTGTTATGTACCTCCAGAGTGCTCATCTCTTCCAAGGAGAGGAAATACACTCAAATTATCTTTGCTAAAGCAGTTACTGAAACAGAATCCAATGATGTGGTGGTTTGATAGTATCTGTGGAGCCTTTAATCTTTTAGTGGATATGGGTAAATATTGTCTGCATAAATATAAATGAAATTTTCATTATCTAACAGTCCTCTGTGAAACAGACTGGACTGGTATTGCTGGTATTCTTTGGGGACCAGGAGTTTTTAGGATTACAGTAGAGGCTGGGAATAATCAGGTGTGGAAGCTGAATGGTTTGCCACCTGAAGCAGTGATCCTTCCCGGTTGGACTTGTTGGTCCCCAGGGAGGCAGTGGGATGAAATTTATCAACCTGCTACAGGGGATCTTACTGCTTTGTAGACAGATGGAGGCTCTCATTTTTCAGTTTTGTCAGGCTCCTGGGCATCTGTCTGTTTCAAAAGAAAAAAGCTGACAGAAAAACGAACCCTACACTGTGTGACTCCTACCAATTAGGTGACTTAGGAAGAGCTAAACATACTTTTAGGGATCATAAAGAGGATACCAAAATTTCAGTTTGCTTCCCTTTATGAGATTGCCTTCCCAGTTACTACAGTTTTCTGCTGCCATAAAATATGGGAAACGGGGAAAACTGGTCTGGTGAGCAGTGGGATGGGATAGAGAAACCTGTGCTTTAATCCCAAAGTCCAAGGGACCTGGGGCAAGGAATTTAAATCTCTCTCATTTATTTAATAAATAATCATGGGGCAATATTGACTCTCTTTCTGTCTTTGTTGTCTCATACTCTGGCACAACCTGTTCTCAGAGGCAAGCTCTCAGGTGGACTGCCTAAACCACTCAAAGGGAGAGGTTTATGGGGCAATTAGGAAAGAACCAGACTTGTTACATCATTCTAACTGTCGACTATTATGTACTTTACCTCTTTGCTCATAGCTTTACGTGCATCCTCGAGTCTAAAGCCTGTGCTTAGATATCAAACCCTTCAGTATTCAGGGATGGACTGGGATAAAGGGAAATGAATTTGCTGCAAAATCAGGTCCTAACACAGTGTTATCTGCCAGTGTGGGTTTTGAACCTGATGCTGAAAGGAGATGAGCACTCTCCATCCCCACTGAATTAATTATTGAATATATGTAGTATGTTCCTTGGTTTGCAGCCAGATTCATTCTGTGCTTGGCTGTTGGATTCATGCCTAAGCGCCTAACACTAGAATTAATCTCTCTTGTAAATAATACACTGTGCATGCATTTTCTAAATGCCTAGTGGTGCAGTGAAGTGCAGCTGCGCATGGGCATTTAAGCTGTCATTGTTTCTTTCTTCATCTAATGTATTATTTTTTAATCCCCAGTATGGAATCGTCCTTGATGCTGGATCCTCTCGGACTACAGTCTATGTCTATGAGTGGCCGGCGGAAAAAGAAAATAACACAGGAGTAGTGAGCCAAACCTTCAAGTGCAACGTGAAAGGTGAGCTCAAAGGAAAGTTCCTTAGTTATTCTTAGCCTTGCTTATGCTGGTTTTTTTTTTTCTTTTCCCACTGTGTTCCCTTTTCAGTGCTGGGGAGGGAAGACTGTCAAGTCTATGTCTATGTCTGTCAGCATTAGTTCTTTTCCTTCTGCTACAGTACGGTGCTCTTATAGCTAAATTTGATTTACTCCATGGCAGTGCATGACTGGTGCAGACAGAATTCAATCTAAAGGGTCAGGACCTGTTCAGTCCTTGTGTTTCTTTCAGAATAAAAGTCATATATATATTTTCAAATAGCTGGGAATAAAAAGAGTTTTAGAAGAATAGGAATCTATTCCTTGTTAGATGCTAGTTGTTAACTGAGCTTCTCCACACTACAGAACTAGGAAGCAGCTAATAAAAATATTGATGAAAATAGCTAAATTGGCAGAACTATTTCTGACAGGGTGTCATAGTTTTATCAAAAATATAGGTGTGGCCTCTGTCTCAGGAAGACCTGTGTCTGTGCACTGCTAGAAGGTGTCCCACAGGTACGCTGGCTACCTGCCATGTCATTTGTCTGAGGTTTTGAATTGATTCTTTGCAGACAGACAGACTAGGCTGACTTCTGATCACACTCCAGTATGGTTAGGTGGTTGTGGATTCCTTCATAGACACTCTTAGTCAACTTCTGTGACATCTGATTCAGCTTTCAAAGATATGAAAATGCCATGCATTTTGCGAAGACAGATGGCCAGGTAGGGGAGGGAAATCAGGTTTTTTGTTCTCTGATAATAACTGCGGTGTTCAAAGAGAATTTTTTCCCTCTCTCTCAGTCATGATCTCGTAAAGTCTTGCATCTCTCTTTGTGTCTGGAAATAGATACTGGAGATGTAGCCACAGAGGCCCATGAGTAACAGGGAGTAGAAGGCAATGGTTTCTTAACAGCACCAGCATTTCTGTCTTCAGTGTTAAATGTACGTGTGGACATTCTTAGCAATTCTAGAGCAAGGAAAGGAAAGCAAGTGTAACGTGAACAGAAGTAATGCACTGTCATGTCTCTAACGATGAAATGTCCTTACAAACTGCTGGAATGGTGGCCAGCCTGCTGAGGTCAGGGGTACACTCTGCTAACTCATGTCTGGACTCATCAGGAATGTTGCCTTTAGGAATTCTGGTATGAGAAAAATGCACAGAGAAACTGCATTATTCTTCTTCACGAAAAAACCAGCAGTGCTTTGTGAATTTGCTTTAATTGGTTTAGATTTTGTTTTACCTCTGGAGAATGCAAATAAATTACAAAACAGAGGAGTCCAAATTGCTATGAACTGTCTAGGTTCATGTCCTTAGCCATGGTCAGACAAGTACTCCTCATCCCTGAGTGTACAAAATCACCAGGGTTCACTCTTCTAGTCTTGGGTAACTCTGTACTGGAGGAGACAGAGGGCTGGTTCCTGGGAGCTGTCCCCAGCAATGCTGTGGGTGACAGTGGTGAACACATCTGTCAGTGTTTCTTTAGTGACCCTCTAACTGTAGTCTTAAGCACTTAATTTGGGGGATGGTTCTGGGCATAATGAGAGGCAGATTTTCTCATACCTACTGAACTTGAAGGTCAAATGATCAACTGCTCTGTGAGTTCTGTGGTGGTTTTATGATTTCAATTCTGCCTTTATTAAGTACTTCTGCCGCTGTGTGTAGGAACCAGCCCCAAATCAAAGTCCCTTCTTTATAATGCAGTTAATCTGTCCTGGCAAGGCTCTAAGCATTGGCAAAGCAGGCAGTTGTCCAGAAGAAAATGGTCACTGCCTTGTGACCTGCTCTGTCTGAACACTACAAGACGGGAAGTTGCAGCCACCAAAGGAGTGTGAGGCAATGGCAGCTGCTGAGGATGTTGCTGCTCTGTTTTCCTCTGGTAACAGCTTTCCTTCCAGCTTCAGGCCTGTTTGTGCTAGACTTAAGACTTCAGAAAGTCTTATTCCAAAACCAGGGCTGTGAACATCTAATGATTACAGGGCAATGTTCGTGTTTAAGTTCACACTGTCAAAAAAGGAGTTTGGGAGTGTGAAATCTGTAAAGGCTTACGTATTTTTTCTTCTGTTTCTATCAACGCAATGTGACTGAACGTAAAAGGTTTCTCTTTTCAACTTGGTAAAAACCACCTTTTGCTTAGCTTGGGACCAGGTTGTGCAAGACATGGCTGTTACAGAAGCAGATGGAGTTCTGGCAATTGTTCTCTTCGAGGCAGTGGCTTCATGGGAATGCCTGGATTGCTCCCTGTGTGACTTCCTCAGCTAGGGAATTTTAGTAAAGAATGTTTTATTTACACCCAAGTTGAGATCCTGATGGTCCTTGGAGTGTTGAGCAAGGCAGCACTTTGATGTTAATTGTTCAAATAGCTATGCCTTATGCAGTATGTTGTAACTCTAATTCCTGCTCTTTGAAGGCTTTGAAAATTTGGAAAGCTGTTTACTAGTTCATGCACCAGCGCAGACTTGTACCTCTATGAATTCAAGAGCCATTTCTGTGCATCTTGAAATTTCACCAGCAATTCCTTGCAAAAGCTTCTTTATTGTACTTTCAGTTGAGAGCAGTGAGCTGTAGGGTGCCATGGTGTCCATGACAGCTGGGGCAAACCAGATTAGAAAATCTTTGTCTTAGGCTGTGGATAGATGGATTTTTTATACTTCAGCAGATCAGACAAATTTGACATCCATCAGACATGCTATTTTGTACAGCATCTGCCATGAGTATAGTTATTTTCCTCATGAACATATAACACTGCTGTCACGTATGTGTTACTCCAAGTATGGTACTATAGGTGTGTATTTATAGACACAGAAATACAGAGATACACGAGTATCTTCTCTGCCTCACACAGCTGAGGCAGGCACCACATTGTTTATTCAATAAGCACTCCTAGTTTTCAGCCATCCTACCCTTGCTTGCAATTACGGGGCGGGGAAGGGGGAAATGTCTTTCTCTTAACACCTGCTTGCTAATTGGGCTAATTTGTAGTTGGCAAAGCAGAATGAAATCTGTCTCCTTGTTCTCTTTTAGGCCCTGGTATATCCAGCTATGAGAGTAGCCCTGGAGCTCTTGCCAAGCCTCTTGATGACTGTCTGAATAAAGTCAAGGAGAGAATACCAGCTCATCTGCATAAAAACACTTCTGTTTATCTGGGGGCTACAGCTGGCATGAGACTGCTGAGGTATGGCAGAAACTTGAACTACCCTGTATGCATACTAGCATAGCAGTCTGTGAAAACAGAATGTGAAAAATGTACTGGATGCATTTTTACCCACTGGAAATTGGCCATCTCAAAGGGAAATGGAGCCCAGCCAATTTAATTTAATTAACTTTTTTGATAGGGAAAGCGTGTCTGCATAAAACCCCTCTGTTATGCCGTATTGAAAAGAAATGCTTGCTTTATTTTGGAGAAGGCAAGAGTTTAATTTTCTCTTTCACATCTGACTTGAAATACAGTGTTATGTAAACAGATAATGTCTGTGCACATCCATGGGCAGCAAAGACAGATTGAAACTAGATACTGGATTCTCAGTGTGGATGTGATCTGATGTGATGTGGCTTTTGGGGTCTGTCTGTGTCTTTAGCCCTGGCACAAACTGGCTTTTGATATTGTTCTGTGGCTAAATGGAGTTGGAAGAGAGATTCCAGGACTGTTTTAATCAGAAGTTGTCATATAAACCCTCGGTTCATTAAGAATAAAGGTATATATAAGGAGAAAACCCCACCCATGAACTTGCATGATAAAGAGGGAAGTTGGTTTATACAGAGGGAGTTGCTTGCTGAAACAATGCTGGATACTGGCTGTTCCCTATCATAAGCTTCCCCTTTAGGGAAACAATGTCTATTTAATATATTAGCTGATTGTAGGAGTTTTCTTGAATTGCTAGTCAGTGAACAATAAACATGAAATTACCTTTCCAGATGCTCAGTGTTTCATGTTTTGTGAATTGCTTAGGTTGCAAAATGAATCGGCAGCCAATGAAGTCCTTGCAAGCATTCAAAACTACTTCAGAGCACAACCTTTTGAATTTAGGGGTGCGCAGATCATAACGGGGCCAGAGGAAGGGGTGTATGGATGGATAACAGCCAACTATTTAATGGGCAATTTCTTAGAGGTGTGTGGAAAAAACTGCATGCTTTTCTTTTCACTGTTTCTCTCCTATAAATGAGAAGTTTGACAGGACATGCCTGTTAAAGTGTCAGAGTTGCAACTTCTATTTTCCCCTGAAGTCTCTCACAGGGTCTTTTTGTGGCAGTAATAGGGCAAACATAAATCAAAGAATATGTTGTTATGGAAATGTGATATGGCAAAGGTAAAATTGTTGATCCCCAAAAAAGGGCTCCTCTCTAAATGACATTGGGTGCCTTACCTTAAACCAAAAAGTTAGACTGCTCTTAAATGCATTGGTGTGACAGGTGCTGATTGTCTTGACAGCGGTGCCAACTAAAGATCTTTTCTTCTGCTTACTTGCTGTCCCTGCAGCCCTACTGGTGAAGGACCTGCCCAGCTTAGGGGTCTCCAAATTGCTTGGCAGTGTTGGCTCACTTGTCCTAAGCAGGCAAGACTGTTTGAAGCACTGAAGGTGGTCAAATATACCTCAGCTGAGCCAGAAATCATTCATCCACAGCTCATTCCAAGACTGCTGAAAAGCTGCAGGCTACGAGCAGTAGGCTATGGTACCAACTATCTTGTGCAGGCCAAGTGATACCAATATAAACATACTTCTGCTGTTCTAGAACTTGGAATAGGGTCAGGCAGGAGCCTCACAGCAGAGGGGGAGTCAGATGTGTCGGAAGATCCCTTTTTAGGTACAGGTATTCATTGTCATTTCATTCAGAGTAAAAGCTGTACCCAGATTATCAGCAATCACTCATCTGCATTCGTGGCAGGAGTGTGCTGCCCTTAGCATTGGCTGCACTTCTCCCAGATTGTCTTGCTAGGCTGAAGGGAATTTCAACCAATACTGCTGGGTATTGCTATGTGTCCTGGCTGAATGCTTCCTATCAGATCATGGCCGTTAAATAAGAAGGAATTAGTTTTTTGTGCTGTGAGTAGTAACTCATGGTGAATGTGTTGCTGACTTGCAATGTTAAGAAATACAGTATTGGAATCGCCCATTTCTGTAAGAGTTTTTCTCGTTGTGTGCATTTCATGCAACAAAAATGGCATCATGAACTTCAGGGTGGTGTCAGTCTTCTACCACATGAGTTTTAATAATCCAAATATCAAATTCCATATGACAAATTCATAAAGAATTGACTGCAAGACGCTGTGAAACCAGTTTAGTCCAAAGTTGTGTGAAGAGATACATGTGGAATATCACTAGTAGAAGAGAGAAGTTCTGACCTTTCTGTGACAATGGGCTAAGAATCAAATTCTGTGAGGGCCTGATTATGGGAATCTTTCACTGTAGAATTTTATTGTGAGTGTATTTGCTGGCCCATAAACCCCATTGTTTCCCTTTTTGTGTATACATTCACCTCATCATGCTCAGTGATTGACATAGATATTGACATAGATATTCACAGAAAATTTATATTTGACACTGTGACTATGTAGATCAAATACAGAATCTAGGAAATATTTTGGGTAATAGGGAAAAATGTCATCTGAATGGATCAGACTGCAGTTTCAGTGGAGGAGATGGGCAGATTAAGAGTCCTTGCTCTTTTGACTTTGATGGAGCTTTCATCTGACTTTTTTGCATTTTTCACTCTATTTTCACTCTCTTTTCACTATCTCTGTGATCTCTTAATTTTCTATTCCTTTAATGTTTCTTCTTGCCTTGAAACAAGCAAATCTTGATACCAGTTCCATCCAGATTTGTTCAAGTTCTCATGGGTATCTGAACTTCAATTCCCTACATTCTAGGATAGACATTGATCTGGCTAGTCCTACGCTTTGATCGTTGTGCTATCCTATTGAGTTGAACATTATACTGCATTTGTTTTCCCATCTTTCAAGATCATTTCACTCTCTGAAAGTACCTCCCTCTTATGTAAAAACATCTGCATGTCTTCCTCATAGCTACTTATTTTTTTAAAAAGTGCAGGACAAAGAAGGGGGGAAAGTCTCAAGAAGTAGAGAGTAGAAAAGCTTGAGGTGAGAACAAGCAGATGATATTTCTAATTTGCCCTGTTTTTAATTTCACATGTAGAGAAACCTTTGGAGGACATGGGTCCATCCTTACAGAAAGGAGACTATGGGTGCACTGGATCTTGGAGGAGCTTCCACTCAAATTTCATTTATCTCCGAGGACCCTGAGGAGCACTCCAACAGCACCTTGCAAGTGAAGCTGTATGGTTACAACTACAATGTCTACACTCACAGCTACCAGTGCTATGGCAGAGATGAAGCTGAGAAAAGGCTTTTGGCACTGCTGCTCCAGGTCTGTTTAAGACCCTTTGCTGTGGTGCTCTTGCAAGTGTTCAGTAATTGTCTGAGCACATTCTTAGGCTTGTGTTCTCTTCCCTTTGATGGAGTCTGGAGACCCCAGTAAGAGCTCAGTTGTGCTTTGTTGTGGCCAAACGCACTTAGGTTTCATACAAAGAACTTCATATTTGTTAAAAATTAGTGAGAGTTCTGTGCCATTTGATGAAAAGGCCTTGTGAGTGTTTTGCTGATCTTGCCAACAAATTCTGGAGAAAGGAGTTTCTATGAATTATAGTGATCAGCAGTATTGTGCTGACCAGTCACATCAGTGAACAAAAATACATCTGCACTTTTAAAAGATTCCTGTAGTTCATGCCAAATTAGGTCTTTCTTGCTTTTGACTAGCATTTATTGATTGGGGTTTCTTGTTTGTTTTTGTTTGTTTCTTTTTCCCCCAGAAATCAAACACCAGTGCCAAGGTGGATAATCCCTGTTACCCTCAAAATTATAATACAGCATTAACGATGAAGTACTTCTTTGGCAGCCTTTGTACACAGTCTCTGAGACCAGCAAATTACTACCCAACCCAGCTTGTGAATTTCCATGGAACAGGAGACCCAGGTCTGTGCCAGGAGATGGTTTCTTTATTGTTTAACTTCACTGCTTGCAGAGACAGAGAGGACTGTCCCTTTAATGGAATACATCAGCCAAAAGCAAAAGGGAATTTTGTGGTAGGTTTGCAAACAGTGTGGGTTTTTTTGAGCTTGCTTGCTTTTGATTTCTGTAGCTCTGAAAGTAACCTGTCACCTACTCCTTTTCTATAGGCTTTCTCTGGATTCTACTATACAATTAATGCTTTGAATTTATCTGGACACTTTTCCCTAGATGACTTCAATTCAAGTATGTGGTTTTTCTGTTCACAGAGCTGGGCACAGGTAAGTGGGTTGTTTGGTTGGTCGTTTTTTGGTGTTGTTGGGGTTTATCTTTTCCATTTTAAACCTTTAAAAGTTGGATATAAAAATAATATGGACTGGCTATGTGTTCAGAACCCTTCAGAAGGTCTGTATCAACCTAGCATTTGTTTTTCCACTGTGCTTCAAAGCATGTAGTATTTCTATCACGCTTAACACTCGGAATAGGTTTCAAAATTTCATTTCACAGTTCTAACCATGCTGTAGAGATGATGTGGAAATTTTAGAAAACATAACATCCTCAATCTTCAATATGCAGTTTTATGTTCATTTTCATTGTTTACTACATAAGCTATGTCACTTTTAGAGTCTTTTCCTAAATCCCTGTATCTAATTGTCTACACCTTTACTTGGTGTTTCTGAAAAATGTTACTAAATTCTAGTTAGGATCCAAATATTCTCTAGTTACAAAACCCCAAAGCATTTTTTCCCATAATTAACATGGTTTTTTTAAAAAAATCTCTTGCTTTCAGCTGCAGTTTATGCTGCCTAAATTTGAAGAAATATATGCTAGATCCTACTGTTTCTCAGCCAATTTCATTTATTACTTGCTTGTACATGGTTACAACTTCAATGCAGAAACTTGGCCACAGATACATTTTCAAAAGGAGGTGAGTAATAATCATTTTCTCTTACCGTCATTTTAATCCAAAGAGGTCGAGGAGGAGACAGAAGATGCAGCAGCCAGCAAAAATAGAATGGCTGTAAACAGCCTTTGTAAATGACTGTCAAATGTTTGGCATAAAACAAAGCCACTTTTCCAACCTCAGTAGCAATCTCAGCCTGGTTTCAGAGGTTGCAGCATTATTTGGAGATGCTACATAGATCTTTTAAAGAGCTTTAAGCAAAGACCAAACACTTGTGTTTTAAACATTTCCCCAGCATTTTGCTCTAGGCAGTGATCTGCCTAAAACACGTCAGCAGATAAGTTTGAGCTAACCCTCTGAGCTGGAGAGCAGAACTCTGCTTTTCTGTCTCCTGGCAGAGCCTTGGGGGAACTGGCAAAGCTGTTCGTAGCCAGTGAGTGGTGATGAAGCAACTAGGACAGTTTTCATCCTCACCCCACTCATCCATCTGTGCCATAATCTGGTTCTCTGGAATAAGAATGTATTTTGATGGGGTATTGCCTTTCAGTGGACAGAGAGAGAAGGCTTACAGTATCTGTGCAATAGATGCATTTCTTTTCTTCTCTGCTACTGCACCAAGCCTTACTCTAAAACTCTATCCCAGACTGTCTCTTAATGTCCATATAGTTTGGAAATGCTTCAGCACTTGCATGCAAAACCAATAAAAGAATAGGTTGTAGATCTTCATGGTGTATTCTTAAATCCCCTTAGATGCTGGGGATGCTGGCAAGCTGTGAATGAGAAATCAAAAGCAATGTTTTCTGAACACTCGTATCTATTACTCGTGCATAAAGGAATCAAGTAGGATTTTCTTGCCTCATTTTGACTTCTGGTGGACAACCATTAGCAGCTCTGGAGGAGTGCCCAAATTTTAGCTGTTCCACCAGATAGGAGCAGCCAGAAACAGCAACATTTTTCTGTTTTTAGCCAAGACTATAAAAACACCAAGCAAAATAAAACCCCAAAAGGCTTATTTAAAATTAATACCTTTGTTGCCTAGATTTTACACTAGGGTAATCATGAAATTTCAAAAGGCAAAACTACATTCTCTTAATTAGATCTGCCCCTGCTAAAATAGCAAGATCTAATGTTGGCTGATCAGCTAAGCTACCCCAGAGATAACAGCACAATCTCACTATGACTGGAGGGTGTTTTTTTTGTCTATGCTAGGAGTATGTATTTCCTTTTAATCAGTGAACACAACCAATGAAAAGATCCTTGGCCTAATGCTAAGATCTGGGCGAGATCCAGAGCTAGATGATTTGCAAAATTAGAAGTTTTAAACCTCATGATGAGAGGAGGACAAAGGACACTTCACCCTTTGATCCTGTGCTTTTCAAGTGCCAGGATGATGACTTAATGAAAAGGACAGTGGAAAACTGGTAAATTCTGTTGCTCAAACTAGAAGTGGGGAAAGACAGCAAAGCAGGAAGACCATGGAGCAAATACAAACATACTCCCTTTGCTGTTGTTTCACCCATTTTGAAGTAGTTTTAAATTTATGTTTATTTTTTAAATGGAAGAGCCTAATTTTGGTTCATTTGCAGGCACAAAACCAAAAATGGAACAAAAGATGATAAATAGAGTTCCAGCTTTGGGAACTTTACCCTGGCTTCCTCTTTGTCCGTGTTGGTGACACTCTTTGTGGTTTTTTTTTTGTTTGTGTGAACTAAAATGACATCCTAGGGTTTGGCTAAGGTGAGGGGCTAGTTTTAGGAATTGGCACAGCAGTGATGGGGTTTTTTATTTATTTGTTTAAAATGTGTTTCTTGCACAGAAAATTTGCTTAACAGGCTGTCTGCATATAGACCACAAATCTTTGTACCCATCCAATACCTGTGTCTCACTTCTTTAGCCCAGGGACCAATTTTCTTACCATCCTCTTGAACTACAGAAAAATGGTAATTTAAAATGGTTCCATATCCTCTTTGTATATCCCACTAAAGATTTCTCCTTGCTAATTTAAAGGACAGTAGTTGCCAGTAATAGCAGTTAAGCTTTTGGAACCTCTCATCTTTGACTGAAAATTCCATGGGAACAGGACTCTTCTGTCTTTATTTCAGGTTGGCAACAGCAGTATAGCGTGGTCCCTCGGTTACATGTTAAGCCTCACGAACATGATTCCAGCAGAAGGCAAGCTGATCCAGTTACCTCTGAAACCTTCTCTGTTTGCTGGGCTTCTCGTCTTCCTCACAGCTACAGCACTGTTGTGCCTCCTCTTCCTCATTTACTTGTGTATTGTATCACATCATCGGAAGAACGTCCCTCGTGTTGAACATGTATTTATTCCAGAATGAATGAACTTCGCTGAAGACAAAACAAAAATTTTATACTGCTATTAAGCAGAACTTTATTTTTCCCCCCATTTTTCAAAAATAAAGACAGGAAAAATGACTTCCAGTCCAGAAGCATAAACAGAGAAGAGGCACAAAGGAGTCTGTGATATGGTGAATTGGAGTGCTTTTGAAGTATTTTGGTAATTGTTTCTGTAAACCTGATTTGTCGAGTGTGCAGCAGAGAAAACATGGACAGATGTGTCACTTTGCTTTGTAAGGGATTACTTGCCTTTTCCTTCCAGGTATGTATTATTTTTTTGTTCATTAACTCTGTGCTAACTGGTGAACTTAAGTGGTGATGGATTTGATCACAGTGGCAGCTGTTGAAGATAAAATTAAACAAGCCAGTAGCAATTGTGGGAGGTGGGAACATGGTAGCTGTCCTTGTGTGCAGTGCTGATACTAAAAGCCCTGAAGTAATCTAATTTCTGAAACTGGAACAAGCACTGGATAATGACAAGAACTGAAAGGAAGAGCTGTGATAGAATTGTTTCTATTGTTGTTCCAAATGGATCGATCCCCATCACATAAAGGTGTAATAAACTGTCAACACCTCTCATGACTTTCAAGCCTGTCTTAAACAGAGCTATATCTTTTGGTACCATGGAGACCCCAGAATGCCTTTGTTGTGGAACATAAGATTTGCTTTGGAGGTGGAACAAAATGCTTTCACACTTTAGTAACTAAACCTAAATTTATCTCATAGTTACCTCCAGAAGACACTGGAGTTTTCAGTCCAAGTTAAGAGTTTCTCTCTAGCTTTCACAGAAATGCTTTTTGTAGGTTCTCGTACTGAAACCCTGACCTCTATACCCCACATATTGTTGGTCTCAGACAGTGGCAGTCTGTACTGATTTGACATGTACGTACTATTTCAGCTGTCTGGATAGAGTCTCAGATCTGAACATTCCAAAGCATTAACATGTTAAGCCCTTCTTTCAAGGCCAAGAGGAGCAGGAGCCAGTCTCCAGGCCAGCAAAACACGTTTTCTGTGTGGGCTCAGGAACATACTCCTGGAGCTGCAGTCATGGCTGTAGTGCCTTGGTCAGCCTTTCCACTGTCCTTCAGCAGCACTGGGATCCACCTGGCAGATGCTTCTGTCAAACGTATTGGCTCCAGAGCTTTCCCAGAAGTGCTGCTGCCTTCGTGCAGCAAACAGCTGGCTTCCCTGAAAGCCCAGGCATTCTTCACCAAACCTCACACTCCCTTGAATCACAGGACTATCTCAGCTTCATCTATTCCCAGTATTGATTAGGGGATAGATAAGAGAACAGTGGCCAGTATTTTTACCCATAAATAATGTTTTTAATTTCAGTCTTTTGTTTCTATATCTCCTTCTTACTTGTGTTTGGTTATGGGGTTGGGGTTTTGTTTTCTTTTGTGTTTTTTTCATAGGCTGACAGATGATTTGAAGGGAGCTAAATATCTTTTTAAATGGAAAAAAGAAAAAAGTGACTTTTCAAGTGGATCAATAGGGCTTTGTTCCTTCTCTATTGATATACTGCTAAGTCTTGTCAGTCTTGCTGCAGTAGCAATAAGGTATTATAAGATGATGAAGTGCTCTGTGGCATCAAAGTTATAACTGATAAAGTATAAAATTTACTTCAGAGTGCATGGACATTACAGACGCTGGCATGAGATAAAGGCTTTTTCTTTTGTGTGATGGATTTGTAACTGCAGTTATGGGTGAAAAAAACCCCAGACAGTGGGATGAGAGCATTAAAATGTTTTCTTTAGTTGCCACATTTCTGTGGAAAATTGTATTCTGGAATATTTACTTGCCCTATACAACCTTTGCTTTGTGAGTGGCAGATGTGGTTTTACACAAATGGAACAGACTTGGAAGTTAGTCTCTGTAGAGCTGGCAGCTAAAGAACAAGTTGTTCAAAAACCATTTGGACTTCCAGATGCACTTGGATAGGCCCAGTATCTGTTCAAAGAATCAAATTCCCTCTGTGAATCACCTGTTTTGCTTTTTTAGTGCCTCCCTCTTGTCCTCATGTATATAGTCTCCCTCAGTGCCACCAGGATACCCACCTGCTCCGCCTTACCTCTCCTGGCAGTTTCAGCTGGGAAAGGTGTTGAACTTCCAGCCAAGCAGCTTCAGTGACCACAGCTAACTCCCCCCCAAGTGTGAACTGGAACCAGATCAACAGGCCAGATCACTGTCCTGCTGCCCAGAACTGAAAAGATCTCTGGGAGAGACAGGGAAGTTAACAGCACTTGGGAATGTGTACAAACCAGAGATTATTTATCTTTTTATACTCTTCAGTGCCTGCTTATGAAGATTAATAAAATTGTGAAAAGTTAAGCCAAGTGTACGTTTTATTTTTAGCATGTTTTCCCCCACTGCCAATATTTTCATGCTGGTAGACAAGCTGTTGTTAACAGAGGGGTAAGAAATCTCTGAAATGCTATTCTAGGGAGCGGAAACTTGCAAGCTGCAGAACTGATCCTGCAAGGTTCTGAAGTGGACAGGACTCATTATCTCCTGAATGCCATATTCTCAGCAAGAAAATCCTGGTGGTTAAGAGCAAGACACTCTTCTATTTTTCTTTCCTTTTTTATATATATATATATATATATATCTATCTATGTCTATATAAGAAACACACATAAATACAACTTCTGCTTTTAAATGCTGTTACATTTCACTCAGGGACACCAATGCTTTCTAGAGCTTCTTTCACATTCACTGGCATGATGGGAAGCAGCAACTCCCACTTATCAAATGCAGTTGATCAAGATACAGAGGGGTTAGAGAAAGACTTTTTGGGCACAGGGACAGATTATTTAATATGAAAAACCACATCTATAGGGAAGCAGCAAGAAATTAATTAATCCACCAGAAGCAGATGAGAAATGAAAAGCATATGGATATTTCTGAAAAGTGACAAAACTTCTCATACAGCAATATGCAAGTTTGGCAGAAGCAAGCACTAACCACTACTGCATGGCATGATTCAGCATTGATAAGACCAGTTAAGAGGACAGAAAAGTAAACAACACTGAGCATGACAGTCAATCCTATCCCACTATGGGGAGCTTTAATTTTAAAATTCAGTTATTTCAGACCAGGAATTTAGGTAACCTCCATTCCTTCCTTTCCAGTAGTACTGGAGAGTAATGTGGCCTAGGTACCAAGCAATAAAACGAGAACAGTCCTCCTCTTGTCTCATCAGCTCAGAGATAACATGCTCCAGAAACTTTTCACGCCATTATTGATACACAGAACTCCAGGGTTTGTAGCTCTCCAAGTACAGCCCCTCTATTGTGATTGGTCAGTAATTTCCATACAAGTCACATAATCCCAGCTAATTTCTTCACATGCTCAGCAGAGGGGTCTTCACCTGGGCAGGTGAAGACCTGTAGGTGTAATTTTTAGTATTATAGTACAACTACAGGGTACATGCATCTTATTTTGCCAGGTCAGAACTGTATACATAGACATATATCAACATCTTGATTTTTCTGCATCCTTAAAGCTTGTTATTTCCTGGATGTCCTCAGCTGGGGGATGCCGGCTGTTGCCTGTTCCACTGATTACGTCTCCTTTCC
>NW_008238330.1:12023241-12024012 GCF_000691975.1 Corvus brachyrhynchos
CGTCTTTCTCCCCCCAGCCAGCAACCAAGCCCCAGGCAGCTGCTCGCTCACTCCTCCACCAGCAGGATCAGGGAGAGAATGAAGGGTAAAAGCTGGGAAACTCATGGGTTGAGATAAAGACAGTTTAATAAGGAAAGTAAAAACCACACACACAAACAAATAAAAGCAAGGAATTAATTCATTGTTCCTCATGGGCAGGCAGCTGTTCAGCCATCTCCAGGAGACCAGGGCCCCATCACATGTCGTGGTGATTTGGGAAGACAAATGTCATCACTTTGAATGTCCCCCCTTTCTCCTTCCCCTACTTTCTATACTGAACATGATGTCACTAGGTCTGGAATATGCCTTAGGTCAGTCTGGGTCACCTGTCCCAGCTGTGTCTCCTCCCAGCTGCCCATGCACCCCAGCTTCTTTGCCAGCGTGGCAGTATGAAAGGCAGGAAAGGCCTTGGCTCTGCACAAGCCCTGCTCAGCAATAACAAACACATCTCTGAACTATCAACCCTGTGGTCAGCACAAATCCAAAACACAGCCCCATACAAGCCTCTGTGCAGAAAGTTAACTCTACCAGCTGAAAGCAGCACGAAGTACGTAACATCTTAGATCAAAGAACATCTTGATTTAAGATAATCTCGTTGTATCCCACACTTTGCATTACAGAGTAGGCTCCTGGTGGGCGGTGAAGGACCCCAGGGAGGGACGGTTTAATGCAGTGCCTATGGAGGAGGGTGGGACCTGCAGGTGGCCAGAGAACTGATTCTTCTGGAAAGGA
>NW_008238330.1:12024374-12058155 GCF_000691975.1 Corvus brachyrhynchos
CGGGACCGTGGCTCCTTTGCTCAAGTGTAGGAGTTTCGTGCAGTTCGAAAGCGTTCCAGTAGCTGAGGGGAACTTAGAGGAAAGATAGGGTAGGACTACTACAGGAGCATGTGGTGACAGGGTAGGGGCGGGGAATGGCTTCAAACCGAAAGAGACTGGGTTTAGATTAGATAGTAGGAAAAAATTCTTTTCTGTGGGAATGTTGAAGCAGTGGAACAGGTTGTCCAGAGAAGTTGTGGATGCTCCCCCATTCCTGGAAGTTTCAGAGGCCAGGTTGGATGGGGCTCTGAGCAACCTGGCGAAGTGGAAGATGTGCCTGCCCACGGCGGGGGGGTTGGGACTAGGTGATCTTTGAGGTCTCGTTC
Organism: Corvus brachyrhynchos; assembly: GCF_000691975.1. Classification (NCBI taxonomy): domain Eukaryota; kingdom Metazoa; phylum Chordata; class Aves; order Passeriformes; family Corvidae; genus Corvus; species Corvus brachyrhynchos. Next base: position 12,024,740 of record NW_008238330.1, read on the forward strand.
CAACCCAAACCATTCTGTCATTTTTTTTCGGGAAGCTCTTGTAAAGGTTCTCAGAGCCTTGAATCTGAAAAAGGTCCTTGGGTGTGTTCTCACCTAACTATGCATTCCTACCTACTCTCCCAGGTGTTCAAGCGCTTCGTGGAGATTGGCAGAGTTGCCTTCATCTCCTTCGGGCCACATGCTGGCAAACTGGTGGCCATCGTGGATGTTATTGACCAAAATAGGGTAAGTTGTGAGTCCTGCACCTGTATTTCCTCCTTTTGCCTTAACAGAAGCTTGTATGCTAAGGCTGTGCGTATTGACTTCCAACAGAAATTTTGTTTTCAAATAAATAAGCAATTGCTTAAAAGATAGGTTTTAACTGCAGTTGTATTTGAAACCTTTAGGAGCAAGCTTTTTTTCCACTGGCAAGTGATACATTCCCCTCTGCTGTGTTTCCTAGGTATAGAAGTGGACAAGGGATGTCAGTTGGAGTCTAAAGTTTAAGAATGGAATGGCATTAATGTATGTGTAAAGTGAATATTTGGGCTAGGGGGCTCTTCCTGTGCACATCTTAGTTCTGTGTGCTTTTTTTTCTTTTTAAATTCAATTTGGTTTTTTTGTCAAAGGCAGACCTTTAAAATTCTTTCCGTAAAGCTTGGGTTGTACAAGCAATTTTGTCTGCATAGTATGTGTTTCAATTTTGGATAAGTGTTGTCAAGGTACTGTTCATACATTATTAGGAAGTAGCTGTGTAAATCAAATACAATGGGAAAACTGCTGCAAACCCCCCACATTTGTTTCCCTTTTTCAGGCACTGGTGGATGGCCCCTGCAGTGGTGTCAGGAGGCAGGCCATGCCCTTCAAGTGTATGCAGCTGACCGACTTTGTCCTGAAGTTCCCACACAGGTGAGTAGTTGGCATCTTGGTCTATGTAAAAGAGCCCCCATGCTGTCACTTGATGGCTGATGCTTGCTAGGTATAGAAAACTCAAACAGTAGTAAATTAACAGTAAAAATTGGGCAGACTGTGATATCATATGATATCATAAATACCACATTTCGATTTTCATTGCCAATATTGGCTGATAGCTGCTGTTCAGGACCAAAGTCTCACAGTGGCCGAGGCAACTCAGATAGTTCTGTGGTGGATGCTGTGGGGGAAAGCAATGTAAATGCTGCTGCAGCTTTGCTTTTGCTACTGCTTAAGTCACCTTCGGGCACCTGCCTACAGAACTACACTGGAATTGTAGGAGGCTGAACTAATTCTGTTTCTTTCAGCTTAGTTAATGTATGAATTTTTGTAATTCAGAACCAAAAAAGGGCAGTGTTTCTGATCCTGAAGTAGTCAGTGCTAGGAATAGTTGGTCATCTGGACAGTGAGGTGGATTGGAAGCAGATCCCAAAGGTCCATAATCAGGGGCATGGGGTCTGGTTGGAGGCCTGTCACCATTGGTGTCCCTCAAGTTCAATACTGGGCCCAATATTGTTTAACTTATTCATCAGTGATTTAGATGAAGGGGAGATGCCTCCTCAACAAGTTCCCTGATGACACAAAGCTGGGAGGAGTGGCTGACACCCCAGCATGCTGTGCTGCCATTCAAAATGATCTCAACAGGTTGGAGAGATGGGCAGAGCAGAAACTTCGGAAGTTCAACAAGGGCAGGTGCAGGGTCCTGCTCCTGGGGGATAATGATCCTGAGCACCTGCACAGGCTTGAGGCCAACTTGCTGGAAAGCAGCTCTGCAGAGAAGGACCTGGGGACAACAAGCTGTCCATGACCCAGCAGTGTGTCCTTGTGGCCAGAAGGACAATGGTATCCTGGGGGCATTAGGAAGAGCTGCCAGCAGGTCAAGGGAGATGATCCTGCCCCTCGGCCCTGGTTAGGCCATACCTGGAGTGCTGTGTCCAGTTCTGGGCTCCTCAAGATGAGAGACATGGATCTCCTGGAGCTCAGGTGACCAAGCACTGGAACAGGTTGCCCAGAGAGGCTGTTGGGTTTCCCACACTGGAGATATTCAAGAACCAGCTGGACACAATCCTGTGCCATGTGCTCTGGGATGGCCCTGCTTGAGCAGGGTGTTGGAGCAGATGACCCCACTGTGGTCCCTTCCAACTTGATCCATTCTGTGATTCTGTCAGTTCTAGTGAAGTATTTACTCAACAGAACCTTAATAATGCCACAGAGATGTGACATTGACTTGAAGTAAGGTGTCTGAAGTAACATAGTAGAGTCATCTTCCCCTGAATGAAATTTGGTAGGCCAGCATCAGGAAGAACCTTTTTTTGATAAAGACTGTGGATATGATTTTGTGACTGTTCCAATGCAGTGCTCGTCAGAAGTGTGTGCGACGTGCCTGGGAGAAGGAAAACATAAATGAAAAATGGTCAGCGACAAGATGGGCGAAGAAGATTGAAGCTCGAGAAAAGGTAACAGTGTTTCACTGGATGAGGAGTGCCTGTTGTACTGCTCCTGCTTTGTAAAGTTAGGTACAGTCTAAAAGCTGCATGTTTTCAATAGCAAGCCAGGATTAAAGATAGACAAGGCATAGGTTTTTAATGGTTGCTACCCATCAGCTTCAACTTCTTGTATTTTAACAGTAAATGTGTTTTTGTTCAGTCATGTCTGTAACAGCCTCTTTTCCTGCATCCTGGGATGGTGCAAAGGCTTTAAATAGCGAGCTAGTTGCAGAAGTGCAGCTAAATCTCATTTGGAGATGATCAGTTATTTGTGGAATGCTTTGGAATGCTGAGTTTTACTACTTGTATATATCAGAGTTTCACCACTGCTTCTTTTCACACAGAAAGCCAAAATGACTGACTTTGATCGCTACAAGGTGATGAAGGCGAAGAAGATGGTAAGTGTTTGAGTGCTGCTTCTTTATGGGGTTAGTGCTTCTAGCTTTCACTTAAGAGTCCCATCCACTGTTAGTAGCCTTACTTTCCCAGCTGGCTTGGGTTATGGGGTGACACTGTGGGATTGAATTTTCCATGCTTCTTTGTATGCCACCACTTTCTCTTCAGTAGCTGATCAAACTTGAGCTTGTATAATCCATGTGTCAGTCCTCCCAAGTTACTGCTGAGGAAGGAATTGCCTGCTGATAAAATCAGATATTCTTGATGGGTTGCTTTTAGTATTTCACCCTATAATGAAAATCATTACGCATGAAATATTGGGATGGCTGAGTTACCAGCCAGAATGATGGTGTCCACTTGGTAGATTGGAACAGTTTTAGGTGGAATTTGACATTTCAAATAAAAGGCATGGTAAAGGGTGATAATGAAAAGAGGCAGAATCTGAAAGCTTAGAATTTGAATTAAGGCATATAGTATTTGAACTCTTGCTCTTTTTGTTCTGATGAAGTGTAAACGTTTTCTTTTTTTTTTTTACAGAGAAACAGAATCATCAAGCATGAAATGAAGAAGCTCCAGAGGATGGCTTCTAAAAAAGGCAAGAAGCCAGGGAAGCCGGAGAAGGCAGTGAAGGGCAAAAAGCCAGAGAAGGCACCAAAGGCTAAGAAGCCAGAGAAAGCACCTGCACCGAAGGCACAGAAGGCGCAGATATAAAATGAACTTCTCATTATGTATAACTCTGTGTCCTTGTTCTGATTTTAAAATTACAAAGATCTGATTTAAATTGTAATTGTAAGTTTGCTTTTATTTCTGATGGAGAGTTGTTGTCTGTCTCATTTTTTGATGTCCATGTGTGGGGTTCTGGTGTTCCCCAGGAACATGCAGAAATGCTTTTGTCACACTCATGCCTTTTCCTGGTCTTAACATCAAGAGTCAAACAAGGTTAGAAGGGAAAAAGGGATTTTACCTTGGTATTTATTGTAAGGATCCTTAGGTGCACTGCGTCCAGGTTGAATGCACTGAAATGCACACCGCAATGCTCACCCTCAAAAGATCTGGTATAACATTATAGGTTTTACTAATTAGCATATCTATCAAAAATTCCCTAGTGGGAGGCTTGAGTGAGCCCCCCTCCCCAAGGAACCTTCCCCTGGATGGTTCTGTCTTGGTTTACAGAATGTGTTCTGGAGAGCACCTTGGGGTCTGGGGCACTCTATCCTCTACCTACGAAGCTTCTAAAATGTTTAGTCTCTTAGCTGAACAAACAAGTCCAAGAATGTAGGCAAAAAGCACTAAGAATACAGAAGTAGTAAACAGGTATAACAGGGGTATAAAAGAAAAGGCAAAAAATCTTCATGGCATCAACACACTATGCCCAATACTCTATACCCTAATGCCAGCTGAAATAATTGCATTCCCAGTTACTTGAAGTAGGTCAGATCCTGACATATAAAAGTCTGCTTTCGGAGTTGGTTAGGAATGTACAAAATTACTTGCACAGTCCTGAGTGTGAAATATATGAAAATAATTAATAGTTCTGTATAAATTGATGCATATGCTGAAAGTAGGTGTTCTGGTTAGAATACAACTGTCGTCGTTTGAAAGACTTGACAAATTGCAGTTCAAACACTAAAAGTCTGCTTTCGGAGTTGGTTTGAAAGACTTGACAAATTGCAGTTCAAACACTAAATTATTTTCTAAAAAACTTCCACCATTTTTTAAGTAGCGACCTGAACACCTGGATGCTTCAGATGCCTAACACCATAGTTGCCCTGTAAGCACAGCTACAGTAATCTGTGAGGTATTAACAAGATAGAAATTGTTGGCTTGCATTTCAGTATGCTTGCTTTTCAGAATGTTTTTAAGATTTTGTGTCAAGACCTGAGCTTAACTCCAGTTCCTTAAACTATGCAGCATATAATTTCCACTATTTAATCAAAACCATCAAGTAAGAGAGCATGACCTAAATAGTAGTTCATCTGAAACACTGAAGTACACAATTTAGTTTTTGCATTATAAAATAATGTTTACAAATCTCAGTATCAGCATCCATGTAATTTCCTGTGTTTTCTCCTGTAGTTTCTTGGCAGGAGGTATGTTTTCTTCATATTGAATGGAGAAATCTTGGAAGTCTGAGGTATCTGGTAATTTAAAAGCAAATTATTTTTTTTCAGTCAAATATAAACTTGAGGAGGAAGTATGTATTTTAAAGAATGAAGGTTGTGAGACTTTTATATTGTCAAATACATACTCAAATATATGCTGTCAAATACAATGATAAGCATAGCTTGTTAAAAATCTGTGCTTTAACTATTTACATGGTTAGTGCTGCTTATTTCAGCCAGCATTAGGTATCTGCATACCCAAACACTTAAAAGTATAGTGTTGTCTTGAGCTCCTCATGTACCCTTGAAGTAAAATTCAAGCACATGGTTGATATGAAGGGATACAACTGCTAAGGGAAAAAAAATCAGAAATTATGCAAATTGGGACTAAAAGCCATGTTCAAGTGTCTGGAGACCTTGGATTTAAATTGGATTTTGAAGTGATTAAATCCACCTACTCTGAAACTCTTAACTTGAAAGTAACTTCAAAGTTCTATCAACCTGGAGGTCCTTTAAGGTGAAAGATTTGTCCCTCGGGGTTCTTGATCTTTTTTTTCTGTACTGCTGTTAAGCTTGGTTATATAAGACTGAGGAAAAAAATGGTAAAAGTGCCTGTACAGAAAATAGACGTGCCTTCAATCATAAGGAGCTCAGAAACGCTTTTTCTACACCATTTACTTGTTTTTAATGGTACTGTCTTCCCCAGAACATCTTTGTGTATGACTGCAGCAATTCATCCAGTGTTTTCGTTCCTATCACTTGGCAGCTGCTGAGGCAGCTGGGACTTTTCTAGGATATAAGGTGTACAGTAATCCTTGGGAGCTGGGATTGTCCTGAAGAGCGACCTTGTAGCGGTATAAAACATGACTAAAGGGTTGTGTCTGCCCTAGCAGTGCACCATGAGAGCAAGGCATCAAAGATTTAGGCACTGCTGGGGGCAGAGAGCATTCAGTGCCTTAAAGGAAAGCTGGGCTCTGTAACACCACACCTGACAGGCAGTATTTCTGTCAAAGTACTGTTTTACACAATTTGGCCGAAATGGGAGAAGAGCAGTAACAGAATATATTGGGTTTTGATACCTACACTGCATTTCTGGCTGGGTGTTCCATGTCACCATGTCATCTGGTGCTCCTTTATCAACTCATGAAACCTCTCTGCAGCCTGCAGGTCTCTCTTGTGGGCAGTCCACCTTCCTTTCAGTCCACGAGCATTGTACAGCCCTCTGTGCTGGTTCCTCCTTTTTGTAAACCTACGGGGAATACGAAAAACTACAGGAGTGCAGTTTATTTCCGAAGGTTACCACACGATGGCAACGTTAGCTCTAAATAAGGTTGTTCCTAAGGCCAGGCGACTGTGCTGCCTTCCCGTGCAAGGAATGGTGCCGAACAGAAGGGATGGCACAAACACTTGAGAGCAGTGAATGTGCTTAGCCAATTCTTCATTTTGCCTTTATAGTTGACTAAGTTGTACTTTGCTGGACTATGGATAGGCTTCTTAATTTACTTTGTGGAGCTGAGTGTAAAGAAATGGGATGTGCTGTTTAGAAAGAGTTTAAAGTGAAGTCTCTGTGTTTGTTTTCTCATATCGCTTCTTCATATCTGCATATCACATGCAGAACACGTAGTGGGCTTGCTGGGGGCAGAGGAGGGCGTCTACCCCATCCCAGTTTACTCCTGAGATCAGCAGATAATTGCTGTACTTGGCAAACGCAGTTCAAATCTCTGGGCTGCAAAGGCTGGGAGATGTGAGCAATTCTAGGAGTAGGATTGGACCCCTTGGCATGATCTGTAGTTAAAAGGTGTAAAATCTGCTATTACCGTGAACCAGCTGCAGTTCTGGGCCAACTGATTTGCTGGTGATGCATATTTCCTCTTCTTGGAAAATGCTGTATTTACATGCTTTTGGTTCTTGACTAGCATGTCTGTTACTGTGTTTGGTATCTGAATGCGTTTCAATTTTTTCATTGAGATGTAGTAGACCTGAAAGAGAAATCTCTGCATTTACTGATGGACTTGTGACAAATCTGGTCTAATTTATAGCTCTATTTATTTTGTCTTGCTTCAATTATAGTGCCCCTTAAATGCTTCCAGCCCTGTAAGGTTTCTCTGCTTTTCTCCTGTGCACATTGATAAAGTGTCTCTGAAAGCGCCACGTGCCTGCCTTTTATTGAGAAGAAGAGGTGCTAATTTCTGTTCACAGCATTATTGGTATATGAGTAAGTACAGCTTGCAAGGAAGTGGTAAGTGGAGCAAATTACAGGGATGGCTGTGTGGTCTACTCATTTCAGGTCTTCAGCTTTTTGTTCTTCCATTCTGTAATTCCAGGGGGATGGAGGGGGGCTGGGTAGGTTTGTTTGGGGGTTTCATCTGGACATTCTTAATGTTGTTTTGAGCTTGAAGTTGCATATACTATTGTAACACTCAGGCACTTTTGAATTTATACTGGGATTTCCTGAAGCAAAAAGATCAGCTTTTACCTGTTTAAATACGACATCCGTGGTTGTGCTGCAGTCCTTGTCCCTGCTGTGACACAGACCCTGTGGGTACTGGTGATGTACCTGCACCCTTTTCCCTGTACGAGCTTCATTCCTGGGAGCTGTGCAACTTCAGTTCATGGTGTCCTTAAGTGGGAATGTGGCCCAACCTTCGCTTTGTGCAGTTGTCCCTGCTTTATATTCTTGTTTTAGATAAAAGAAGAGTTGGTCATCTTTACCTCACCCTCCTTTCAGTGATGATAAAACTGAGTGGGCTCCAGGCAAGTCTTTGCAGCAAACTCTCCCTCTTCCCCCATAAGCTTTCAGACCACTCTGGCCATCCAAGTTAGAGAAGTCTTCCACCTGCAGACAGCTATTTGTGCTGGTCACCAACATAAAAATTATGCCATTGCCACCAGCACAGAGCCACTTCCTCCTTCCTAAAGTGCATTGACCCAGTTCTTGTTACAGAGCAAGTACTTTTTAACATTTCCCCAGTAATCCCTGGTTGGAGGGTATTTTTCTGAATATTTTGTCCTGTAACTGTTCCTTACACATAGTGAGGAGAGGCCCTGACCTGCTCATCATGGCACTCAGCAGAGCTGAGGTCTTTCCTTGCATCCACTTTGGGCTGCTGGTGGAGCATGGGTGGTGTTTCAGGGCACTGTGCCCTGATGAAGGTTTCTGTGGCAGGATCTTATCAGGAAGCTCTGCTCTGATGAAAATGATAGATGCTTCAAAAAAGTAATGGTGTGCATATTTAAATAGCATGAAAGAATATTATCTTTGAGATCTGCTGGAGCTTTACCTAAGGCCACACAGTGGGAGAGCACAACATCTGAATATTTTTCACAATAACTCACCAGTCAAGACTTTCTAGAGCCACTGTTTGAACCTCCTATTTACATTGCTAGCTGTGTTACTGCCACAGTCAGGTGCTATGTAAAAGTGTTCTAAAGAATACATGGAAAATAGGCTTGAGGGCTTTTTCCTTATTTCTTCTCTTCCTCTCTGGAATCCCTGAATAACTTTACAGGGAGGGGTTTTTTTCCTTGTTTATCTTTTATTTCTACTGCTTGTCTCATTCACATTTCACATGTGAGTCTTAGCTCATCCTGAAAGTCTCTGCGGATAATGGAAAAAAAAATCAGAGTTCATGGCATAATGAAATAAATTAAGTCTGACTAGCTGAAAGTGGCATCATTTTTGGTCTGGTTGCTTGAAGCATTTTTCAAGGTCCAGGGAGAGGCTGACAAGCTGCTTCTGCTGGCAATGCATGCAGATCCTCATCCCAGATGTGAGCAGGCTTCCTCAGGTCCTAGACACCTGAACATGACTTTGGAAGGAAGGATGTTCACACAGTGGATATGCCTGGTCTCTGCTGGCAGGTCTAGACTGGGAAGCAGAATTGCATTTAAATGTTAATGCAGGCAATTGTGTCACAGCACAGTGATTCCAACAGGAGACTTAAAAGCATCCACACACTCCAAGGTGCAAAATAATTCCTAGCATCCTAGAGAAAATTTGAGGTTGTGGGCAGAAGAAAGTCCCGGTGCCATGCCACAGGATAAGAGTGCCCAGGGTCACAGGCACTGCCAACAGCCCTGGGTGGTCACTACTCAGACAGGAAATTTGGTGTCTTCATGGTCCTCGGAAGGAGAACATAGGTGACAAGCTAGCCCCTGACAACCTGACCTTTCTGGCCACTCAAAACTTGCAAGCAGCTCTGCTCCAGGCCTATTGCTCTGTACCATTAGCAGATGATACAAAGCCATCCCTGGGGGCATGGACAGGATGAATTCTCCAAGCCATTCAGTTCCCTCCTCTCTTCTCCTATGCTGCTCCACTGGGAGTGACAAAGGTTCACAGCTCACTCCCTCTCCTGTCTGAAAGTTCCCAGAACCTAATCCTCTGATTATTAGGAACCTTCTAATTGTCAACCTAAATTTATTCATGACCGATTTATAACCAGGAGGCTCCACTTCTTGCTTCTGTAACTGCAGGGTTGTCAGGAAAGATTCATGAGCCCATATGTTGGTCAGACCCTGTTTTCGGCAGCCACAATTCAAAGCTCTCAGATTACATACTGCCTGATTGCTCCATGTGTTAATGCATACACTTTTCCCCTGTCATCCTAGCATCAGGGTGACAGAGGACTTGCCCTAGTGCAAAGGTATGTACGCAGCCAACAGAGTGTCTCTGTGGTCCCAACTCAAGCATATGCCAGTATCTCCTTCCAGGAGAAGAAAGAGATTGCTTCTGTCTTGTTTTCTCTCTCTTTTTGGGGGGGTGGAAATGTTCTATGCCTCAGTCTGTGCTCATTTTTCCCTTGTTTCTGTGTGGTGCTACAGGTTAGAGATGGAAGTTTGCTGAGATGCTCTGAGGAAAATGGAGTCATATGCTAGCTCGATGTCCCCTGGGCCTGGGACACTGGCACAAAGTGAATCCAGGAGGGCAGACTCTCCCCCCAGGATCTGGCCTGTTCACATGCAGAGGTAGGAATAGACCTCTGGCAAGGTCTTGAAGAGCCACAGCCACACTCTGTGGGGAGGCAGGGCATGCAGCACCAGTAGCTGCTAATGTGAATCTCAGGCAGCGATGCTCCATGCTCCCACCTGGCATTGTCTCTGCTCCCTTTTAGGCTTCCTGAAAGCTGTCTGCAGTTTTCAGCCATGCAGAGATCTCTGGATGGTGCAGGAAAACCTGCGTTCACCCTGGCCCTGCCTGTGACGTGCAAGAGCAGGCAGGGATGAGCTGAGCTGTTCCCTGCAGAGCCCCATCATAGCTCCTTTTCTTTCCCCGGGCACCTCCAGAGTAAGATGAGCTTGGACAACTCGTTCTCAGGAGGCCAAGGGAATCAGCCCAGGAGCTCTTTGAATCCCCAAGACTAATTCTTAACCCAGCTAATCCCAAATAATTTGTGCACTAATTTTGCAACTCTTCATGAAGTTTCTCTGTGATGCTCCAGAGTTTCCAGTGACTTTCCCTGCCCACCTTGGTAGCACAAGTGGATGGCTATGCAAGCCTTTGTTAAGAAGAAGTGAGGAGCTATGAGTGTAACGATTGCCAGCTAACGATTTCATGGTCAGCCAAACTCACCACCTTCCCGAGGACAGCACGGCATCTGTGCTGCCAGGGCACATCTGAGTGTCTCCACAGCAACAGACACAGCACCATATGCCATTTTTATTTTGCAAATGGTATCATTTACAGGGACTGCTTTACATATTAGATGAGAAACTGTCTCAACAACACATCTCAAAATGAGACATCAGTGCTAAAGCTATTATATGCTGTGGGGTGGAATTGTTCTTCATTCAACATCCCATATTTTCAAACAGTGATCCAGTTAAGGATACACAGACACACACACATTTATTTGCTAGTGAAGACTGCAGATGGTGCAGGATTAGTGGGATACTAAATAATAGAGATCTGAATCCCTTGATTTACATGGTGACAGTCCAGAAAAAAAGGTTTTTCTGATTCATTGAAGTGCTGGGGTAAATATCTAGAAAGGAGAAAGAGAGATGAAGAAAAGATAAAGCTTAAAAAAGGGGGATCCTTGCCTTGGGAAGGACCAACTGAAGAGGACAGAGGCGTCTGGGGTGAAAGGTAGAAAGTCAGTGTTGAAGTTCAAGTTGTTATAGCAGCTACTGGGAGCAAGGCAACCCAGTGGGATGGAACCCTGTTGGAGCACCCATGTTGTGCCACCTGGAAGGTTTGCCCTCTCCTATGGACTTAGGCTGCCACGACATGGCTGGATAGTCAGTGACTGTTTTCACATGGGTCTGAAGCTCAGTTGTTTCAAAAAGCTGGTGGAGGACGGAGGCTGAGACCCTTGGTGATGCAGAGTGGTTGGCTTTTCTTGGAGGAGCAGGCTAGGAAAACAATTCCTTCTCTAACAACACAGCAAATGTCTTGGACATGGAACATGGGTAGTAAGATTTTTTTTCTTGCTGAACATGGGAGAGCTTTAAAAATAGCCCTTGGAAGTTAAAAAATGAAAAGAAAACCCTAACTCATTTGACTCAGTTCATGTTCTGTAAAAACTATACTCTGTTCTGACAAGCGATTCAGAGTTTGTAGCATTTACCTAAAATGTTAAGTTGGAGGAATGAGTAATCACCTTTGAAGGACTTAATAACTCTTCGTCCCTTCCTCCATATGCTTGAGGAATGTGTTTGAGTCATGACAACAAGGAGGATACAATGGGTATTTGTGGGAAGTATAAATCCTGTGTGCTCAGGGAACGTGTGGTTCCTCTGCAGATGTTATTGTTTTCTCTGGCATCTTAAACACTGCTTATAAAGGGTTACTCTCCCTTCAGGATGTGACCTCTCTGCCTTTTGTCTTGAGTTAGACAAACGGTGACAAAGGCATCCCAGCAGCATTAATTTACTCTAATTACTGGATTGGGGGTGTGCAGCTTCTTCAGCATATTTATGAAAATTCAGTGGATTCCATAAGTGACTTGGGTGGGCTTATTTCCACGTGAACGATGAGGAAAAGCTGACATGCAAGAGTCATTCCCACACACAGCGAACTGAAAGAAATCACACACATCCAGATTCTTCTCTAAGTTAGGGACTCTTGGTTGTCCCCTGTCGGGATACTGATTTGGGGAGTGGGGCATGGGTTCACGTCACACTTTGAAACCGGATTCAAAACTCAGTTTTGCACCTTACCTTCTTCTCAGCATCTTCTGTGTCCCAGTGCCAGATCCAGTCTGAGCCCAAATCTTTCCTCATTCTGCTTGCTCCCTATAGCCTTAATTTCCCATCTCTTTCACACCTCCTGCAAAGAAAGGGTGAATTATCAGGGTCTCCTCTACAGACTGTTCCTTAGTAAAGCATTGAGACCCATTACCAACAGATACAGGAAATAGTGGGGTGGGAAGGGAACAGAAATTTGAAGGCTTTCTGAGCAGCTCATTTTTAATCAGTACTTGATAGGTATGATTTATCTGGCAGGGTTTGGGTCTCAGAAATTCATTCAAGCTTATAATTATCTTGGCAGATGTGAAAAGTCGTATTCATAGCCCCTCAAAACCATTAGAGCCTCACACTTTTCTAAAAGGAAGAAAAAACCCTTCAGCTTTACTTTCTGAGAGGCAGAACAGCTTTCTGTTCCTTTACAGCTCTTGAAATCTGTCCCCTTTCCACTGCCTGTCTTTAGTTCCCAAGGGAGAAATGAATGCAGGTCCACTGGGACAGAAAGGGAAAGAAAGAATTACTTCTGGGAAAGAAGAAAAAAATCAGCCTATTTTCTTCCTTCTGCAGCAGGCATTTCTTTATGAGGACAAGCAAGTGAAAAGGCGAGTCAGCCTATGAAACGGAGTCAGGGTTACACCAGAAGTCTTTTGAGGGAGCACAGAGGTGCTGCTGTGGGTACAACAGCACCCATGGCCTTCTTTGCTCTCCATTGGTTTCCTTTGGATTTTGGCCTGCTTAGAGAGCCCTAGGGAAAGGTCTCAGCTCTTCTGTTTCAAAGTACTTGCTCTTGGCTAAGCTGGATCTGCCAGGAGATACCAGCAGACTGAGCCCCCCACACTGCTGTCCTGTGCCTTGCAATAGGGACAGAACAGCTTTTCTACCTGCCTAAGTACGAGGTGAGAGGGATCATGCTCGGGAGATCTTTGGTACTGGAAATCGGCCTGAGCATCTGGTGTGAGATGTGGCTGTTTTGGAGACTCATATTTTGCCTGCAAGCTGGATGCAGTCCCACCTCCCTGCTCTCCTCTCTCTCCCATTGCTGTCTACACCTCTTGGTAGTTTCTTAGAGTGGGGACTGTCCCTCATCCTGCAGAGGTGGTGTCTGTCTGATTGAAGGATTGGCCTCAGCTAAAGTCAGGGAAATGTCAGGGAAATCTATGTGTGAGTGAGTAAGAATGTCTGTGAGAATGTGAGCAGAGGAGGTCAGGGGATAGAAAAGGAAAAGGAGAGAAGAAAAGCAGTTTCCACTATTCAGGTATTCACTAATTTTCCAGAATTCAGTAGCACGGATGCTACTTATGGGACCTGGGGCTGCACTGGTAGTCTTAGGACTACCCAGCTCAGGTACAATGGAGGCACAGCCATATGAATTTGAGGAGTCCTCCTCAGGAAACTGGTTTACAGTGCACTTGGTTCTTAGGTCTGCTTTTTAAATCTGATTTTTGCACTGTGAATGTCATTAAAAAGCAGGGGAAGGAGAGGGAAAATAAATTTTTTGAAATTTCAAAATTTCAAGATTGGAGCATTTGTTTCAAGGCTCACTAGATTTACCTTACTGGTTTGGCCACTGATGACTGGCTACAGCAGCCATCCAAGCCTGTTTCTGATGTCAAATTCCTCAAATGTCAGGCGTGCATTTTAAGCGGTTATTTGTAGGGAGAGGCAGTCCAGAGGGACCAGCCGGAGCGCTCGGCCTGTCAGTCAAGGTTCGCAGTGCCGCCACACTGACAGGAATCATTTTGACAGGAAATTGCATATAAATTGAATCATTTCAAAATTAAGAAAGGGAGATGAAAGTAAACGCTTCCGAAATGAGGTGCCACCTACGAGTTGTGATGCACAGGGTTCAGCCTCCAGAGCCCCGCAGATCCCTTCCCTGGCACTCACCCTGTCTTCGGACAGGCCATTTTTGTGCCAATGCCAATACTAGGTTATTGCTAATTACTTCATATTGCTAATTCTTTTAGAAGTATTAGGTTATTATCTGCCTCAGGGAACTGGCCTCAAGGGAAGTGTTTTAGGATGTTCAATGCTGCAGTGTCCAGGACAGGCGGGGATCAATGAGGTTGGTGGTGGCAGCAAGGAGGGGAAGCAGGGCTTGGTTCCTGCACCCCTTCCTCACACCCAAGGATGGCATGGAGTGGGGTGTGCTGAAGCCAAAAGCAGACACACTGCTTTTGTGTGTAACCTTCAAACCACTTCTTTTCTTAGCTATAGTTTTGAGTAGCAGTGGAAGGAGTAGGGAGATGTACCATATTAAAATAAGATGCACTCAGTGAGCCAGGAGGGTATGAAGGCCCTGGGGCACTGGGACTGGCACAAGAGCACACTGGGCGAGAGCACTGAGTTGCCATCACTGTTTACACCCACTGTGTTGCATCACCTTGTGAAACGTCACTGTGGACCATGCATGGTCAGTGAGCTAGAAGAGGGTTTGGGGACACAGGAGCCTCCTCCTGCGTCTGTCACTGCCCCCCTGTGCTGCCTTGGTCAAGTGACTTGGCCCAGGTTCCCTCAGTCTCATCCTCCTCTTTTTTTAGACCACCATATCTTCATTATACCTCACAAAAGCCAGTATTGTGCCTTTATCAGATTTTTTAAAAACACAAATATCAGTAAAGAGCAATGCTGATCTACCTGGTTTGTTTTATGGTCTCCTAGAGGAGGTAGTTGCACACATCAGGGAGCTGGAAAGCCCCCACACTTGAGACAGAGGGTTTCCTCCTGTCCCCAGGCTGGGCTGGTTGGGGCTGAAGCAGTTGGTGGTGTCACCTGCCATGGTGAGGGACTGATGGATTTTGCTTGGCCACAGTCCAGGGCTGGAAGGGGAAAGTTATATGAAACAAAAAAACGCTTTGCAGCCTGGCAGCTGCCTGTGTACCCTGTTTGGCCATGGAGGGCTCTTGAAACACACTGCTTTCCAAAGCAATGCCTCCAGACCCTCTTCTCCCAGGGGCCTGAGGAAAAGGCACTTAGGATGCACCCTACACCAGGTGCTGGGTGAGGGGACTGTGTTGGGCACTGCAGGGCTTGGCATGCTGCAGTCTGCACTGGTGGGTGTGGTGAGGGTCCTCGTTCCCTGTGCCCCTCTCCTGGCTGCCTGCAGGCACCAGAAAACAGGTGCCTGAGCACCCTAAAAATGGTTTTAATGCATTAATACCTTTTAGGCAGATAAGAAATCTTCTCCCAGGTGTCTGCACCCACTCCAGGCACTGATGTGGCACAGCTCTTTGCTGGACCATTACTGAAAGGCAAAAAAAAAAAAAGCTAATAAAGACCTGTAAAGAGCATTTTCTTGGGCACTCATGAGCAGACCTCTGGTTCACTTTCCTGGCTCTGGGGTCACTGTGGTCCCTGGGACTCTAGTGGTCCCTCTACTTGGCTGGCACCAGGGCCACTGGCAACAAAGGGGCTTGGGAGAAACGTGTTCTTCATGTATCTTCATCTCCTTCTGGCTCAAACTGGCCCTTAGTGTTAAAAAAAAAAACCAGAAAAAAAAAAGCGGCAAGAAGGGCTTTTATTGTGAAAAAGAGACTTTTCAAATGCCTTCTCCCCCCTTCCCAGCCTCTCCACTCCCCTCCCCACAGGGAGGTGGGTCTGGGACGAGGCAGAGTTTGAAAACTCACAGCTGAAGTTCGCAGGGTGTCCTCCCGCCCAGGGGGAGCGGAGGCACCCGCTGGCGTGTGGTGACAGGAACCCCGCAGCCCCTGCAGTGCGGAGCTGGGCAGCGGGGATTGCGGACAGCCCGAGGGGCACCCCTGGGTGACAGCCCCCAGCTGTGATTAATGGCTTGGGGAGAGGAAGCGGGCTGATTAGTTGCTGGATAATTTTTTGGTTTGGTTTGGTTTTTTGTTTGTTTGCTTTTGGGTTTTTGTTTTTAGTTTGTTTTGTTTTGTTTTTTGCTATGTTTTAAATTTTTGTGTTCTGTGTGTGTTCCTGGTGTCGTATGGAAGTGCCACAGGCGGCCGGCACCCGGCTCAGGAGGTGACCGTGTGCTGTGTCACCCACAGGCGGTGAAGCACATGAGGAGGAGTGCGTCGGCTGCTGCTGCGAGACATGGTAGGATTTAGGGGTTTCCTTGCTGAGCTGGTAGTGGGAAACAACGCTGGGTTTGCCCAGGGACACCAGCCCCATGGGATGAGGTACAACGGGGTATCCTGGATGTCTCCATCCTGGGGACAGCTTGAGCGGGACCACTCAGAGGGTCAGAGCATGGTGAGGCAAGCAAGGCAGGGCAGCGCTACAGCACATCCGTCCTTAAAAGCATTAGGGATGGACCAAGCAGATTGGAGAAATGCACTAGGGATGGACAAAGCAGATTGTCAGGAGGCCCATAAAGGCAGTGCCTGGGGCTGCTGTAGCTAAAGCACTGCTGTCAGCCGGGGGGGTGATTACACTCCCTCAGCCAAAACCCACCTCTTCTAAGTGTCCAGGTGGCACTGCTTCAAGCAGGTGAAGAGCATGGAGTGAAGGCAGTGAAGTGCAGATGGAGATCACAAAGAGCTGCTCTGTGCTTTCTCTTTGGTCCAGACAAAGCATAGCATTTTCATCAAAAAGCCACAAAGTCAGCCAGTTTGGCAAGGGAAAACTTCACATCCCTCCCAAGAAATGTTGTGCTTCCCCAGCATTAGGAGGCTTATCCACATCTGTAGCATGTTCCAAACCTTAGGGTGGTGTTTCATGTCATCTAGTTTTAGTGTTCCAGTTTGGAACATCCCTTGGCAGACCCATCTGAGCAAGCATGCATCAGCTGAGCTGGGATGGTCCCCCCACGCCCTGTTACCACTGCCTCACCGGGAGACAGGGGGCTGTCATGCCAGGGAGCTTGCACTGGGGCGGGGGACTCTGTTCCTGCTTCGCCACCTCAACCCTTGCACAGCTTGTGTTGGGCAGGGATTGCAAACCTGTGATGGATGAGCTGAGGAGGTGCCTGGTGCTGCTGCCAGAAACTGGTCATTTGTGTCACTGAAGCATTTTTATGTCCTTGAGAGTGTGCTGATGACTCGGAGCCTCTCTGGGGACAATGCTGCTGTGCCAGCCTTCACTGGAGTATGTGAGTGTATGTGCATGGGGGACACTAGTGTCATGCTTTACACTTTCCATCCTACAGTTTGTATAGGCAGCTTTGGTTTTCTTAATTAATGAACTTCAGCAGCAGGAAAAATAGACAAGACTGGGGCTCATGTCACCCATTTTGGGTCTGGAGATAACTCCTCCCCATCAAAGGGAAAAGCAAGGCAACTGTCCCCACACCAACCTTTTGTCTGCAGTAACATTTTTCTGTACAAGCCTTCGCTATGAGGCATTTCAAAGCATGTACAGCCTGAGCCAGGTACCTGGTGTGGTCCTTCATGTGAGAGTGGGGTATTCATTTTTTGCCAGGATTTCCATTTTGCCTTGGAAAGGGAAGGTCTGCTTCTGCAGTCCTTTCCCCTTTGTGAGCTCCTGCATTGACTGCTTTGATTTTGCCCATCATCTGGGTTTGCTCTGGGCATCTGTAGGCATGACCATCAGGTCATGAGGAATAAATCTAGGCTATGCCCTAAGCTGATCGCCTTGTTGCTTCATTTGCAGCTTAACCCCAAACAAAATGCTCAAGATGATTTTTGACTCCTTTCAAACTCGCCAGGAGGGTGACCCCTTGCAGAAAGCCAGAGGGATGCCAGCTCTGAGCTCCCCTGTGGGTATGGAGAGCATGCTTGCAGCCGGCTTCTTGTTGGATCCGGCTGCTGCACATGCCCGACCTGCCGCGGCAGAGAGTGCTGGGGGATGACTGCATTACAGAAACATCTTCTTTCTTCTGGCTTCAAAATCTGCCAGCGAGTAGTTTCCAGTTGCTCTGTCGTTTGCCTAGTATGAGGCAGTCTGAATATGAGGGGCTGATTACACTGTATTAATTCTCTGGCATAGATTCCAAATGCCTCAATTACCCCTTCCATTTCCAGTGCTCAATAACTCCAGTCCACCTGCAGCTACTTGCCTTGCCCTGAAGGAAAAGCCCCTTTTCTGTGAGCCTGGCTGCACCAATGCTTGTACCATGTTTGCTCTGCTTGCTCACCCCATGGATTTTGCTAGGAGAAGAAGCGGGCTGGGGGGTGGCTGCCAGCAGGCTTTTCCCAGGACGAGGTCTGTGTGACACAGGCAGCACTCAGAGCCAAATGGCAAGCAGTTTTCTTCCTCCTTTTTTCTCTTTCAGATGTAATGGCTTAATGGGAGGAAAATAGGGTTACCTTTCTGCAGCTGAGGCCAGGGCTGGTATGAACAATTCTGTTTTGAAGAAAGCCCACAGGGCTGAAAGGCCCCGCTGTCCTCCTCCTTCTCCCTCCCCTTTGGAATCCTACGAATGCACTTTCCTGCTCTCCAAGAAGGGAGAAAACCTGACAGTCAGCTCAGGGAAACCAACTGTCTGACTTGGGCAACCTCCACTGAAACTCCAACTAGGAAATCCAGTGCTACTCCTTGCCAACACCCCAAGGAGGGTTTTGTGAGCCCCCACTGGGCACCAAGCAAGCATTCCTGTTCCCTGGTGCTGGTCCACTGGTTAGAAATGAAAACTGAAAATAAGTGGATCAAAATCCCCCCTCCACAAAATATAGAAAAAACGTGATCCCCAGTAAAATAAATAAAACTGAACCAAATGCCAGAATGTGTGAGGGTTTTAGCAGCATTCCAGGCACTCATGAGCAAGATTGGCAAACTCATCAAGAGCAAGAGGAAATAAAATGTGATTTTATTGTAATGTATTTCTCCCCATATTGAATACAGAACACATTGCAAGAGGGACATGGTTTTCTAGCACCTCGGCTCTTTGCCTCTGTTACATGTGGAGGAGCCACAGCAGCACAGCCCCACTGGGGTTGCCAAACCAGAGCTGGTGAGCAGCCCAGAGGTGCAGCAAGAGAAGCCACCGGGGTGAGGGGAGTTGTGAGGAAGGGGGTCCATGGCTCCCAGATTCTAGCTCTTACATCCCTGGGTTTGGAAATCCCAAAGGAATCATCAGTGTGAGCTGTGGGCTGTGGCTGGAACCAAAGTGCTGAGGAGCAGGACTGTCAGTCCCAGAATGCCACGGGAACAAAGCATATTCTTCTTCCCCAGAAGAAACTCAGGGGGTTGGAGGCAGTTTATGTGTGGGACTTGAAGGGTAGGAGTTCAGCCCACAGGCCACAGGCTGCAGCCCCCCTCCAAAGCATCCCCTGTACAACCCCTCACAAACAAAGGCAAGACTGTTCAAAATGAGCGGGGCATGAGGCGCAGATGTTGCACAAAGCCAAGCCACATCTGTTTCGCTGGGGAAGGGGCCCCCTACTTGCTGGTTCTGCAGGCAGATGGGAAAGCTGCTCTGAAAACTTGTGGAGCTGAGTGCAACAGGCTGGCCGGGAAACTGGGACGAGGGGAGGGGGAAAAGGGAAACCTGGCAGGATCCTGCACAGCAGTGGTGGAGTGAGGGAGCAACAGCCGCCCAAAACTGCTTCTCTACCTCCTTGACATCCCTGCCAGGAATTTCTAGGTTGTGCTGCTCTCATGTAAGTGTGAGGGTTAGAGGAATGAGCAGAGGGAGAGGATGGAAGATGAGGGGGACTTCCCTTATCCCATGAGGATAGCAGGACAGTTGTGCATTCAGGGCTGTCCAGGTCCTCACTGTTGTCTGTGAACATGAGATGCTCTTTCAGGTCCTCCGTGATCTGGATGATTTGGGTTGGCAGGCTGATATCACTTCTAGTGGTGAAAAGTAATGGAGATGTTTGCACATGCAAATGGCAGCAGACCTGTGCATCTCAGTGACATAACCTGCAAGACTGCCATCAATCTCTGGGGAGATGTGTCTCCAAGAAGTAGAAGATCCAGCTAAGTGCAAGACACTGCAGTAAAAGCCCTGACTCTGAACTTAAATAGGAGAAGGATGAGGCGTGTGAAAGCTTTTAGTTTGCTTACTTTAAGAAGTGTGGCATTCTGGAGACTGTTTATTTTTGTGGTGCTTTTTGTTGACTTCTGGGATTAAACCAGAGTGATCCTGAGCTGCACTGTACATAGCACCAGGATGAAAAACTCTCTGTCCATTCCTCATAGAGCTGAGTATTAACTGTCTGCAAGCTGAGATTTACACAGTGGGAGTGAGGAGAATTATGAATCTTTCCCTTTGCTCAGGGAAAATCACATGATTTTGGGGTAAGGACGGTGTCATCACAGGAAAAGCAAGTCCCTGCTGGTACCCTGCAGGGCTTTAGTCCACACCAGGTGCAGGACAAGGTGTGTGTCCTCTCTGGGTTCCCCCAATCAGCAGCCCTGACCTTGACTGCACCAGCTACACCCAATGTTGTGGAGTCCTCCAGCCAGGTGCTGGCCATCTGTTTCCTTCAAGGTGTGTCCTCTGTCTCCTGCTCCAGGTCTTCCATCTTCAGAGATGTTGAACAGGACATTTGGGATGCTGGGAGTCTTGCCACTCTTGTAAGCTATGCCTGGAGAGGGCAAGGAGTTTACAAGTCCATATTTCTGCTGTACATCTTTAGCCCTTAATTCAACTGGGAGCAGTCAGTGCAATGGGAATAGCACTGTTAAACAGAGCACCTTACAGCTATGGCTGAAGATTCTGTTCAAAATGGTCCTCCAGACGATGGGTGTACGAGAAGGGGCTGTGTTCAGCCTATGGCTGTGCAGCAAAGAACCTCCAGGGCAAGAGGCCTCCCAAAAACCAGAAATAGTCAGTCTGGGTGGGAAGTTTAGAGCAAGAAACAGGACATTTCATCCCTGGGAAGCAAAAATTTCAAGGGGCTGATGCAGGGCCTGGAGCCAAAGACATGTCAGGTTATTACTAGAGGGAGGCTGTGGAGCTTGAAGGTTTCCAGGTTTTTATAATTTGCTGCCCCAAGGCTGTCAGTGATAACTGGGAAGAACTGTGAAGGCAACATGATTTGAGAAGTTAAAGGGGGTATGTTGGCACCACCCCTTTGAAGTCAGTGCTCAGACTGAACGGTGCAAACACATTTCATCCCTTTGTGCTGCTGCCAGACTGCTGCCCTCTGCTAGTGCAAAGCGCGCTTGTCTCCCACTTAGGCTGTAAATTACCCAGAGATTTTGCAGACTGTCCAAAATTTAGCAAAGTGCAGCATGTTGTAAGGTTTCATCCCAGGCAATTTAAGTTGGTCATTTTCTGGTTTGGTTTTGGACATGTTGCTGGGAAGGTTTGTGTGCCAGCTCCGAGGACTTTGCTGACTCTGCAGGGAAGGACCCAGGACCATGTGGTGATGTGTCACATTTCCATCTCCCCAGCTTCAGCTGACCCAGTGTTTGCTGTGACTCCATTTCATAGGCTTTATGGGAGCAGTCCCCCTTCCCAGTGCCTGGCTTCAGCTTCCCAAGCCACTTGTGAGGGGTAACATGTGGAAGTGGGGCCAGAGGAGCACCTTGAGCAGACAGGCATGACCTACCTGCCACATCCCTGTCCTGGAGCCAAGCAGGATGGTCTTCAGGGTGTCCACAGAGGGCCAAAATGCAGTGGGGTCATGGTTCTCCCCTCTGGAAGGGCATTTTTAAGGAAAAAAACCTGCAATTCTGAAGGAAAAAACCCCAGACACAAAGTTGGTGTGGGTCTGCTAGGAATTGCAGCCACTTTGATGGATCATGAGGTGAGATGAAGAGCTGTTTATTCTTCAAGCCCCGTGGCGATGTGGGTGCAGGTGAGTGTTGGTGGAGCTGTCCCCACGTGCTGGGGGTGCACAGCAGGCCTACCCTCCTGGGGAGCCACTCTGACTAAGCCAGAGGGACCTTTGGGACTGGCAATTATCATTTAATAGCTGTCTATAGTAAATTCCCCCTCCGTGAGCCATCTATCTTCCCATAGCAGGATAATATAGGAAGGCACTTAGGCACTTGAATGATGGGCGATGGACGCTGCCAAGGATTTGCTTCTGCTCAGACTTGCCCAGAGTCACTCCAGGGATGGAGAGGTTTTGTCTCCTTCCATGTCCTCACCACGCTTATGGGTCTCCTGCCCATATGCCATGCCCTTAACAAACCAAGAAAACCCCCTGCACAATATGAAAAAGAAGAGGCTGATCCACTCCCAGATCTGATTGACGTGCCTGCTCTCCCATTGCACTGGGAGCTGCTGCAAGCACCATGTGTGGGTGCAAGGCTCTGGAGACATTCCCAGAGGTGGGGGGCAGGCAGAGGAGGTTTCCCACTGGTTTTTCAAGCAGTCTTTGTTAAAACTGGTCACGGCAGGCTGCACCTCCTGCTGCCCAGGCTGTTTTGCGGTTCATTGGGCGGGCAGCGAGCACGGAGCTGGGAGGGTGAGCACAGCCCTGTGTGTTGCACCCACCGTGCAGAGCGCACCCCGCTCAGTGTGCACCCAGATAAATGCACAGGCCTGCCTTTAACCTGCTCATCAGCAAGGTTGCTTTTGGCAAAGTCGTCTGAGCTTGGGAGTCTACAGCAGGCAGGTGGCCAAGAGTGACATGGCCATGGCTGAGCCATCCTGGCTTCCTTGGGCACCTCTTTGGGACAGTGGGATTTACTGCTGGAGGGGTCTTGCAGTGCCGGTGCAGGGGCAGGAGCACTCTTTTGAATGCCAGAGAAAAGTAGGAATCAATCCAGTTTTCAAGAGCCACGTATTTCCGTGGCATCTTTCTGGTCTCAGGGCTGTTTCTTACATTCTTGGATAATGAAGTTTGGGGTTTGTTTTTCTTCTTTTTCAAACTCGACAAAGCCAATTTGATGCACTTTGAAAAGAAATTGAAAACAGGCTTCTCTGCTTCAAATCCTGCCAAGGTTCAAGCATCCTGGGAATACAATGTCAAGGATAATCCTCCCCCACCTCACCCCCAGCTACACTTAGAAACTTTTATCTCCTAGCGTCAAAGCTGCACAGCTCTCTACTGTGCCTTCTGAGCCTGGGCTGTGCTGTGTGTCCCTCTGATGAGTGAGAGTATATATTATTTACTTATTGGCATCCTGGAACAAGTAGTACCTCTCTTAAGCCTTTTTATGGGTTTTGCCTGCTGGGAAAAGGACCTAATTTCTGGCAAAGACATGCTGTACTGTCAGTATGTCAGCCTGGCAAAGCAGAGCTGTACGTATGGTTTGCATTTCGGGCTGAATCAAAGCCATAGCTTAAACTGCAGCAATTTTTTACAGCAGGGCTCAGAGAAAGACTCTTTGGAAAAGTATTTACCCAGGGCTTGTAAATACAGTATTATTTCTGCAATGTTTTATCACCTAGGTTATTATTAAATTTGCAATATCAAGCGCCAGAAATAACACAGAGACTGTACTTGCACCTTTTTTGTTTCTTTTTGTTGTTGATGTGGCAGGGAAACCCTGAACGGTGCTGGGGAAAGGAGCCTGCACTGGCCCTCGCCCAACTTTGCAGCCCGGGGTTTCAAGTTTAGGATGGGAAAGCAGTGAGGCTCTAACTTGTGGTGCCCAAACCCGAGCTTACTGACAAGGAAGACAAAGTGGGTTTGGACAATAATGATTCCTTAACCACTTGGACTGTAAATGGACTTGACATTAAAAACCCGTCAATGATTGCCATCCCTTTGGCATACTCTGGTCTCCAGCTGTGGGTTAAAAAGGATTTTTCCTGCAGTGTTTTGAAGGTTCTCCATGTGGCTCCCACATGCATTTTCCCCCCAGGATACTGGAAGTTTTGGCAGCCAGGCTTTTTAGATATCCAGGGATGGTATAAGCAACCAGAGGATTATTATCAGCTGGATAACAAAACCAGTCACCCTGAAAATCCTCTGTGCTGAAGAAAAGGGTTACAGGGGTTTTTGGTGAGAGTGGGATGGGCTGTGTCTCTCCAGAGGGGTGGGACAGGGGACGTGCTGGGAAAACATGCCCAAGAAAGCATGGATTGGGAAGAGACTTGGCTGGATGCAGATGGGAACACTGAGATTTACAATTAACCCTACCCTTTGGGATTAATTCCATAGATATCACTTCTGTTAATTCAGCATACTTTGAGGCCAGAGGAACAGATTGTGAGGCATTTACAGTGATGATTTGAAAGGAGTATGGGTATCAGGATACCAGGATCAGCTCTTTATATGCCACAGAGCTATTTTACTATGGTTAAACTAGGATTTAGACTTTGCACCTCCCCTAAACTCTTGCTCAGCAGGCCAGATGGGAATTGCAGGTGTTTGGGAAAGAATGTGTGTCTGCACTCTACAGAATTTGCTTGAAATCTGGGACATGAAGGTTTCAAGTAGCTGAGCTTGGGTGTTTGCCTGTGTCAGTTGGTGTCGGCTGTGGTTCCACAGCAAATCATTATCCCATCCAAGTGGGAGAGAGCTGGAGAGGCATCACAACCAGCTGCTTGACAGAAGTCCTGCTGCCCCTCAGGGTACTTGAGGGTGCTCATGCTCATGCCCTCCCCAGAAAGGCACCTAAGGCAATGATTTAGCCATGTAGTTTGATGCCTGGGACAGTTAATGCCAAGCCTTGAATAACCCTGCTGATGATCTAGGACAGGACAGCCCTCTCTGGACAGTCTTACCCTGGACTAGGTCCTTTCCAGTCTGGGAAGAGATAAAGCAGGGGTCCCCCGGCAGGTCCCAAAGCCCTGTACCAGACAGCCCCTGGTTCCTGGCAGAGGCTGGTGTAAGCCCTGTCTGAACAAAGGATTCAGCCCAGCAGATATATTTTGCTGCACTACATTGTATTTCTGGGA
This sequence comes from Corvus brachyrhynchos, assembly GCF_000691975.1. NCBI lineage: Eukaryota > Metazoa > Chordata > Aves > Passeriformes > Corvidae > Corvus > Corvus brachyrhynchos. Next base: position 12,049,537 of record NW_008238330.1, read on the forward strand.
GAGAAGCAATTAAGTGAGAGCTATAAAGCTGAATCACTCCAAGTGCACCATCAATAGCTCTTATAAACTGCATTAAATCTGCTCAGTCCTTGAAAGAGAGGCGTGGAAGGAACACCCCTGTGGCTGAGGCCAGTGAGGCAGTGGCTCCTCTTACCCATCTCAGCTCATGCAGTGTCTTTGCAAGGGATGTGGCTCCTCACCAGGGGGCTGTCTGAAGCAGTCTCCCCAAGGTGAGGGCATGAACCCTGGTGGATTTTAGGATAGTGCTGTGTCAACTCATAAGCTCATGCTCTGGGGTTGCCTGTGGCAGCTGCTCTTGGGGCAGGAGTTGGGCTGGTGGTGGGTCCCTGCGGTCAGTGGGAGCCTGTGGTCCTAAAAGCCCCATGGCTGGAAATGCTTCTGCTTGCTCAGCTGCTTTCTGGAAGTCATTCTGGCTGCTGGCTCTCACCTCCCCAGCTTTTTAGCTCTTTTTTTCAAGCTTTTCCTCTTATAAACAGTCTCTTATCCCTTCTTTGGCAATACATTGTCCCACTGTGTCTGCCATGGATATACTTGTGCTTCCAAAATAAATAATTGCAAAAAAATGTATCCACTTGACCATTGCCTTGACTTCCAGTGTGGGTTTGGGCCACTTGGAAATACCTGTTGAAAGCAGAGAAAAAGCATCAAGGTGCTTTTTGTGGCTCTGGCCTTCTGAAGTGTGTGAAGCTGCCCAAACCTGGGTGAATGAGGCATGGGTGCAGCATGCTCCAGGGAGTGGATTGGCTTGAAGAATCTCACAGTGCTGCCCCACCACTGCCCTCCAGCTCAGCCTAAATGGGAATGTCCTGTGCTTAGGGCAGCCCCAGCGCCATATGCATGGGGTTGCTTAAGGCCGAAGGGGAAATACGAATTTAGCAATGCAGGGAGGCTTGCACAGTGTTTACTTGTAGCTGCCTTTCCAGCCCATATATTTATTGAAGTCACGTCACAGTAGAAAATGTAACTAAAAGGAGTGAAAAAAAGCTGTGTGTATAAAGGTATAGACAGCAAAAGCTGGTAGTACATGTTTAAAGGCAGCTCCCTAGTGCTGGGAATCAGAATACTTTAGGTTTCGCATATAGCACAGATCATATCATAGACCTGTAAGATGGTCTGGGTTGGAGGGAACCTTATAGATATCTAATTTGAACCCACCTGTCACGGGCAAGAACACTTTCCACTAGACCAGGTTGCTCTGAGTTTCATTCAACCTGGCCTTGAACACTGCAAGGATGGGACCTCCCCAACTTATCTGAGCAACCTGTTTCAATGCCTCAACACTCTCACAGTTGAGGATTTTTTCCTAATATCTAATTTACACCTACTCTCTTTCAGTTTAAAGTCATTACTCCTTGTCCTGTCACTCCATGCCCTTGTGAAAAATCCATCTCCAGCTCTCTTGTGGGCCCTTATAGTTGCCAGGAAGGTGTTGTAAGTTCTCCCTAGAGCCTTGTCTTCTCCAGGCTGAACAAACCCAACTCTCTCAGCCTGTCTTCATAGGGGAGATGTTCCAGCCCTGCAGGAGTTTGCATCCTTTTTTAAAACACAGAGAGTCACAGGTCCTGACTGACACTTGGAGCTGCCTTGCTTTTGCCAGACACAGCGATGGGCAGAGCTCCAGAGGCCTTGTCTCGGCACATATTGAGATATCCAAGCTATGGGTTCAGTGTGCAACCAGGATAGGAACCAGTGAGGATGCCCAGAGTAAGGTCTTAGGAACTGGAAAGTGTTCACATCTAGACAGGAATTTGCTCTGGGGTTTTTTTTGTTGTTGTTTTGGGGGTTTCTTGTTTGTTTTTGTTTTTAAATTTCTTGAGTCTTTAAAGCAGAATATTTGACCATGAAAAATTCATTTTCCATAGGATGATCCCGTATCTCAGCACTGCAGACATGGCAACCTCTGTGCGGGCATTCCCCACAGGGCTCTTGCTCTGATTTGCTTCTGAAGGGACTCCAGCTTATTGCTGGCACAAATCACGGCACCAGCCATAACCCTCCCGCTACAGTGCTGTGGAGGCAGCGAGTGCTTGTGGAATACCTCTCTCAGGGATCACACAAGCAGAGGGGCTGCTTCTCTAAACCAAATGCAAACCCTGTTGGGGACCCTGCCTGCAGCAACACTCCAGCATCGTTCCACCTTTCTGTCCCCGCAGGCCCAGCGACCATGGCGACGGATGGGGATGAAGCCCCCAGCCCCAGCGGCTGTCGGGGTGCTGTTGGCCCGGGCCCTGCTGGCTCTCATCCACCTGCCCCAACCACCGGCCTGCTCCCCGCTCCCGCTGCCAGCCTCGTCCCCTCCAGGGCCCCCAAGGGAGGTGGCTGCCCCCCTCTCTGGAGGACAAGCCCACAGAAAAAGGCTCCCCATGCCCCTCACTCACCTGCAGCAGGAGCAGGCCCCTGGCCGGAGCAGGAGGCAGCGGGGGGTGGAGAGGGACACTCCTCCATGGCTCTCTGCTGACGACCTCCAGAAGATGCGGCTGCTGTCCAGTGGGCACGTGGTCTCCAAAACCCGCGTCCCTGCCCACGGGCAGATCATGCGGGTGGGGCTGCGTGCCATGGGGGATGCCAAGGGAGATGCCAAGGGAGATGTCACTCCAGCCAGCCCAGAAGGAGACTGCCAGGATGGGCGCTGTGGGCTCATCAAGCGCCCTGGGGACCTGTATGAGGTGCTGGCCTTCCACCTGGACAGGGTGCTGGGCCTGAACCGCAGCCTGCCCTCCCTGGCCCGGCGCTTCACCAGCCGCCTCCTGCCCTACAGCTACACCGACGGCGCCCCGCGCCCCATCATCTGGTGGGCTCCTGACCTCCAGCACCTGGAGGATGCCAACAATGACCAGAACTCCTGCGCCCTGGGATGGCTGCAGTACCAGGAGATGCTGCAGCCCCACAGACCGACACTGGTGGCCGGGGACTCTCCCTGCTCCAGCATCCCACACAGCGAGTGGAGCCGCCTGGCCCTCTTTGACTTTCTTCTCCAGGTAGGGCTGTGGTGATTGAGGCCACCTGTCCCATCAGCTGTGCCACCCAGGTTCCCCTGCGCCTGCACCTCTGTTGTCTGACTGTGGTCTCCTTCTGCTCTGTGGGGTCACAGGCTGTGGTTTTTTGGGATCTATTTTCACTTGTCAGCTAAGGGGGAGCAGCAGAACTTTGTGCAGAAGCACTTTGGCCTGAGTATGGTCCATGTTTGGGACTTGCAGGGGAAACACAGGCAGGTTTCAGATGCGGTGAGTCTGTCCTCACGTGGGCGAGCTTTCTGCTGTTCATTTTGTGCAGATGCTGGAGAGGCTTGGGACATCCCTAGAGACATCCCTAGGGCGTCCCTAGTGACAAGCAGCATGTCTTACATCAGCCCCATCGCATCCAACCTCAGGGATGTGCTCCTGGCACTGGGAATAAGGAGCCCTGCCCCTTTGGACAGCACTGCCTTCCTCCTCCTTGGCATTAATAGTACTTAATCTTCTGTCTGGAAAATCATACCCTGCTGCTACGAGGGATTACAACAGTATCCCAGAGAGTTATCAAGTCTTGGAGGGCAGAAGTGATTTCTGTGCAGAAAAAGAAAGCCTGTTTAGGTACCTGGGGGCTGCTTATCAGACAAGAGAAAACTGCCTGAAAGGGCTAGTATTAATATAAAAGAATGAAAGGAAGAAAGAAAAAAACCCAAACTAATAAAATGTGTTCTCCTTATTCTTTCTCTTTTTTTATGGTTTGTTTTTTTATTTTTTGTGAAGCCTGACCATTAATCTTTATAACCTCAACTATGGCTGGCAGAGGTGGAGCAGTTCTGGCTGGGCTTGGAAATATTTTAGCTGAAACAACCAGAGAAATGAGAAGATTAACCAATCCCCTTCCCTTCCCCAGGCCAAAATGCCGCTGAGTGCAGTGGAATGGCCAAGACTGCAGGAGAAAGTATCTAGCTCTAAGGAGAGTTCTTCTTCATGGGCTGAAACAATGCAATGATAAATCCAAGGGCAATCCACAGGTTCTCCTCAATAATTCTAATGGAATCCTCCCATGCATAAAAGTCACATAAAGGTAAAGAGTCTGTGGGATATTACAGAAGTGGAGTAGCATCTTTCAGAAATGGCTTTAGCATCTCACACCCCTGCTGGGGAGGGAGAAGTTGTGAGATCTGAGTGCTGTTGTACATTGGCATTGAAATCTTGGTAGCTTTCTCCAATTGCTCTTAAAATTGGGCTTCTTCTGTGTTGATTTCTCTTGGTGTTTGCTGTAAGGGAACCCCTCACTATGCACAAAGTTTTACTGGGAGCAAAATGCTGAGCCTGGTAGAAAAGGGGCTACTGCTGATGGCTTTGTCCTGCTCTTTGAAGAGGGTCAAAAGCAAATCAACTCTGCAGCCACATCCCTGTCCTGGGACACCCTCTTCCCAGCCAGGGGGAGAGCAAGGAATCTTTCCCCAGGGGATGGCATCTGGGGTTGTATCATAACTAGAAAAACCTGTCAGAAACAAGGGGCTGCCCCAGGGTAGGCATAAGAGTGGCTGAAGGTGATCTTCTCACAGGGTTTGAGCTTGGGTGGGACAAGGTGTGGCTCATGTATTTGTGTTCTCGCAATAATACCAAAATTCCCATGAATTAGAGCTGTTTAAGCTCTAGAAAGAAGAAATTAATACAAAAAAAATCAGGCAAGGGCTGGCAGAGGGAGAGCTTGTCAGCATGTCAGAGCACTCTCAGCATTTCCACAGCCATCTGATGCCTCTCCTGGGGCTTTACTTGAACACCAGATCTGCCTCCACCTCACACCTCTGTGGGTCCAGCACCAATCCCCCTTGGTTTCACAGGTGCTTGTGGGTGGGTGAGTGGAGAGCTGAGCCTATTTAATGTCCCTGTAAGTTATCTCAGGTTGTCTTCACCTTCTGTGCAGTCTGCAAAATTACATAGCAGGTGAGAGAAACTGGCGTGCTGAGCTTTCCAGTAGGCAGATCAAGGAGATGTGTGGACGAAATGTGATATTTTCTTCTGTTTCCATGTGTTTTGTGACAAGATGCTCAAGCCCTTTTTAACTGGAGTATCTCCCAATGGAGAAATACTGACCTGAGTGCTTCATTAAACTTCCGAAAACAGAGAGGTTCAAGAGGCTCCAGTGTGGGACTAATCCTTCTTCTCAAAGGGTTATGAATGGAATGGCCATGGAGATCACAATTCGTGTTTCCTGCAGCATCTTCTCCAGTGCTTGGTCAGTGTTTGGGTTCAGACTGAACTCTCTGTCAAAGTACATCCTGTAATTGTTAAGTTGTGCTAATTACCAGGGTGAAGGCAATAGACAGCCACTGTGGGTCACTTGGCTTCTGTCTTATTGTCACCTGTAGATCCCTTCTGGCTCACCTGAGATCTGCTCCAGCCCTCCCAGTGGCTCCAGGAGCCTCTCTGCACCCTGAGCCCTGCCTCCTGGTCTGGCACCAGCAACACTGAGCAATTCAGCAAGTCGGACATTTTCATGCTGCAACCACAAAATAGATTTATTTTCTATTTTCTATTTTATATTTAATATATATTTATATTTAATATATATTTTATATATATTTAAAGGAGCATATATCTATATATATATCTCGGAGGGTTTTTTGTAAACAGGCCTCGAGAGCGGGAGGAGGTGAGGCAGCTCCCCTACAGGGTCATGTCAACACGCAGCCATGGGGAGGTCTGTTGACAGCCAACAAGGTCCTGTCTGCCCCACAAACCACCCCAGAGGATGTACCAGCTCCTTCTGACAAAGCTGAGAAAGTTCCATAAACACTGAGGCCGGGTCTGACAGAGATTTATGTCTTTTATAAGCCCTTCATTCCTCCAAGGTTGTGGTTGAAACACTGGAAGTTGCCAAGCACCATCAGGGTTTCTGCAGGGAACTGGGCTGGGAAGCAGGAGGTTTGACAGCCTGGACAACATGGAGCCTTAGCAGCACCTGCAAATGATTAAACGCAAATGTAGCTAAAACAAGTCACTGTGGCCCAACTTAAATGTCAGGCATGCTCTGTGTATGCACAGGCCACTTTTTCCCTTGCTGATACTTTTCCATTCATCTTTCCATTGAGAGCTTCTCAGGTTACCATAGGGATGGATGAAAGGTTGCATGTGTGGCAGGAACCAGATGAAACCATCATCCAAAGCACCAAGACTTGGAAAAATAAATTCTTTTTGAGGTTTCAGACTCTAGGTTTCCTTGGGTGCTTTTGCTGGTTTTGTTCATTCATTCATCATCATGTACGTCTTCCCTTCATTTCAGCTGGAAACACAACCCCTTCACTCTGTGCAGATACAGAATGTGGAGGTACCAGGTATCTGAACTGCATCCGAAAAGCCTGTCACCATCACCTTTGTCATCACCTTCTTCATGCCAAAGGGGTTTTGCATGTGTGCTCCCATTCCTCTCACTCACCAGCGTATGCAGCTTTTCCATTGCACATCTGCTGAGGATCCCTAGAAATGTTTTATTTTCCTCTGTACAAGAACAGCTCACAACAGGACCTCCCCATCCCACGCACATGTCCCTGCTAAGGTTCCCAAATGTCTCCTGCAGGTTCATGACCGCCTGGACCGCTACTGCTGTGGGTTTCAGCCAGATCCCTCTGAGCCCTGTGTGGAGGAGATGCTCCATGAGAAGTGCCGGAATCCAGCAGAGCTGGTCCTGGTCCACATCCTGGTATGTCTCCCTGCTGTCCAAGGGCTGCTCTGTGGCTAACATGAAAGTGCCTGGGAGGCACTTGCAGGGCTGAGGTGGTAGCAAAGGGAATGTAGGTCCCATGGTGATGCTGGGTCCCTGGTGGGAGGTGTGCCTGGGCATGGAGAGACCTAGACTTGGGCATCTGCTTTCCCCCAGATGCTCTCAGGCTTTCTCACTGCATTAAGAAGCAGCCTAAACCCCCACATTGGTGGCTCTCTGCAGTAAGTGAACTTCTCCTTCCCATCCTGCTGGCAGGTCCGGAGGAGCGCGCCATCCCGCCTGGTGTTCATCGACAATGCGGGGAGGCCACAGCACCCCGAGGAGAAGCTCAACTTCAGGCTCCTGCAAGGCATAGACAGGTAGCAATGTGTAGTGCTGGGCGAGGGCTGAGCCGGCACACACGGGATGTCCAGCAGCCCTGTGTGTTCTCACCTTCTTGCCACTCCTGGCTGCCCTGGTGGGCCACCCCTGTGAATCAGGGCCACCTCCCACCCAGAACAGGGTGGGGGCATAGGCCCACAAAAGCATCCCATGTGCCCCTGCCCTGAGACTAACTCTTTATCCTGCTCTGGATGGCTGATGGCAGGCTCCAAAGCCTATTTCCCCTCTTTAATTGGCAGCTGCACAAAAATAATGAATAATCAGGTATTTCAGCATTTCTTGCGCCATTGCCCATGAGGCATTTTGGCATGCTAGAGGCCTCTTGATTTGGAATTTGTTTGGATCCGTGTCTGATGGAGCTATCCTGTGTGCTCACCATGGGCAGAGTTTTAATCAGGAGGCTCCTCATCCTGCGTTCCTCTGGGTAGATGTGCATTTCGCCTTGAAGCATCTTTGCTTGAGTGACCCCCTGCTCCCTTCCTCTCTGCTCAGCCTTCCCCGGATAACCCCTTCCCTCCCTGTCTCTTCTGCTCCTCCACTGCAGCTTCCCAGCGGCGGCGGTGGCCACGCTGCGGTCGGGCAGACTGCAGAGCCTTCTGCTGGAGTCGCTGCGCCTGGACCGGGAGCTCTGGGAGAGTCAGGGCGGCGCCGGGGGGCTGAGACCCCTGCTCCGCACCATTGACAGGCGGGCACGCGTCCTGCTCCGCCACATCCGGGAGCACAACCTGACGCTGTTTGAGGACTCGCCGCGCTGAACCGACCGCCGGCTGGCTCAGAGTGCCTGCCTTGCACATCCCAGCGGCCATGGATGGACCTCATGCCCTCGGCATGGATGTTGTGAGGCTCCGTGCTGGTGCTTGGCTCTCTGCAAGGTGTTTCCCCCCCCACCTTGTAGGATGCTCTGGAGAAGCAGATGGAATCACAGGGAGTAGGAAAGATGGGGAGGAGATGTCTCCTAAGACAACTCACAACTGCTTGAGAAGGGCAACAGCCATCAGCATGGATTTTCAAAGGAAGGGCACATCCATGAGGTTTTTTGGGTGCCTTCACTCACACACACACAAACACACAGCAACTGTGAAAGCTGGAGGCTTGGACAGTTGAACAGCTGGCAGGGACCCTGGGAAGAGTTAAAGAAGCAGTGGAAGAAGTCACTGGCAGCCTTTCCAGGTTTGTACTGGGCTTTTTCATGATGCCTTCACTATTTCCAAAACATCCCAGGCAGAGAGGCAGGGGGAAAGCAGAGGGGAGCTTTCTAAGTGGATTAAGCAAAGACAAGACACTAGAGCTGAGCTCTGCCTTACTCCCAGGCACACATCTCCTCTTCTGCAGGGGGAGACTGAAGCCTGAAGCTGGACTAGGCAGGACGCTGGAGCTCAGCAGGACTGGGCAGCAGCTGCCCTCATGTAGCCCATGGTACCATCCCTGGTGAGAGCCATGTGCCATGATCCATGCATGTACCCTGGTAGGCCTGGGCTGCTGCCAAGGCATGCTCTCAATGTTGGATTTGAAGACTTAAATCTCTCATTCACTCTT
>NW_008238330.1:12058170-12060510 GCF_000691975.1 Corvus brachyrhynchos
TCTTCCCCTTTGCTGTCAGGGGATGAAAGGCAAAACTACCCCACTTCTGAAAAGCACTCCTGGCTGCTCTCTTGGGCATAATTGCACATAACTCTTCCCCAGGATTGCAGAAAAATGTTTTAACAAAAATGCCAGGCTATTTTAGCAGAAGGCAGTCGAGTGCAAAATGCTTTCTGAGCATGCTGGCACCTCTGGCAGAGCCCATCCGGCTCCTGTCACCCCTCAGGCTCTTGCCCAGCAGCCTGCTGTGATAAAGCACAGCAGCATCCCAGCTAGGCAGGTCCTCAAGCCAGAGCTGAGAGATAGTTCAAAATCAAAATGAACAGGAGGAAAAAAAGATGCCGGGATGGGCTCTATCATTCCCTGCAGTGTTTCCCACCTGATGCATGCAGCCAGTGTTTGCATGCCCGGAGCAGTCAGTTCCTGGCCTGTGGGTTTATGGTTTGCCACCAGAAGGCTTTTTAAAGGGGCCTCTGGGAGCAGCCCTCCATTTCTCCATTTCTCCAGTGTTACAGGCAGAGCTTCCATGCTTCAGGCACTCAGATTCACTTGTGCCTTTGGAAAGTGTCAGTGAGACTGGCATGGGTGCCCAGCTGCACCATGGTGCAGCTGTCCCATTGCAATAGCTTTGGAGAACACGGCCACCCATGCAGTGGGCGAGGAAAAGCTGGGTATGGGTACCTTCCCTGCTCCATCCTTCTCAGCACTACGTCAATTTGAGAGCGTGCAAGGGGATGCTTTAACACCCATGCTGATAAGCACAATCAATTACCTTTTTTCCTTCTTTTCCCTCTTGCTGGAGAGAGGGTGAAGCGAGATGTGGGTGACATGAATCAACAAGCAGGCATGAGTGCTCTCAGGAAGCATCAGCACTCAGCATCACAGGCACAGCAGCATCCAAAGTGCCATCAGCTTGTTCCTGGAGTCCTGCCCTCCAATTAGCCAGGGAGAGCCTTTCCCCCAGCACTCTCTCCACCCTGTGAGTTATCATCCCATTTGCTGCACCATGGGATGGATGGGTCATGGAAGCCCCAGTAAAGCCTGAATTGTGGGGATTTATTACGGGGAGGTGAGCTTAGCTCGTAAGCTTGGAAGAGAACAAAATAACTCATCCTGGGTCCTATGAAAAACCATACCCAGGCATGGCTGTGTAAGAGTACAGGATACGAAATGTAACATGATTAAATCCAAAAAATATGCTGTGAAAAACTGTGAGGTAACAAGAGCATTAGTTAGGATGTGCAGCATCAGTCAGAGTCATTTTTTCTCATTAAAGGGAGACATTTCATTAAAAGTGAGGTTTTCATCCCATGTAAGCCAAGTTCTCAGCAAGAATCAAGAGACAGGTGTGGGGTCTGCACAGTGGCCAAAGCTGTGGACTTTGCTGTGCTGGACCAACAGCTTTTGCCTTGCCTCTGGTTGCATCTGCTCAGCCTTAACATTGCATAAAGTAGTGGGGCTTTTTTTGCGTTTCTTTAGTTGTAACATGAGTTTGCTGGCTAAGCACGTGTGGGAACATCTGTAAGCAGTAATACATGTGAATAAAAATCCCTCGTGATTTAACAAAGAGCCACGTATGGATAAATGAGAGAAGCAAAAGCCAAGATCTTGCTGAGACTGATCATTAATCTTCTCTAATTAGTCCATTTTTCCATGGGCTTGCCTATGTAACCAGCACAGGCTCTGCATGGCGGTCATGGCTGTTCAGAGGAATCCTGTGGACTGCTTGTGTCAGCCTTTACCACGTCGTATTGGGTTTGGTTTGCTCCAGCTATCAACGTGTCGTATTTCCTATGATAAACTTACTTTTGTGGTTATAACTACTTCATAGTTATAAATATTCATGTGGGGCCATGCTTGACAAACAAGATTTCATCTGAGCAGAGATGCTGTTTTACCAAATTTTACTGCACATCATCATGGACTGTGTTGAGGTGTGGTCACAAAAAAAGATTGTCCAAACCGGCTGCAGGATGGCTTTGTCTTTAAGAAGGCAGTGGCAGCAGCAGCTAAGCAAAGGAAAAAGCACTGGAGAAACAAGGGCTCCTTGACGGGGGAAATCCCTGCAGCACCCTCCTGCTCACCCTTGGCACCATGGGAATGTGCTCTGAGAACAGCATTTGGGAGCATGGGCATGTACCTCCACAGAGCTCCATCAGGAGGGAACTCCTTCACAGAATCACAGAATCACCAGGTTGGAAGAGACCTCTAACATCATCGAGTCCAGCCCATGTCCTAACACCTCAACTAAACCGTGGCACTGAGTGCCACATCCAATCTTTTTTTAAACACATCCAGGGATGGTGATTCCACCGCCTCCCTGGGCAGAACATCCCAGTA
>NW_008238330.1:12060528-12085183 GCF_000691975.1 Corvus brachyrhynchos
CAGGAAAAACTTTTTCCTGATATCCAACCAATATTTCCCTTGGCACAGCTTAAGACTGTGTCCTTCATTCCGCAGTGATTCGAGTGCCGTGATCCATGTTTAACATCTCCCTGGCTGTGCACAGCCCTTCAGCTGGCAGAAAATGGGGCTGGGGGTTGGAAGGCAGGGGCCAGATTGGCTCCAACCTGCCGAGCACACACCCTCACACGCGTGCAGGCAAACACGCTGTGTCACTGCTCCTGTGCAGCCTGATCTCAACCCCCCCCAAAGCTGGTGATCCCTGGGCACCCCCAGCAGCCTGCTCCAGTGCTTTGCTGGCCTCACCCTCCATAAACTAAATGCCCATTTGCTGCATTTAAGGGCCGCTTCTTGAGCTGGACACAGGAGACTAAATAGCCTTTTCTGCAGCTCTATATGGACCTCACAGAGCAGCCCCAGCACTCACTGAACCCACCAAGTGGCCAGGGATGACACCAGTGGGGTGGCACTCAGGCGTGAGATGATGACCCATCCTTGTGCTTCCTTGCCCTTAAGGGTGGGTTGTCACAGGTGACACGCACAGACCCCACAAGATGCTCTGCAAAACCCACCCAAGCATCCCCGTGCCGCACAGGGGAAACGTGGGCTGACTGCTGCCTGAAAGGCAAGAGCTAGCAAGTAAATCCAAATTTATTGTTAAATCTCTGGATATAAAAATAATCTGGCTTTTAGAAAGCAATTTATTTATGCTTTCAGTACTTACTTAAATATTTATGCGAAAAAGGGGGAAAAAAGTCTGCTCTGACATAGGACTATTGTTGTAGCAATGGTCTTTGAGATTAATGGAAGTAAATTAGCCTGATGTTTTATTTACATCCAGCAAAGCAATAGATAAACTCTCCTTGTGATGGATTTTCTTCATTAGCTGGGCAAATGCCTAAGGTACAGCTCTTGACATTGTTTCTTCCACGCGGTTAGACAAACAGTTTATCAAAAGAGTATAAAATTGTCAGGAAAAGAAGCAGATTAATGGCCAGTAAAGTGAAGATCATTGAATTTATGATATAAGTAGCAGTATTGGTGGAGCTCAAGAAATGGCTTATTAGATAACCACCATGTACACACACAGGTAAGTGCTGAGCCCCCCCGGGCCTGCCTCATTGTCAGCGGCTGCTTCCCAAATCCCGATGGGGTGGTCCCCACACTGAAGCTTCACCTCCCTCCTCATTTCCTCCCTTTAGGTCTGGGTTTATTCTGTAACTCTCTCATTTGAGCTTGTGAACATACGATTTCCTCCCAATTAAAAACCCTTAAGACTTCAGAGATTATAACCTTGTCTCCATGTCTGCATTGCTGTAACCATTTCTGCAACCTATTTTGGCAACTTTGACTGCTTTTTACATCAGTGATAATCATGCCAATATCAACATCAGTAATGTACAGGTCTTATGATTCTTTGTAAAAAATCCCCCAGCTTTAGCAGCTTATGGATCCCATATGGCTCCTGCAGCAATTACCTCTGGAAGGATAATTACCTGTCAGATAAGGCAAATGGAAAAAAGGAGATAGGGAACCTGGGAGAAAGGAAACATTCCTGGGGATGGCAGAGGGGCTGTGCTTGTGGGTTCCCAAGGTCTCTGCCCGGCCAGGCATGGGCTCAGGTTTTCAAGCTTCAGAAGAGGGATTTTGGGTGCAAGGACGACTAAGAAACATGAGTTTAACTGGTGCTATGAGTCTTGGTCTCCGAGTGCTGTCTCCAGCAGGTGGCATTGGCTTGACAGGCTGTCTTTTCCCAGTGCTTGCCAAGAGCGTCTTAAAAGTTTCATCTCTGGACTGGCTGATTTCAAGCTGCTAAAGCATCATTAATTCCCTAATTCCCCTGTAGCGTAATCTGCCCAGCTGTACTTTATATCTCTTCACCAGCACCACCTTTTCTCCCCCCCATGACTCCAACAGAAATCTAGATTTGTGGAAGCAGAGCCTTGCTCCATGCTGGGAGCAAGGCAGAGCAAGCGGCTGCTTGAAGAACGAAATGCCACAGCACCCAGGGCTCTTCCCACCCTACTGTGGACCCAAGTGTGGACCCAGGTGCACAGCACCCACAGGATTTTTGGACAGAAGGTCTCAAATGGTGGTCCAGTCCAGGAGTTTTTCCCTAGAATTACTTTGGATAGCTGCTGCTTTGGTAGGATTGTCTCTGTTCCAGAGAATTCATAAAGTTCAGGACATTTTGAATGGGCCATGCAGCTGTCCCTGGGATGGATTTTAAAAAGATACATCTCTTAGAGCTGTGTGCATCCAACTGGCAGAAAACACAAATCCAACCGTGCTCTGGGGCTTTGAAATCCACTGGTTTGTAAGCAAGACAAGGCAAAGATGGGAACAGCCTCTCCCAGAAAGGAGTAGTTTTCTATCCCCAGACTATCACCATGTGGTCCTTGGGGATTTCCCCAGGTTTTTTGCTTCACTCCTGACTGAAGGACCAGCCTCACTTTTTCTCCTCTTCTGAGTTGAGCCAGTTTTTATTCCCCTGGGCCACACCCAGCATCACTAATCCAAGAGATGATGTGAGTGCAAAGGGATTTCTTGCCCTTGACCCTTCTGGGGCCCCCTGCTGCCAGCCACAGGCAGGGTGCTGCTCGTGTCCCCATGCATGGGGTGGTGAGGCAATGCATGTGCCTCCAACTTCTGACCATGGCTTGGGTTTGGATACCACATGAGCTTTTTTCCGCTCCTCAGTCCCTGTCCAAGTTCCAGGTTAGGCAATCAGACTCACCATTTTACTTCCTTTTGGGATGCAAGGCTGTAACTGGTGATGTCTCTGCATCACCAGGCAGAAGGGAGGCTCCTGTGGCAGGAGAGGTGAGCAGAAGGAAGGACTGAGACATCAGGTCTTTTCTTTCAATCTGTGAGTTTCCTTGCCCATACCAGGAGCTATTATGTCAATCTGCAGAGGTATTAACACAGCATAGGGGCTGCCTGGAGGAGGCAGCACGTGGTGACACCTTCAGGAAGCACCTAAAAGGGGTGGGTGAAGATTTTTCTTACTAGGTGCTCAGCACTGGGAAAGCAAAGAGAAATTCTCCATGGACAATGGTTTAATCCTGTCACCAGCCAGATGAATAGGGTGGGGTTTCAAACCAGATACAGGGTTTGAAAGACTCAAGAGAGAGTGAGCCCAAGTCCTGACCCAAGAGAGAGTGAGCCTGAGTCCTGACTCTGCAGAGAAATGGAACAGGATGTGCCCATGCAGGGGCATTTCCCTGGCAAGAGGTGAGCATGACTCCACGGTGCTGCTGGCTAGGCTCTCTTCTTGAGTAGGCATGGCACCACCTCTTCCAGTCCTGCTTTTTGCGTGAGTTTTGCTCCCTTGGATTTAATGTTTGGCTATATCCAAGCAGGGATGGAGTTTTTATTGAGGATGAGGTGAGTGGATAGAGTGGAGCAGACTACACTGTAAATGTTTCCGTATTTTTTTGCAGGTGTTTGATTTTAATTGCCCATTCTGGGCATCTGGGAAAGCTTGGAGTAAGCAAAGCATGTTACATCCCAGGGCTCTTTATGTACATAAACAACTGGAGGTTTATTGCCTTGACCTTCCCTGAAACAAGTTCTTGGCTCCTCTGAGTTAAATCGTGGGGAAAAAAGGGATCTAATAAGCTGAGATGCAGATTTGGGCTTCTAGGAAGCGCATCTAGGTGCCAACAAGATATCAGGAGGCTGAGATTTGCCACAATTGGGACAAATCTTTTTCAATGGCTTTCATTCAGTTCATTGGGGTCTGCCAGCTCTGCTCCTTGCCAACGGTAAATAGTCTGGGAACAGGGAACTGGTGATTATATTAAATTTAAGGCAATTCAGCAAGGTTTTACTTGATTTGGAGTGTGGGGGAGAGGTGGCACAACATCTATGCACAGAATGGACAGGTTAGGTCAGACACTTCCTGCTTTACTCTCTGAGCATGAAACATGGCATCACAGGGAAAGAGCCATAATTCGGTGTTCAGGAAGAGTTCATCCTGCCCATTTGAGTCGAAGTTGTGAACTAAGAGGGCAGAGATCAAAGGCTTCTACCGAAGGCTGGAGCAATTTGCTGAGGAGCCTAACTGGAAGGTAGCACTCAGTGCCCTTGTGGGGGCGTCATATCAGCTGCAGCCTCTTCCCTGCCTTTATTTTTACTCCTCTTCCAGAAATGGGAAACAACCAACAGGTGGGAGATATCGCTACTTCAGCTGGGCATGGCCTTTTCGAGCCTGATCACAGTTCAAGAGGTGGGAAAAAAAGCTCCTTAAAGGCACAGCCGTGCTTCTGTGGTGATAGCCCCTGGGTGGGCTACCTTCATGTCCTGGGGTTCCACTCCAGCCCAGCCCCAGGCTGTGCAGAGAGAAAATCTGCTCAGTCCTTCCCTTCCTTTCCCACCTTCGCACTTGCCCTTCTAAAAATTTTCCTCTTCCTGAGGTGTTTTGTTCGCTCTAGTAGAGGCTGCCCTTTTTATGCCTGCAGCATTACCCCTTCCCTGCCCCTGCCTGCTGGAGCTGCCTCTGGCACGCTCCGCAAAGCAGCCAGGCACTGTCTTCTGTTTTAACTGCTTTTGCCCACCTCCTGGCTTGCCCTCACATTAGCTTAAGGGGTTTTGGGGCAGGCGAAGGGCTTGGAAATAGGGAACATTAGGGTGCTGAGAGGCAGAGGAAGGAGGGTAAGCAGGTACCTACTGGCTTGGTGGGTTCAAGCCCTGGCTCGGTGGGAGCAGATGTGTCAGTGCAGGCACCTGCATGGATATGGGCAATAATAGCTCTGTCTTTCCAGAGCTACGGCCTTGAAGTTTGCCTCTTTTATTCTGTAGGGACCATTGACTGCAGAAAACAGATGCCATCTGTCCACCATGCCTTGTAAATCAGATTTTAATAATCTCAGGGAGAGGTCTGTCTCCAGCTGAGTGCTGCAAACCAGGTCTGCAGGAGTTACTCTGCAAAATTTACATTTCTGAGACAGGTTAGTCATTAGGGCCCCAGCTTCATACCGGGGAGGCTGAAATCCAGTTTCTCCCCCTCTCACAGATTTCCTGGCTGATGGTGGAAAACAGCTTAGGCCATTCCTGAATTGATCAGGTAAGTGCAGTGTTTCTTGCCTCCCAGCTGACCTCCCTCCCCAACACATCCACTCTGCAGCGTATCTGCATCCAGCGTGGGCACACAGGCTCCCATAATGAAGGACACCACTGAGTCAGGACTAAGAGAGGCACCTCCAAGATCCAATTTTGCTCCATGAAAAGTGAAGCCACAGATTGCAGAGGCGCTGGTGTTGGAGTTGCTGTTTCCTCTGGTGCTGCCAGTGCCTGATTCACACCAGCTACAGGCTTGCCTGGTGGGTAACACGTGTGTTCCAAGGGCTGCTGCAGTAGGTTGCAGTGGGCAGTGGGGGAGAGAGCCAGGGAGGGAAATGGCACAAGATCTGACTCTGTCTGATCTTGTACAGCCCTTACACAGTTCTGTAAGACAAACGATGTATTCCTACAATAATAAAAGTACGCTGCCAAGGATGGTCACAGGTACAGGTGAAATGTCCCTTTTTTCAAATCATTATGTATTGCAAAATCATTGCTGGTATTACAGGGAGGCTGCAAAGCAACTTCTTTGTGAGTAAAGGATCAATAATTTGTTTTCTTCTTCCTTGTATGAAAACAATACCATAAAATCATGTTGGTTTATTAAAAAGGCAATACCCTCTGAGCACAAATGGCAGGGCTGATCACAGCCTGTCTGTGGGGAGATACAGCTCTTTTATCCGCAGCCTCTGTGGACTTATTTTTCACAAAAGAGCTTAGCAAAGCCTTTAAAAACATGGTTATTTATTAGTTGGCATTGCCAAGTTTTGACTCCCGTCAGAGGAACCCACAGGGGCAGAGCAGACAGAGCCCAGCGTTACTTGCTGGAAGCTTTGAAACAAATCTCTGCCCCTTCTCCTCCATCCTCAAAAAGGAGATTTGCCAAGCAGGATGGCTCCTCACAGCTGTCCCACAGGTGACTCACCCCTGCCATTTTACACAAAAGAAGAGCATCCTCCCAGACTGTGTATCATCACATCACAAGAGGGTGGTTTGAGCAGTCATATCCTGGGACGAGTCAAGTCCTGTCAGCTCATCAAAACCCAAATCTAATCGTTATAATGATGCAACCATTAATTTTTTGAATGTGATGGCATTCGAGCTTAAGCTTTTGCAAGGGGGTACAGGAGAAGAAAGGTGCCTCTTGTCAGCATCTTCTGACACTGCAGAAGCAAACCTGCATCCTTCGCTCACATGAGTCAGGGCATTCATTTTGCACAAAATCAATCATTTTGCACAAAATCATTCATTTTGCTCAAAATTTTTTTCCTCCCACCTCTGCAGTGCAGGGGAGGTTGCAGCTGGGCCACACATTAATTAATTGGATGGAGTGAGGGCACGAAGGCAGCATGGCTTGCGTCGAAACCATTTAATGGGGAATCAGTAAAGGAAATACCCCCTTGTCCCCCACCTTCCTACCCCTTACACACCCACAGGGAGTTCTGCACTATATCTTCATGGAGGTACTTGGGCTGGAGCTCTCTAAAGGTTTGGGTTTCGTGAGGCTGTTATGAAGTGTCTGATGAGCCAATTCTGGAACTAAGGGCATCAAAGTTAATTTGTAAAAATGGGCTAATAAGGGGTAGTGTGGTACCCAGCTAATGGGAAGAGCCCAGGCCCCACTGCATAAGCCCCCCACAGTTCTGGGATTCATTTTAATTAGCACTCAGATATCAGACAGGAAGAGAAGATATTCCCCAGCTTTTTTCCATAAAGATTAAATCATTCATTCAACCAACATCCTAATGAGGCACCAACAGATGCACAATGAATAAATATTTTAAAAATAGTTAACTTAAACGTTAAAAAACACACCCATCTCTGTTCTGTAGGTACTGTTTGTGGAATTAGGCTGGAGTGGGGAGAAGGTAGAACTCCCCCTTTCCAGAAGTGCAAAGGAGACTGCAGATGAAACCAATGCTTGAGCTGGTTTCTAATAAGCCTGCCGCAGCTTTTCCAGGTTAATCAAAAAAATGAAAATCCTGGGGCAAATACTTCCATTCAAGTCCTATTAGTCTTACTATTCCCTAATCTTCCCCCCAAAATTCTTATCCCCAACCCAGATGCTCAGCCCAGTCTCAATTATGAGGATACGGGGACTGAGGGGTCACACCTATGTCCAGGTAAGACTGTGTTGCCTGGAGGACGTTGGGGCCAACACCTTACTGGAGCCCAGGGAGCCCTCACCGAGGCTGGCTTTGTCCTACATCCCTCCATGAGATCCTTTACTTGTGGCCCTTCTCACAACCATCATAATTTCTCCTTTCTTTCTTCCTCTGCACAGGAAGAGAATTTAAATATTAAATTCCGCTGAGAAATTACAAAAATCATAGGTCCCTTGAGACACAAAGTACAGCTAAACCCAACTGCACAAGCAGGGAAACAGCTTTTCTACATGTTGGGGGGTTTGGCAGGTAGGAAAATATTTCTCAGCTGAACACTCTACCCCGGTTTGGATTAATAGCTTGGGTCCAACTTCACTACTCCCATAACAAAAAAATCTTAAAACATAACTAGCCCAAGAGAAGAAGTATCTGCTGGATGTCTTTTCAATGCTGTATTTTTTTCCTCTGTAAAGCATTCCTCTTTTAAAAGCTCTCTGGCTCTTCACAGCTTATTTTCCTTGGATTTTATAGATGTTGGTACCAAACACATGCAGACAGCTAAACTTCCAGGTGGCAACATACACAAGATACATGTGACAAAAACACAAGGCAAGATGTTCCCAGCAAAACAATGTTTAATTTACTGCTTGTGAATTATCCATGAGGAGACCCAGACATATTTTTTTTACATAGTCAGCTATTAGTAAAAATTGACACTCTGCAGGCCCCCACCACCAGTGTCTGCAGCCCCTCTGCAACCATCCCTGTCACAGGCTTCTCCTGCCCAAGGGGATGGAGGTTTGCATGGGGTTTTTTCCATGGTTTTAGAATCCTCTCCGGCTCCAGAGAGGACCCTACACTGAGATTAAGTTGCCATTGTGTTGGAGCACTGGGGAAGCTATTAAACAAGAACTCAATGTATCATCTGTGCTTCTCTTAAACTAATAAACAATAGATGTTCCCTTCAAAGGTGAAGGAACAGCTAATAAAACACTCACAAGCTCTGTCTTTCAACCCCAATAAAGTCCCAGCAAGATGCCAAAGAAATCCTTAAACCCAAGCATTGAACTCGATGTTGAAACGTCAGCCCCCAAATGTGACAGGAATATGTCCATTTCCTCAACGTGCCTGGGAAAAGCCAGAGCTTAGAGGACTTAATCTTTCACTTTTGCTATCAGGTAGAACGAAATGTTTCACCTAAAACCTGGTAGTTATAAATCAGGTCCTTGAATGCCTGCAGAGAACTCCTCGAGCAGCTCTCAGCTCCAGGTGTGGAATGAGTTTGGACAAACTTTTATCTCCATTTTAGCAAAACTGAGCAAAACATGTTCTACTCCACAATTTTTTTTACAGTCCCCTCAAATGAAACCCTTAATCAGGTATCTTTTTTAATTCATTGCACTGTCTCTGAAGATGGGAGGAAAGAAACCACATGTAGAGAATAAAGGGGAACGTAAGTGGCTCTGCTGAGATAACCCTCTTGCGTGGCAGAGGTCCTCTCTCTGGGTGGAGAGCTTGAAACACCTCGAGCAGGAAACAACTCTGATAAATGATGGGGAGCAAGGCCAGCACACCCACAGGTTCTCTAGAGTCCTTTGACCTGGCCAGGAAACAGTGGAAGAGGACAGGGAAGCTGCCACCAAACGCAGAGAAGCTTTAATCCCACTTTTGCACGGAGTCCAAGAGCAAACTTTTGAGGTGGGAGGTGATGCACCAGTCCCATCCAGACCTAGCAAAGCTGGCCTTGCACTGTTGGTGCAAGCACACTTGGTCCTTTCCTTGGCTTGCTGCTACTCTGCTGGCACCAGGGGAGTGGCTGATGAGAGCTGGCAGGAGCCTGGGCACGTGTTTGAAAGCCAGAGAGAAACGGGAAAGACGTGGCATTAATTATGATGGCTTGGGACCAGCTGGAACTGTCAAACTGAGTTAACTGAGGGGAAAATGGCTCACAGCTCAGGGACAAGGCGACCTGGGGGGCTTGGCAGGGGACACCAGATGAAAACCACCAGCATGTGCCAACCCCCTGCTCTTTCCCAGCCTCGGCCCTGGAGCATCACTCTGGTGTCACCACGGATGCAGCTTGGATAATGGGAAACACAGTGAGCCCACTGTCAGCAGCATTTTCTTTTGAAGCCCTGCCATCACATGTGGGATCCCAGACTGGCAGAGCTTGAGCTGCCTTCTTAGCTAAATTGGGAAATTAATTACCCCGAGCCACACCTCCAAGTGAACAATGGCAGCTCAGTCTTGGTGATGCCTGGTCTCAAGCAACTGAATCAAGCTCAGCAGAGCAGTCCAGCACCTCATTGTTTGGTGTGCTCTAGGACCATGCCTTCCAGTAGGCAGGATGCTAAAAGAAACACTGTACATCGAGGTCTGAAATAGCTGGAGCTCTTGGCAGCTGGAGAGCTGGGCTGGGGTAGCAGCAGGTGTACATCAGGTGGGTGTAGAGGTACAAGTGTAGTTATTTAAACATTTTAAATGGAAACTGACAAAACCTATTAAAATAAACTGCACTGGGGTTATGCTTCTTGCTGCCTCTGCTTCAAGCTGTAGATTTGCAATTAGTTTGCATTTATGGATAGTTTAGATTTGAAAAGTGTTTCAAAACACTTCAGCCTAAAAACATGCATTTCCAGTCTGTTTAGATTTTGTGGTGAGGAACAGGTTCCCCTGTGAGTCAGGGAACTTCAGAGTTAAACAATACACGGATCCCTTTTACAGTCACTGTCAGATTTCCCCTTCTGCTGTATATCCCTGCAAAGGTAAGGAGGCTCCCAAGGCAGTCCAGGTGGCTGGAGCCCCCCACTATGGCAGAGCCCCAGCAAAGGTGGCTGTGCCTGCAGCGCTGCGCACGTATTTCATGGAGCTCTGGGTTGGTCTCTTTCCCAGTAAGCAATGACATTCAAGGGCTTGATTTTTGTTTATTCCACTGCAACCCATGTGGTTGTTTACATGAAGGCAAAGGGTATGAAAAAAGCTATCAGACCAGCACAGGCATAAAAAGGGAAAAGCTTCATGCAGCTACAGCTGGATGCACTGACTGCACCTGGCTGTGTTCAGGCATGTTTGCTTGCTCCTGAAGCTGTTGATCACCTAATGGTGATCTGATTTTCCTACAGATTATATGGGATTGGCTGTAAGGTACTTTTTAATTCCACCAAGCAGAAAGGGTTTCCAGGTAAATGGCTTGTCTGGCCTGGAGCAGCACAAACTGAGGGGCACTACTGCTCCACGTGGGTAATTTTGTGGGTCTTTTTCCCCCTGAAATGTTACTGCTTTGAAAGAGAGCTGAGAAAGCAGAGCCAAAATTCTTGCCTAGAACTGTGCAGCTTATTTGTGTGTGGTGCTCACCTAGGTGGCCCTCACCTGAACTACTGGTGAGGATGCATCAAACTGGCCACCAATAAGCTCTTGCTTTTTATGGGATAAGGATTAACTCAGCAGGAGCAGGGAAGGAGCAGTGCTGCTCACCCTGGGATAAACCACACAGGCAGCTGCGTCCATCACAGCCTGATGTTACATACCTGCAAAAAAAAATCCCCTACACCACTGCTACAGTAAGTGTACTCTGCTGGTCAGAGATTTCCTAAACCTGGGCTGTAAGAAATACCTTGGTTTTTTTTCTGAGGAGAACACTCTTAAATTAGGTCCTTGCTCAGAAAGGTGATGACACCTAGAAGGGGAACATGCGATGTAGAGAATGAAGCTTATTGCTCTTTGGTAGTTTTCTTTCTGCCTACAAGCTTTGCAGTGCAGTTTTGGAAGGCAAAGGCTGCCCTGAGATTTCCACCAAAAATTCTTCACTGCAGACAGGCACTATCAGGTCAGCCCCACCAATTAATTTCCCAGCCCTTCCTCAAGCCTGGGAAAAGGAAAATGGTTTAAATAAACCACTATTTAATCAGAGACACCCCCTCTAGACCCTAATCAATTACTGAAAATTGTTTCAAAACCAGCTCTGAATGGAAAGATAGCTCTGGGATTTAGATATTTCATCAAAAAGTCTCCATAATAGAGTTTGGTTCTTCGGTTTGATTTGGTTTTGTTTGTTTGGGGTTTTTTTGTGGAGGAAGGAAAAGTTGTCAGAAACAAAATGCTACTCACAGAAGCAGCAGTTGGGACATGTGACGGTGGTGTTTGGCCCTTTGGAGCTGCAGCACAAACCCCTTTGTCCCCTTTCTTCAAGGACACAGCATCTTCCAGGCATCAGCATTAACCGGAGGATGTCCTACAGAGTTACCTCCTGCCCAAAATTTAGCAAGTGAGGAGGGAAAAGAACAAGAACCCAAAGCATCTGAAGCTCCCACTCCCAGACAACTGAATCCCATTCTTCCCCCTAAGCAAAAGGCATTTCAAATTGCTCCTCTGAAGCATCATCACCATCCTGAGGAAGGAATTTGGAGGAAGAAGAAAGGAAGAGATTTTTCACAGCTGTCTGGCTCCGAAACTGAAAAGTATTCAAGTGTGGAGGAAAGCAGCTTTCTCTGTCAGAAGGAAATAGATGAAAAAAAATATTATGAAATATGGAGGGCAGCACTCATCTTCCATTGTCCTGCACAAATGCTGCTGTCAGGGACTTCGTGGCCACAGCTGGACACACACAGGTGTTTTCTCATTGAGCTCTCCCCCTGCTCCCCTCTGCCTCAAGTCCAGCTCAAAATTTTCATCTGCTAATGGCAAAACAGAAGATGGAATCTAGAGAAGAGCAAATAAAAAGGGCAAAGTAATGGAGAGTGATATAAATCCTTGAAACAGAGGAGCAGGATTGAGAAGAAGGCTTGCACAAACAGCAAATCTTGGAGTCCCTAGCTAAAACAAAAGGATTGGACCTACAGTCCTCCGCTGGTGTCTCACCTAAAAAATAGAGATCTTTTTTAGAGTAATTCACTCCAGATTACAGCTCCCCACATGCCACCTCCCTCTCCTCCATGTTTCTTGGAGTGAGAATCCCACAAAAAACCCAGACATATTTCATGAAAACCTTAGCCAGATGGCCACCAGCGCCCCTACCGTGCCAGGCAGCTTGAGCAGCAGCCTGAGCCTGTGTCTCCTAAGCCAGGTCTGTCACACCTTGCCACCCACACAAGCGGTAGTGAAAGGCCAGTATCCAGCTTTGGTTTTTTAGCACGGGTGAGATCACCCCAAAGCAGGAGATCCATCAGAGTCCACACAGCAGCTGCTGCCCCAGGACTATTTGTGGATAGCAACAGGGACCTGGCAGGTTTTTGCCAGGCAGACTGAAGAAGCAGGAGGAATTTACTCATCACAGAAACATCACACCGCTAGGAACATCCACAGGATAGCACTGTTGGAAATCCACAGAGGGAAAACAACATTGCTGCTGGGGATGGAATGCCTTGGAGACTGTCCCACCTCCATCCACCTTACCCACATGCTGGCTGGCTCTTGCCAGAGGCTGGGATAATACTAAAGCAAGGAGAGACAAAAGAGCAGGGAGTCTCTAGGGCAGAGAAGAGAGATGTTACCCTGAGTGGATCTGTCGGTGGATGCTACATTATGCATACAGGGACACGGCTAACCCAGAAGGTAAATCAGGCAATTGGAGCGAGCTGTTTGAATACACACCCAACAAAGGGAAACTCAATTAAATTTTAAAGGCAACACATTTGAAAATGGCAGGACTAAGCAGCATAAAGGTGGCGATCGTTGCCAAGTTATTTCAAGCAAACAGGAGGCTATTCCATGCATCTGTTTGAAGTGCCAACAATTAATTTAGTAATCAGCATGCTTTGAAGGGACGACTTGAGAAGGTGACAAGGAGGGCTAGGCCCTCGATCAGTGTAAATTCACCATGGCTTTCTACGTTGCAGCCAGCCCCATGCTAGCAGAGGGCTTGGCTGAAAGCCCCTCAGCAGGGACATGCTGGGGGAGGTGACTTCTCTTACATAAGGACGGTGATGTGCCTCACACACGTGCAGATGGTGATGCTTCTCATACCACCCACAGCACAGATGGACTGTCAGTCATCACATTGAAAGCCCTTCCAAGAGTGTGCCTACCCCAAGTCCAGCAGGGAAAAATTAAGTCCTCTTTTATCCACTAAACCTACCCCTGCCTTACACCAGCATAGACACCAGAAGTAAAAATATTATAGAAGTAAGTCTGCTATTTATACAGCTCAGCAGAAGAGATACAGCAATAAAGATGCTGAAGTCACCCTTTTGTTCAATGCAAGTTAAATGATGGTGTACTTACAGAGTTCCTTTCACCCAGGGATCTCGGAGAGCAACAATCTCCTTGCTGTGTACTTGGACCAACCAAGTGTGCACAACCTCCTGTGCTGAGGAGGCTAAAGACTTGTGTCAGGGCCCTTACCAGTCCACCTGGGTAAATGTGCCTCTGCCTCGGAGCCATCTACACCAACAGCCTACAGGGTGTTGAAATTAAAAATATCCTAAGTGTCTTCACTTAATTTGGGTCCTGCGAGGCGTTGGTGTCTTGGGACAAGAGACATCCACAGATCCCAGAGCAGTGGATATGCAAAGCCTTAAGAGATGGGGGCAGAAAAGCAGCCTGAAATGGAAGAAAGAATAACAATTTTAAAAATCAATAGACAGCTTTAACAAATATTCCTGTCATACATTTACCTTGAGTAATGTATTTCGCTGTTAGGGATTGAGGGGATAAAGCCAAAAAAGGCACTTTGAATTATTTCTTACCAGCATCTTCTAAAAATGATCTGGTTTCTTATGCAGACATATTTCATAAACTGTCTTTCAAAGAGCTTGGGTTTTTTGGTTTTAATTTTCCTTGCCTCCACAGTAGTTCTTTAAAGTCACAAGTTACTGCTCTCAAGAGTTAAAATTTGCTTAAGAAAAGGATCTGTCAAAAAAGAATCAGGAGAAGGGAGAGGAAGGAGGCAGAAAAATCTCAAATTGAACACTGCAGACCCAAGAATTTTGATTAACTACCTCTAGTCACCTTCTGGAGGTGCAAAACCCACCCTGCGTGACCAGTCAGGGCTGCAACTAGCCCATCACTGCCTGCCCCTACCACCCATGGTGGTACTACCATCAACCTGCAGCTCCTGCTCCAACACCTCACGGGTCCAAGTGCTCCATTCAGTTCCTCTTCATCCTCATACATGTCAGTAAGAGCCCTCCCAGCACCGCAGCCACTGGCTGGTCCTCGCCCTTGGACTAATTAGGAGATACGAAACTGCAGCCAGAGGAAATCCTCCTGGATGATCCATCTCTGCAAGCACAGACAAGCCCAGCAGCAGCAGCGAGTTCAAGACCAGCATCCTGCACTGTCCCCAAAGGGCTCTGGATTTAATCCCAGCTATTTCTCTTCTTCCAGGACAGCGTGGCCAGACAGCACCAGAGAGCATAATGTATTTGCTTTGGCAGCAGAAACAAAAGATGCAGCGGTAGAAGTTCCAAGTCTCTTGCACAAAGTAGCTTGTCAAAAGGAGCCCCACAAGCTCACCCAAGGAAGACGCTCTCCTGGAAATAGACTAATCCAGCTCCAGCCCTGCCTTCCTGCCCACGTGAGAGATGCAGCCTCAGCCCCTGTACACAGAGAGTCTGCATTCACTATAGGACAGAACTTTAAATAATGCCAGGCAAACATTCCTTCTGATCCATCAAGAAGTGGCATTGACAGAGAAAACAAAGGGAAACAAAGAGCCCATCGGAAATGGGAGGACTGGAGGTGAGAAATGGAATGGGCCTGCAAAGCACTGATGGCAAAGTTATTAAAAGGAAAATTTACTGTGGAAAGATGCCAGCACTCCAGAGCAGTTCTTGAGGTAGTATAAATCAGCATAACATTACTGCGCCCAATTTATGACAGCTACAGGCTGGACCAGGGGCTCTCAGTGCCGTGTGCTCTGGCAGAAGAGGAATTCAGGTATAGCAAGTGAGGTGCCAGCACAGACACACTTACACTGGGCAGGTGTTAGAGGCAAATGACATCACCAGCTCAACTTCAGTGCTCAGCTATCTCAGAATTTGAAAAGGAAAATTCCCTTCATTTTCTTTCTGCCTCATAAAGCACTCATAGCACTGATGAGGAAGACAGAACCTGAATGCACATTTTTGGAAAGCACGTTTGATTATCTTCTGGAAAAAACGAGTCTCTCTCTGAACACGAGAGAATGTTTCATGCCAGAGTTAAGAGCACAGAAACCTACGTATATGATACTTCATTGCTCTGTAGCCAATTTTGTTGATTAGTCATTAGGATATGAGAAGAAAACAGTTAATGTGCTGTAACCAATCTGCAAATGTTATAAAATCTGCAATCATATGGAACTAATTTTAAGTGAAATGGGATGATCTACAAATTACAGGCAGGATTACTACAAAAGGCATGGAGAAAAGCAGGCAGGAAGGCAACAAGCAGATCGATATCCTGCTGAGGATGAACAATGGTTCGGAGAACACAGGCAGCTCACACACCCAAAGAAAATTACTTTTGAGAACTGATACAAAATGAATGCTGACTAAACTTCAGATGTCTGAAGACTCATTCGCTACCAAATAGGATACCAACACCACCACCTTTGCAACAGCCAGCAGCATGGCCACTGGCCACAGGGCTACCTTCAGCTTTAATGGATGTAGGGATGCATAACTGCTGCGAAACCCTTCTGTGAGTGGGAGCTCATCAGCCAGTGAGTTCCTGGGGAGCCACAGGTCCTGGAGGCTTCCCTGAACAGCTGCTTTCACTGTCATCTTTTAGGAAGTTTTTCTCACCTCAGCTCTGACATATATGGCATGGAATATGCAGTCACATGGCGACTTTGGGGCACAGCTCAAATACTCACTTCAGCAAGAAGCCTATTTTATCCTAAGAAAACAACAATGCAAATGAATATTCCCATGCCCCTTTAAA
Source organism: Corvus brachyrhynchos (assembly GCF_000691975.1). Lineage (NCBI taxonomy): Eukaryota > Metazoa > Chordata > Aves > Passeriformes > Corvidae > Corvus > Corvus brachyrhynchos. The sequence goes on from NW_008238330.1 coordinate 12,076,578, forward strand.
ATATCAAGGCAAAAACTATTAGTTTGCAAGGTTACAATTTCAAAGGAAATGCAAACTTTGGGACTCATGTTCTGTTTCTTCCCCTCCTTTAAATCATAAACATGTTTGAAAACAAAGCAAGACATAATGAAAATGGATATACAGAAGTAGCACTTGCCCGAAGGTCCAATGTTGTGCTGTGGTGTTTCGCTCATTTTTCAATCCTTCTGTTTCTTGTCTGAATATGTGCAGCCATGTTTTACTCCCCCTCTCCCTAGAACCCCTAATTATAATCCTGCCCTGAGATGCTCATCTATCAGCCCAGAAAGCAAGACATTTATCCTACTCTTCAAACACCCATCCAGACCTTGGGAGGAAGGTGTGGACTGGGGAGGGAGAGGAGAAGAAGGCACTTTTCCTGTTGCTTTAACACTGGTGATAAACTATGGAGGATGCTCACAACTATCAGGGCAACATCTCACAGTCCTGCCCCTTTCTTTCTCCCCTCCTCAAGAGCTGCACTTGTGACTCAGAGCTGTTTTTCAAAGACAGTGCCGTTTAGGGTATCCATCTAAAGCAGATCTGAGCAGGATCAGGTCTGAAGTACTCAATATCTTACCCTGGCACTGAAGCCAGATTCTGATCTCAGGGAAAATGAATTTAAGTCTAGAATAAACTACTCCCCTCACTGGAATAACAGAGGTATGAGTGTCATCAGCCTGATCCCTGCCACGTGCTCTGGCCAGCCCAATGCCCTGGCACCACCTACCTGTTTCCTGCCTGACTCCCCTTCCTTCCACCAACATCCAGGAACACCTGTGCACAGAAAGCTTCCCTTTGCCACCACCTGCCTATTCCCTAGCAAAGCACGTACCTATTAGTAACTATTATCAACAGATTATTCTGATCAAACACCAAAAAAATGGATTTTCTTGAGCAGATTGCTCTAAGTGCAATCTCTTCCCCATCACCTCTCCCAAATCACCCCACTCCTTTCTCACACACCTAAACAAGACTTACAAAATGAAAACTCCTCAAACACAGTAAATTATTTTATCTACTCCATCCCTTCTACCTCCTGTTACTACAACCTTTTGCGATAGGGGTGCAGTTAAATCTGATTTTAAACGTGAAGTCGACACTGTAGTCTCATTCTCTTCAGTCAAAATATGAAAAATAAAAAGCTACACATACACATTTTATCACAGCAATGGACAAATCTCTCACAGTAATACTTTTGACAAATAATAAAATGAAAAAAAGTATTGAGGAAGTTTACAGCAGTTTAATGAAGGCTCTCATACAAAATCTTGAACTCAAAGTTACAGTCAAGAGCTACTGAAAAAATAACTTACAATGAAAAAGCAGATGAGAATTGCCCACTTAGCCATGGAATTAACTGTGCTTAAATAGTCACCACACAATAGGAACAAATTTAAATCACGACCAAGGTACACACAATTCACTTCCATTCTCTTTTCAATTACATGTATTCAGCATGTAATTTAACCTCTGGAAGTTACTCTGAAGAACATAGAGGTTTCTCTTTTTTTTTTTTTTTTTTTCCCAAACACTCACTGGAAATAAATACCATTGAAAGAATACATGTGGAGTGCAATAAAATGGACACTTAGGCACTGGTACAGTCTAGTCCTCTTCAGCCCTCTACAAACTACAAGACGAGAAGTTTTAAACCACAGATGGAGTGGAGAGCAGGTTAGAGCTGTACAGGTAGTGCAGCAGGTTATGTACTACACAAGAGCACATCTGCAAAAGGTCCCAGGAGATTTTTGTTGAAGATGCAGCGTATCCACACCAGGTATATCGTGAAGGGCTTAATGTTTTCTGAGAAGGTGTGATTCTGATGGGACAATATATAAGGCATGTAAGTGTTTTCCCCTTGCTCTTGTATCCACACTTCATATTTTACTTCTCTGACCTTGAGATACCTCAGATTCCAGGGGATCTGCCAGGACACAGCAAGTTTAGCTTCACTCGTGCCCTGGACAGAGGCCTGACACTTGGCATCCCTCACTTTGCCAGGGTAGAGGCTACCAGACCACTTCTGCTTCTTGGGTCCGGGCTTAGTCTTCACAGCCTGCCTAATCACGTGTATGAGAGACGGGATGTTCACCTTTGTGTCCTGGTAGGCACGGAACAGCCACTCGGGGTTGCGGCAGCAGAGGTGCCGTGGCACCTCCGTGCTCTTAATGATGCGCTCCTGCTCCGCTTTGTCCAGGTGAGCAATCCCACCCTGATCCCAAGGTCTGTCCGGGTAGGTGACGGTGTCTTCCTTGTCGGTGTTCTGCCAGGCAATGTACTGCAGGTCCATGCCAGGAAGGGTTGCCAGGGTTTTGTAAGGGGTGTAGTGTTCAGGGTTGATAGCATATGGGAAGAGCTCCACCACCGTGGCCCCTCTTGGCAGGAAGAGCGACATGACTAATTGGGCCCCGTGCATGCTGACCAGCATGGACGCATTGCTGATCAACCGGACGATGTCAGAAAATGAATGCTCCTCCAGAGAGACGGAAATGGTTTTCATCTGAAACTCCTGAGCGAGAGCCAGGATTAGTTCTGCCTCATTTAGGATAAGTCTGTTGATTGTCCGACTGAACACTACGATGTACTCCTCACTGGAGCTTTCCTCCAAGCTGATGTTCAGTTTCTGCATCATGAATTTGGTGAACTGCCTGATCTCATTACCAGAAACCAAGATGTTAGCCTTTGGCCCTTGTGGCTGGACAAATCCGTACTGGTACCAGGTGGTGATTTTGGATAGTCCCACATAGGATTTGGTAAAGCAGAGGAGCCTGCCCAGGGTTTTAAGCTCCTCCCTGAGGAGCGGCTGCTTGTTACTCAGTAACTTGTACAGGTCAAAGTGAACACCTTCACTCCAGCCTTCCATGAAGAAGAGTCGTGCCTCCAGATCTAAGTCGGAGAACTGCTGCATGGTGTAATAGAGGGGGAGGAGGTCGTCATGAAAGACGTGCATCAGGTTGTCTGGGTTGAACCTGTTGGCGATCAGCGCCACATCAGGCACAAAGACCGGCTTTGGCATAAATTTCAGCGCAGCAGCTGGCAGCTCCACGAAGTTGAAGTACTGGGTGTTGTGATCTTCCACAGAGGAGAGGTCAAGCAGAGCCGGCTGGAACCTCCGGGAGCCCAGGTTGGGCAGCATGACGGAGGAGTTGCTGTGGAAGTAGACAAACTCCTCAGCCTCGGTAGAGTAGCACAGGGACTCAAAGCGGCAGATGCGGTCAGTGTGCATCCTGCCAGTGCACACCATCCTGGTACCGTTCTCCACCAGGGCCTGCAGAGCCGCATGGTAGTCAATCTGAGCCTCAGAAAGCTCCTGAGACTGGCGCATGAGGACCAGCTCCTCTTCCACCATGGCGGCATGCTCATGCAGTTTGATGTACTTCCAGAGCACGGCAGCAAGGACAGACACAAGCAGGGCATTGAACACAGCTGCTATGTTCATTCTGTAGTTAGATCCTAGCAGGATGACAGGTGGGGAATGCAATGGAGAGGGAACACATCATTAACACTCTTTGACATGGTGAGGGCAAAGACCTGTGGAAAATAAACAAGAAAGGAACCATTTAAACATCAGGTTTACAGCTCCACCATGAATCATATTTTATGGACTATTCAAGAGAGTTTAAGCTTCTTTCGGTAATTTTTCCCCTTTCCAGGGAATGAGGGGAAAGAAGTGCCAAAGGTCTCCCCAAAACTGTAAAAAAATACAAAGCAAACAGAACTGGGAGCTGCTCTACAGGAAGGCTCCTCTCTCATTTTCATTTCTATGCTTTTGAAAAAGAAAATGTAAAAGAGCTTAAGGATGAGCTCTATGAAGATCTGTTAGAAAGAAAAGTATGTTCTCTGGGACTCTGGATCACTCTGCTCTTTGCAGACCACTCCCACAGTGAGAGGAAATAGAGCACTGCAGTCACTGGGCCACCTGCAGAGGACTTGGAGACCAAGCTCCTCCTCCTGCTCTGTGTGGCTGAGAGCACTCAGCAATACCTCTCACCTTCACTGTGCAGGTAGCGATAGCTCGAGGAGCATTGCCAGGACAGATTTCGCTACACTCCACGTGGAATGTGAACTAGTGAACATCACACTCAATTTCATTTTATCCAGGGGTGGGGAAAGGACTTGCAGGTCTATGGACTACCCTGTGGGAGAATCCTGAGTCACCTGGGTGTTGCTTTGGCTGCAATCCAGGATCAATCTAGGAACTGCCATCATCTTCCAAAAGAAATATTGGCATGGGAGAGAGGAGAGCTCTGCTCTTTATGAGAGGAACTGATGTGTCATTAAAGCAATCAAACCTTCATTTAGTGAGAGTCTGGCTCACACCAGCACAGCCAACTCTTATACAAATGATAAGCTAATGCATTTGAAGGGTTTCACTGTTGGCATTTTCCCATCCCAACCTGAGAACCTTTTCCGTGCTGCTCCAAGGCCTCCATGATTCTTTTTCTGTTAGAGCCTGCCACTGTTTTCTTTCTATGCAGAAACACTACTGGCTTATATCAGAGTATTGATTATAATTTCAACTGTGAACTTCAATTGAGGTATTGATTCACCTACAGAATTTATGGGCTTCGATTTTCATTATGCATCAAGATTCACTGATGTAAATAGGCAAAATTCACAGGCTGTAAATAATTGCATCCATGACTCATGGGGAATTCTAGGAAGGGAAATTTCTGATTAGTATTTACCCCACTAGATTGTTTCCAGCTGCCATCTTTAAAGGTAGCACTTTTAAGCTTCCTTTGATACAAGTTTGCCATGGGGGAAAAAAAAACAACTATGTCTCAAGTACATGTTCTGACATCCCAAGCACGCATTTTAACCAAGAAACACTTCTTACATGGCAAAGTGGAGGAAGTTAGCCAGGCATATTTGGGACCAAAGCAAACACCTCCTCTACTGCCAAAGGAGTTCCTTTGAAAAGAGATATTGCAACCTAAAAGCTTGATCCTGCAACTTGTAATTGAATGGAGAATCATTCATGGAATTCAGTGAAGTCTGAAGGGATTCCTATACCTCATGAGATCCCAACAGCCTGCGGGATCTGTCTTAGGAAGAACTGAAGGTATGTGGGAGTCTGAATAATGCTGAAGAAATGAGTACTAGCTGTAAGCCACGCAAACTTGAGAGGTGATCTTGGGGGATCTGAGCAAATTCATTTCAATTTCTAGCTACTCAAATGAAACAGAAATGAAGTCCACCTCCATAGGCAAGTGGTCTGAAAAACTGCTTCATTTAGAAACTTTTGCAAGCAGCAAATTAAAAAGTTATTGTTTTGATTTGAACCATGGAAAAAAAAAGGAAAGGAACTTAGAGTGGTCATCTGATTATCAGGGCAGGATCAACTCTCCATAAACCATGCCCCAAGGATGTGTCTCTATCTCATTCTTAGTACTAATTCATCTCTTCAGCCAATCTCTGTCGAGAGAGGCATGAAGGACTGTGATAAACTCTTTTCTAACACTTAGCCTTTGTTCCCACCACAGCAATTTTAACCGGGTCTTGTCCCAGGTGCCACAGATATCCTGCACAGAAAAATGATGGCTGTCACATCACATCTCACTCTGTCCTCCTCTGTCAACAGGGGATGACTGCTGCTCCTGATGGCTTTGCAACTCTCAACCATGGCTATTCCATGGACAGCCTGGAATGGAAACCCACTGGGGACAGCAGTACACCACTCAGGTTCTGCTAATGCAATCAAACCTGTTTTCAGAAAGAGAAATTTTTGATGGGGACAGATCCTAAATTATTTTGTTGGTACCGACTTTCAAAGCTTTGTTTTACTTCTTCACTGTCTTTGAAAGATGTCTAATGATATCATCCAGCTCTGTACATAACCTCTCCACTACAAACCTCTCATCTTGTGAGCACAGCTTTAAGTGACTTAAACAGCATCACCAAGGAAAGGATCGAGCCCCAGCAGCCATGTGCAAAGCCTGACAATCAGTACATGGAGGAGACCTTTAACAAGCAAGTCCTCTGCTGCAAGCACACACTTAAAGGAAGGCCAGTCCACAGGCATTGTGAAAGTTAACTTCTCTGGGTCACAAGAACAAAGCACCTACAAATTCAGTGGAGTCAATGCAAGTTGCAACAACTCGGCAGAGGAAGGAAGATCACATGGCTTCTTTACTATTCCATTATGGCAAGGTGAGTGTGTATATGTGCGTGTTTCAAAAGCATAAGAAGCCCACAGTCCATAAAAACACCACTGATACCACCTGCATTTCACGGGCATTTTGGTGGTAGAGAGTTCTGCTGACCATTACAAACCCCTTGAGCCAAACAGGCCCTCTTGAAAACAGCCTGTTCAAATGTTTCACCCCTGACTGATTTGTTCTCTCCCCTCCAGCCCCAAGGGAAGGCATAAGAGGCACTTCAGAGATGCAGCCTGATGGATGCAGCCAATGTTCAGAGGTTAGCAATTTTCATTTCAGACTCTGCCACAGCCACACCTGCTAAATGGCTAGGAATGAACAACTCAGCTTTTTAGTAAAAATCACCTGCAAGGCCCTCTTCCACCTCTTCCCTCATTACAGCTCTTTCACTTCCCTGCACTTAGCTGAAGTGAGCGTATGTACTTTAGCCAACCAGGTGTCAGGAATATGTGTTAAATGTTAGCAATGCTAAAATAATCCATCTTCATTTCTGTTCCTCATTGCCAATTCCTAAATCCTGGTTCATGCTGCCTGGAAGAAAGCTGCTTTTGCTGGAAGTGAACAAGGGGATGTGGACAGGAAAGGGTGCTGCAGGCAGAGTGAAAGGAGAATTTCACAGGTACTCATAGAACTGTCTTAATTCTTTGCCTGTTTTCCCACATTTTATCATCCACCTTTTTTTAATCTGACACTTTCGGTGAAAACAGACCTTCAAGAACGATAATTTTTGGTCCCTCAGGGAACGATAGAGCATAAATAGTAACAAACAATCCCACAGTTTGCTTTTACGTACCCAGGAGAGGCTGCACCAAGGGAAGAAAGGCAAGCAATCACTCTCAATGTCCCCTGGTTCCTCAGTCCCCCAAGCCGAGATCAGTCATAAAATGCTGTCAGCAGCAGTAGACATGGGATAGGAAACTTTCCCAGGAGGCAGAGGGTAACACTGAAACAGGTGAAAGCATTTCGTTTTCTGCCTGAAGAGAACTGCTTCACAATAAAATAAATTTTCATTACTAAATCTCCCTCACAAAATGGGTCTAGAGCTGCCATTCCCACAGTGTTATCAGAGAACATCCTAAGAACTGAAAGGCACTTGCAGAAGTGGCAGGCCAGACACGCTGTTACTTTTCTTAAGAGCAGAGTGCTCTGTGCTGTTTCTTTCTCCATAGAGGGCAGCCTCTAGGCCAGTCAGCCCCCGAGCTGCTCACAGACTCCCTCCTCCCCATCCCTACCACACTCATCCACCCTCTTACTTCCCAGTGATGCTGGGATAACCAGGGCTCTGCTCCACGTGAGTAATATGCCCCAGTTACCTGATGCCTTTTCCTGGTCTTAAAATCAAGAGTCAAACAAGGTTAGAAAGGAAAAAGGGATTTTACTTTGGTATTTATTTTAAGGATCTTTAGGTGCACTATATCTAGGTCAAATGCATCAAAATGCACACCGCAATGCCCCCCCCAAAAGATCTGGTATAACATTAGAGGTCTTACTAATTAGCATATCTATCAAAGATTCCTCAATGAGAGGCTTGAGTGAGCCCCCCTCTCCAAGGAGCCTTCCCCTGGATGGTTCTATCTTAGTTTACAGAATGTGTTCTGGAGAGCACCTTGGGGTCTGGGGCACACTGATCCCTAGCTACGAACCTTCTAAAATGTTTAGTCTCTTAGCTTGACAAACAAGTCCAAGAATGTAGGCAAAAAGCACTAAGAATACAGAAGTTGTAAAAAGGTATAACGGGTATAAAAGAAAAGGCAAAAAATCTTCATGGCATCATACCAAGGAAATTGCATGGACTGACATTTTTCCACTCTGCTTTGAAATGCTAAAGCATCATCCTTCAGCACCAGGAGAAATGACAGCTGATAGACCAGAGCCAAGCCAGAAGAGACATGCATGTAAAAGCTGCACAGAGCTTCTTGCTGCCAAGCTGGCAAAGGGCAGTGATGTCCGTCCCATGGGAGGGGATGGGACGTGCCCTTGAGGACTCCCGAGACAAGTGGGCTGCAGGGGAGCAGCAGAGTGAGAGAGGGAAGCAGAAGAGGCAGATTTCCCTGCCAGTGATGCTGACAGGGCAGGGGGCAGCAGACTTAGAGCCAGACATGGAGAGTTCAACAAAAACACCGGTGTGGGGGCAGCTCAAGACTGTGCAATGGAATTAAGAGAGCATATCCTGAAGCCTGCAGCTCAGCCACAATGGATGATGCTCCAGCAGCTAAGAGCCTGTGGGAGGGACTCTATTTTTGGTCAGCTCATCTTTACTCTTTTTCCAAGAGATCACAGGCATGAAGAGCTTACCCCATTTTCTTCCTCCATCCCTATTCACTTAGCAAAAGCATCCCAGTTTCATTCTCACAGCCCAGCTACCTTTCCTCTAACTAGCACTGGCTGCTGGTGACCAGGTGAAGTCTTCAGGAAAATTCATTT
>NW_008238330.1:12085454-12101670 GCF_000691975.1 Corvus brachyrhynchos
GGCAGAGCTCTCCAGTGTCTTGCAGGTCCATAATACTCTCCTTCAAGTTTGCACACAGCAGCCCCTTCTGCCTGTTAGCTACAGGTTATCTGATGTATTAAACATCCTCAGGAAGTGGTAAGGACACAGGAAACATAGATGGAGACACTGCTCTCCATCTCCTATTAACATGTCTAGGAGATCAGAGTGGGTGGGATGAGAGAGAGGAATTTCCACTAATAGGCAGCTGGCATAAAGAACTGTTTGGATTCATTTAGGAGATGAGTTCTGTTGTTCTTTTTTTAATTGTGAAGCTACAGTAGGATGAATCACTAAAGCTATTAATATGATGGACAGTGTTCCAAATCTCTCCATTTTAAAGACTGCAATCTAAGTAAGAAATGGGGAGAAAAGTTACAAAATCCACATCAAAAAACCCCAACTACAAAAAAGACAAACACACACTACTAAAACCCCCAAAGGGAAAAACCAAGAGCTTGATTAGGGAGAACAAGGGCGACCAGCATGCCTAAAGAGGGGTCACCTATTCTTGCAGGTATTAAAAGAATGAGAAGTGCTGGTTTTGTCTATTTAGGCTTTGACAAGCTTTTGTTACCAACTGCCCAAACATTTTCCAGGCCAATGTTTAGCTTCCCAGAGCTACAGCAGGCTAAAAAGCCTCATAAAATGGAAAAACAAAAAGCATGAAGGAGACACATTTCCAGAGAGCATCACCACTCTGTGCACAGAGAGAAATGCCTCCTCATGGAGGCCAGCTTGGCTGGTCAGCTCCTCTGCACACAGCCTAAAAAGGTTGGGCTGGCAAGCCCCTGTGCCCCCAGCCTGCCAGTGGTGGCAGGATGTCCAAACAGAACCATCTCCACAGTTCCCAGAAATGCAACACAACTGGAAGTGGACTGGGGCTGCCCTTGCCACAGGACAGCGAAGGAATTACGGCAGAGCTGCATGGGCAGGAAACGGGCTTCTTGTTACGGTAACACACTGGGAGGGGTAGGAGCAGATACTCCCTCCTCAAGGACATTTTCCCCATCATCACTTCCTACCCCTGGATCCATCCCTTGCTAGACTGGCTTTCCAGGACCAGTACAGGAAGAGAAAAGCATGCAAACATGGCATTTCACACTCCCCCTGCAAAATGTCTTCTGTTCTTTCTCCCATCCCTGATGCAAGAGGCTTAGCTAAGGATTCAGTGAATGTAACACATGCAGTTTTAAATACCTACTTCATTCATGCTCAAAGCAGAAGTTGCTAGAAGGCAACTTTCCCAATTGGAAAGAGGGGGAGTTGGGATTCAGCAGCCAAGAATTTGCTTTTATTCTCATCTCTGTCACAGATTCCCACAGAACTACAAGCAAGTCAATCCCCACAGACCAAAAAGCTGCTATCATCTTATTCACTCTATTTATTTAATGAGATACATATATCTTTCACAGTACATAGCACATTAAAGAAAGGATGGTACACTGAATGATTGATATACTGGAACATTTTCTTTGTAAAAAGCAGCCAACTGTAGAAGTGCTGACTTTTTAAACAGGAAAAGAGCAGATTCTTGTAGAGGGAGTAAGCTCAGCAGTTAAAGATAAAAATATCATTAATGAAGCCTGATACAAAGAAGGGACATGATAAATAAGAATATCTTGACTACGTAGTCTCAAGAAGAATTTTAAAAATAGAGCTTTATTCAGAAAAAAAAAATCAAAATATTACAATATACTTAAAAAAACCCCTGTCTTATGAAACCCTTATCTATAGAGAGTTGTGATCAAAATTAGGTCTATCTTCCGTTTTTATGGTTTAGCATAAGTGAGGAATAGAAAGCAAAACTGTTAATCTTTCTATACGAGACTGAAACCAAGGAGACTGAGGCTCTGTGCAATGGTCCCTACTGCAAACGTACCTTCAGTATGAAGAGGAGAAGTCTGGTGGCTACAGGACACCTACCAGTTGCACTTATGGATAGAAAACTTAAGTTTTCTTCCATTTAATTTCAGAGCGAGAGCTGGGACAGGAAGAGATCCAACCCTTCACAGTGACTAGCAGCCATTGATTTAGTATTTGCTGATACTCCTGTCTTGATCTACAAAACAAAAGGTTAAAAAATTCCAACACTAAGCAGTCAATACATAGAAGCAAACCACAAAGCTGAGCTAAAAGTATAAATCTAAAAAGAATATTTCTTGGGCTTTTAAGATCTGCATTTCCAAGTTCTCGCCTCCATCCATAATGGAGTACAAAATCCTTTCCCCAAACAAAATCCCAGATCTCCAGAAAATTCCCCTAAATAAGATGCATTTCTGATAAACGAGGTGAGAGATGTAAGAAAAATGAGCTAAAAAGGTGAAGAAAAAGAAAAGAAGGTATTCATCTCAGCCCTCAGGTCTTGTTCACCTTCTGAGAGTTCCAAGCCTAAAGATGAAAACCCAAGTTATTCAAAATAACCATGGCTAGACAGAGAGGAAAGCTTAACAGACAGAGTTCATCCAGCTAATCTTTGTTCACCCGAGTGAACAAAGTAACCTATCTGGTTACACTGTCATTAACAGCCCTGTCATAAGAGTAAAGAACCTCCCGTTTTGCCTGGTTTCTTGCTTTTAGTCTGTAAGCAAGATACTTTTGTCAGAAAAAAAAAATGTCAAGAGAGAAGTAGGTTTATCTTACTTCAGTGGTCTGCCTAAAGGAAAGATGGAGCGGGGGTGGCTGAAGGGAAAATTTACTAATGCTGCAAAGCTGAATTTAAAATAATGTGATGCGAAATCCCAAAGTACTGAACAAGACGATCTTCAGCCACTCCAACTATGCCTCTGGGCTTTAGCTGCCATTTGTTATTCTCTGTACTTTATCTATCCTTTCTTTCTCTGTTCTCCAGCAGGTAGAGTACCTGTGTTATTTGGATCCTGGGACTGGTGCTTAGCAGCATTTACAGCCTGAGCTCTCCCTGCTTTCCATCAGCATGGTGCCCAGGACTGCTCCGTGTGCTGCAAATTCTAAGCAGGAGCCAAAATTGTTTGGAGCACAGCACAGCCAATAAGAACAGTGAAAATCCCTCCTTGGTTACCGCAAGCTCCACATTAGCATGCTTTTAGGGGAGGGTAAAAAAAAAAGAGTAATCCCATAGCAGCACCTGTCCAGCAAGAAATACACTTCTGCAAACCTACAGAATTTAGTCCACATCAGAGGTGTTTTCCCCATGAGACTTCTGTTTAAAAATGATAAAGCAAACCGCTAGTCAAACAAAGACGGACTACAAAGACGTGGGATTACAAATGAACTACTGACTCCCTTCCCACATGTGCACACACATAGAGGAGGGATTCAGTGTGAACTTGTGGGGAAAGGGGAGCGAGGAGATATCAAAAACATGCTAACCTCCCCCCTCCCCTCAGTACACTGCAACCAGGACTGCCAACAAAACTGAATTCAGAGCCGTATGTGATCAGCACAGCAAACACAGCATAGTTACAATGACACCCAGCAAAGAAATGCAGTAATTCAGAGCATCTGCAACCCTTTTAGTCCTGGAAGTACTATCACTGGTAGATCGGTGTTTCAGCACATGCATGCATACCTGGTGTTGCTAAATAACAGGAAATGCTATCCGGTGCCTCTCTTTCACAGGAGAAAAGAAAAAAGAAGACACCTTAAAGCTATGCTTTGCAGGGGAACGAGCACTCTCCAGTCTTCTTTCCTCACCACCACAAAGAAAAAGCAAAAATCCCATCTAAGAGCTCTCGGCACCGTAACCCGTGCACCATCTGCAGCCTGAGCTACCTCTCTCCCCCAGGTCTGAGCATGCTCTGTCTACCGGCAGTGTCCTATCGCTCCAGCTGGCTCACCTCAATTTGTTAGCCTCCCAGAGGTCAGCCTTGCATGCAGGATGATTTGCTGCAGTATTCCTGCAAATCCCCGACGGGCGGCCACACTGAAACAAACACCACCGTGCTGTTTCACGGAGCTGAGCATGTCTTGGGAGACAGGCGGCAAACTGCTTTGGGGAGGGGGGACACACGCATTTTAGAAATCCTGCTTTTGAGGATCATTAACGCCACTGCTACACCAAACACCTCACACAAGAGAAGAAAACAATAGGAGAGAAAGGAAAAAATGCCCCTTTGCTAGAGGACATGAAAGCCTTTCATCATGCTTTCTAGTAATTCCCTTGGCACCAAGGAAGGAATTTCCCAGCTGTGATGGTCAGCAAATGGCTTAGAATTGAACAAGGCTGTGATTGCCCTCCTTCAGAGACCCAGGGAACAGTATTTTCAAACTAAAGTTATTTTTTATGGTGGAAACAAGTAATTCCTAAACACAAAGGCACAGAAATTATCCAGGAGCTTTTAAGAGAATATCCTACTGCACGCAAGCTCATGGAGGTGAGTCCCTTACACCAACCTTCAGAGCAGAGCTTGAACCTGTGGGGACTGAGCAGCTTCATGAAGATGGCAAACCAGATAGTACTGACTGGGAACATTTCCAGTTCTTATCCCATAGTGGGATCTACATGCAGACCACAGCCCACCAAAAGGCTCATGGCAGGAAGTCACACCACTAAACACAGGAGTGAGATCTCAGCCCCGCAGGGACACTCTTGCAGGCAGATCACAAGCAAACATATGAGGCACTCTGCAAACGTGTTGACTGTATATTTGCAGGACACATCTTGTTGAATATCTGTCTGTGAGGATTTTCCCTTTGAGACCAAACAGGTAAAATAAGAAGGATGAAAAAGAAGAAAAGTTCTCTGGCACCTCTTCCCACACACTCAAGGTGGATTTTGAACTACAGCATGAGCTTATGTCTGTCCTGAGAGGATCTCACAGAGACACTGGTCAGTCACATCTGCCCGGAGGAAATAAATAATAAAAAAAGAGCAAAGTGAAGAGAGCCCACCCAGTGCCCTCAGCCTGTCCTATTGGGACTAAGGAAATTCAGAGTCACCCATCTCTTTTTAAGGTCATCTCACTGTCCTGTTGCCCCTCTGAATACAGAGATGTTGCCTTGTGTGGAACAAGTCTGATATTTTTCCTCTGAATTTTGAAACTCCAGGAGTGGAGTTAGATTTGGAGCTCACTTCACTTGAGAAAACACATCTTGACTTGGTGTTCTTTGCACTTCAGAAAGCTCCACTGCATGACCTACCTTCCACTGATGCTAATGGGAGCCTTTCCGCTGACCCCACAGATCTTGGCTAGCGACTTTATCAGTGGGACCCCTGATAACCCAGACATACCATGTTGGTCTCTTTATCTTAGACAAGCTTTTATTTTACTGGAGAAGAAAGGACAACATATACAGACCGGTCTTCTATTTATGAATAAGCTTATTCTCTACCTCTGCAATGAGTTATGTTAATGGATTTCTTAGGTACAATTTATCACATTGCACAGAATTTAGAGAGTTTAACCTGTGTCCTGAAGATGGTCCTGTTGTCAATCTGCCACACCACAAAGTACAAAACTACATCATTAAGGGGTGGGGGAGGAACCATAACCAAATAATTCCAGCAACTGTGAAATAATAACTGTCCATTACCATTGCACCATAAGGCACTGAGTGTGGCAGTCCCAAGCTCTTCACAGTCAGCACCTACTACAGGCTGGTAAGGTTTGAATAGGAGGTCTTGGCTCAGAACTAAGCATTTGATAAATATTTAATACCCCTCATAAAGTTGCAGCCTTCAAAAACAGCATCACATTTTAGAACTCCTAAAAAGCAGTACAGCACAAACAAAACTCATCAAACTAGCAAGAAAGTCTGAATAGGTCCCTCTTGGTTTAGGGCTGACAGAGAGCAGGTAAATCATTATTTACTGAATCTTTGCCTTGCACATATATGTTGCAGGGGTGCCTGCGTCACTCTGAGTCACAGCATTTATTATTTATAGTCCCAGAAGGACTCTCTATAAGAAATTGTTCTTCCTGCAGTGCTTTTGAACCAAAAGTGCATTTCAGTTTGAGAGCACAAAAAAAAAAAAAATTATGCCTGAACTAACAAAAAAAGTCTTTGTACTGATAAATACAAAAGGAGACAAAGGAAGCATTTGGTTTCTGGACACCAAGATTGGGACTTCACACAGAGAGGATGACATTTTGATTCTGCAGAAGTTAACATTAAAACTCATGTCAAAAGGACCAGGACTTCAGCCAAATACTGAAAATTCCTAACTAAGCAAGAATATACTTTGACAAGGTAAAAGGTATTTTTCTGAAGAATATCTCAAGGGCCAAACACCACTTTCCTCAACTGCCTCAAGAATGACATACTCCCAAGGCTTAAGAGATGTAGGGTGCAAGTTTTACATAAATACTAGGTTTAAAAAGGTTTAAGTATGATCAAACGTATTTTACACACACACACACAGACACACACACACACAGAGGTTACATGTCTTGACATCAACCTGACAAATTCATAGATTTATATGAGATAATTCATGCTCAGAAGAGCATTTTGGTAAGTAAATGATGTTCACCAAGACTGACATAAGAAACCAAGGGTGAAACATTGCCTGAGATCCCTCGGTATGGCCTCACCCTGGTGCTTCCCACAGCCGCTAGTTGTTAACTATTTTTGCCCAGGCAGCAGGAAGATCATCTGCCCTCTCTCAGATGACACTTCAATATTAAGACACAACCTCACCTGAAGAAACACATCTTCCATTTTACAGATAAAAAGACTGAAACTGTCAAAGGGATCTGGGTGGGATGTACCATACCAGCATCCATTAATACGGGAGCAGCTTCCTGTGAAAAATCCACCAACAATCAAAACCTCTTGTGTACTCCAAGGTTGTATTCGTGGGCTTCAGGGCTCAAGACAGAAGCTGGGGCCTCCAAGACCACAGGTGACAGAGTAAACATGGTAAAGCACAGAGAGGAATAAGTTACCAGCTCTGTCACTATTGCTCTCAAAGAGCTGCTAGAAGAGTAGCCACAAGCTTGACATGCTCTGTTCCCCACACACCCTCCTCC
Source organism: Corvus brachyrhynchos (assembly GCF_000691975.1). Taxonomy (NCBI): domain Eukaryota; kingdom Metazoa; phylum Chordata; class Aves; order Passeriformes; family Corvidae; genus Corvus; species Corvus brachyrhynchos. The sequence continues at coordinate 12,092,426 of NW_008238330.1, forward strand.
CATCTTCTATTCCCACCATACTTGCAATGCAGAGGGTCCAGGGGCCTCCTGCGTGCCTGGGAAACCCCCCTAGACCCACAATTTAGCCTCAAGTTGGAGGCCCTGTCAGAACGACTTGTCCTGGGAATTCTGGAGGAAAAGGAAGAGAGCCCCTTTTCCTGTCTGTTGAGACAAACAGGGCAGTCACAACCAACAAGTCTTACAGATGTCTTAGGAAATCAAGATGTTAGTATCACAGCAAAATAGAGCTCTTGAAAGGAAGAACACTCCTGAATGTGAACATCATAGGGGTACCAAGGTATGGAAAAGAAGAGACATAACAGAAACACAAAACTTGCTTTTCACGAACCATCAGGCCCTTAGATCTATAGGGGTGAACAGATAATAACTGCATGGAAGTATGCAAAGGATGGGGCTTAAGATGTACAAGAATTTAACTGCCTTCACTGGATTATGCAACTGGTTTGCAAGTGGGCTGCAGTTGTTCCAGAATTGACTCGAACATCTCGGTTCATAAGCAGGATTACAGGAGGGCTTTGAGGATCAGGGTCTAGGACCTTGACTGTTTTTGTGGGTGCCTTCCAACTCAGAATATTCTATGATAGGACTGTTCCCTGAGCTGCCTTTGTTCTAACCTTCCACTTTTTCTGTGTTCAGAGACTTTGTGCTTTCTTAAAAACCTTGAGAACCCAAACCTACAGACCAAAGTCCTAGTGATGCTTGAGGTGGCCACCTAAAACACAGAGACTAGACAAGAATAAGAGAATAAAAAATGAGGTACTTTTTTGAAGGGCCTTCAAAGGTACACCCTGGGCAGTCAAAAGGCTACACCCAAGATGAACTCTGGGTCACGAGTTCTTCACACTTTTATAAGTTTGGTTCATTTGCATATCAGCGTTAATTCTCCAATTATAACCTCAGATCATGATGTAATTACCCCAAGTTTTCCCCCCTCTTTAGAGGCTTTTAGTTTACACATTTTGGGGCCTGGTGTCTTTGAGGTGGAAACCTAGAGAGGGTTTGTTAATGTCTAACCAGCATGAGAGAACAGCAGCCAACAGGCCACAAGAAACATCAGAGTTACACACGAGGCAGCACAGGATTTCAAAAATATAAAAGTTAAAACCTAAGGCATCACTAATACTTCATGGAAAGAACTCCACAAGAAGCAGTAGCAGCATCTACAGTCTTGATCAAAACAGCAGTTTCGATCCAAGCTGCAGTGTGTGCTTCAATTAGCCAGTCTGACAAATGCCTGGAAGTAGCTGCAACAGCAGCATGACAGGAATATAGTTCAGAGCCAAGCTAAAGGAGAATCTAAATCAAATCAGGGGAAATAAAAAGGTTTACTGTCATTTTGAGTCCCTTAATTGCAAACAGATTGTTTTGCCTCCAACGCCCCCTTCAGCCACACCTGTGCAACACATCCTCACATTTTAAAGGATGCAGCCAGCATACAACCCAACCCTATTCCTAGGACAGCAGTGTAATATTAACAACAAATAGGAGCACAGTATCACAGGACACCCTCCCTGTAGTGTAACCATTTAGACTGATGCTAAGGGAGCACAAAACATCCATGTTCTGGATGGGGAGCATATCCCAGGGGTACTGATAGCCACATGAAATCTCAGAACAGAGCATTAGGTCTCACAAATAGTAAAATGACTTACACAGGAAGTAAAAAAAAAAAGGGTGTTTCCTGACAGCATAGGCCACAGAACTGAAAAATATCTGCTGGCCAATTAAAAAATATCCTAACAATTGGGTTTTGATTAGTACTTAAATACCCCAGTCTGATCTTCCCCATGGAAAAGAATTCTTACCTTGTCCCTCATCTGATTACAGTATCATCGGAACACCCAGCTGAGAAGTAGTAACACATGGCTGCAGGCCAGGCATTTACTGTTTCAAATGTTGCTCTGAGGGCTACCACTGCTACTGACAGGAGGGAGAAGAAAGCAAATGAATCATCTTTCTCAGCTTCAACATGAACCACTGCACACAATAGGGAAAGTGTGATGAATACACTGAATTAATTGTAAAAACCTATTTCAACTCCTCCAGGTGTCATATGCAACAATTTACAGTTCAATACCTAAGAAGAGCTTCTTCATGCTCTTAGCAGCTTGAAAATTCATGGAAAGACTATTGAATCTAGGCATACTTATCAAGGGCACAGCAGTAAGAAGAAGTCCAAGCCTGACTTGATGGGAAATTTTTGTATTAGACTTGCTGTTGTATTTATTTGAATAGTAATAAAAACCAAGGTGGTTAATTTTTGCCCCATTTTTCCCACCAATAAATCAGTGTATCATTCCCCTACAAGCCCTCCTTGTGACCCATTTGTGTGGAGGTTTTAACACCCCCATAAATATATATGACATGACATTCAATACACACAAGAAGGTGAAAGTTTCAGAGAAAAAGCAGGAAGTATCTGTTGAAAGAGGAACACCTGCAAAACTACTGATACAGTTGCTATTCACTTGCGGCCCTTCGATGATGGGAGATTCCTTACCCAACCCTGCCACAGCAGCTCATTTCTGTTCCCTTCCTTCCTACCAGCAAGATCTGCTGCCTCTGTTGCATCAAATGCTGAGTCAAGTCTTTGGCAATGAGCATCTCTTCAAATAACTGAAGTGTAACCTGACTGTCACTGAGAGAAGGAGCAACATCAGCCCAACAAACCAACTGTTTAAGACAGCTCCAGTTAAAAACATCTGCCCTCATTCATTTTGTACAGCTCTGGGTCCATGTCCTGGTATTTGCAAAGCCAAGAACAGAGTGGTCTTTCAGCTACTTTACAGAGTATTTCAAGATATCAAGGGCTCTCCAGATAGCTTCCTACATCAGGATGTGCTTTTCCATCTCTAGGCTTCTACTAGCATTGATGCAGCCATTCCCACAGAAGCCACCTAGCACAGGGAGGGTTGGAGCAGGGCTGAACCCTCTCACTAGCAAAGCATTCCCAAGATGAGCCATAGTAAAGGCATGGGTGCTGTCACACCCATCAGCCTCAAAGAGGAAGGTTCTTGTGACCTTGAAGACAAGACAAAAATGCACATATGTACTGGCCACAGGCAGTGAATCCTATCCCAGGTCTGGAGACATCAGAGACAGAGGACATTTACAACCTTCCTGCCTTGGCTCATCCTGCTTCCCCCCTTCTATGGCAGAATGGTGTGCTTATAATCTGTCCTGAAGGCTGACAGGAGCAATCTGCTGAGGTAGCCAACCCTTCTTTCCAGGCAGAGGGATTAAAGCTACAGCACAAAAAGCTTCTCTTGCAACTATGAAGACCCAAATCTGCACTGGTATTACTGCAGCAAGTGTGTGAAAGGAGAAAGGACCAAAGTCAGGGACTGAGGACTGACTAGAAAACAACCATCTTGCTAAAGTGACTTACAGTTACACAAAATAACCACCATTTCTTTATCATCAAGTGATGAAATACACCAAACTAAAGTCCAAAATATACTGAAATAAAAACCCTCTTCTCTCATTTGCTTGAATATATTTAATGCTTAAAAATAAGCCTGTACATAAGAGTCCTGTGTTCCAATGGGACAATACATGCACATAAATTAAGAAAGGACTAGAGAACTTTGTGCATAATAGCTTGCCTTGTGACCTCTGTGCTAAGTACATATATATTTGTATATAATACATATGTATGACTATTGCAAAATTCATATAAAAGATTACAATTAAGACAGAGACTACATATTTCTTTTAAGTTTATACCCACATTAAAAGATGATTAATCAGTGGTTTTATAAATCCAAAGAAATTAATTTCAATGAGCTGCTAGCTTCCCAGCTTTAGCTTTATACTTTGACACAACCATAACATAGTCAGAAGCCAAGATGCTGAAAAGCCATATATAAATGTCTGTGGAACTGTCCCAGGCAACCTTACAGGAGAAGGGAAGGTGACAGCAACGCCAATCTTCATTTTCTATTAACTCTCAGGTCTCTACATGAACATGAGTAACGGCCTAAGTAGTAAAGAACAAACAGCCAGAAGCAAGGAGCAGAGGTAAGAACAAATCATTAAAAACTGATAAGCACCAAAGGCCCTAACTTAGCTAAAGGCAGTAAAAATGCAGACACACGGAGAAAACCACATAATGCCTCCTCAAAATGAATCTGGTCATATCGTTTTAGTGCTAAGTGACTACCTCAGTGCAACACCACAGTGTCTGCTAGGAAGGGCAGTATTTCATCTGCGTGCTTAGAGGTCTGAAAACCTATTTTCCCAGGTGTCTCTCTCCCTCCTTCTAAAAGAGAAAATTACACAAATTAATCTTTGTGCACCTTTTTATTTTTCACCGGTCCTCCTCTTCCCTCCCGCCACTCCTCCTATCCATTGTGAAAGGTAAGCAGGAAAATATTGAAATGAAAATTGAAATAAATGACAACAGCAGGAACAGCCTGAGTCCGGTTGGGCTCACAAAAGGGAGTTTATGATACACTTGAGTCAGTGCAAAAAAAGAGGTCATGAAAGTGCTGTCACACACCTTTCTGGAGAGGGCTTTTTGTCCACATAGCTACAGATGAAAGTCTCATCTGCTCAGGGAAACTAATTTTCCAGTGCAAAGGGATTTCAATTCACAAATCACCACCATCCCACTCAATTTATGTTACAAGTGGCCAGATGGGAGAGGGGAAAACAACAGCAAAGTAAGGCATGAAGCAATTCACAACTAACTCATTTCCAACACATCAAAGGCTTACCAATGAATGTTCTGTGTGACAGACTGTGGTCATTCTGTAACTACATCTGACTGACTGCTTGCCAGAAGCACATGCAAAACCCCATCACATCCAGGGAATCTCTGACAATACAAAGTGCATTCTCTTCTGAAGGGGGAGTGCAGTCCCTACACACAGACTCAGGAGGGCTTTTTTCCTGGGACAGAAGCATTTGATTTCAAATTCCTTCAAGGCATCTCCAAGGCATGTTACACAGACTGTGCTTAAGTATCTCATTGGTCACCTGTAATTCAAAACTTACATACAGCTCAAGACTGCACGAGTGAAATTTTAGCACTGAAAGACATTAAAAACTCACAACAAGGCTTTGAGAAGAATGTAGCAGAAACATCCCAAACAGTCTGGTTTAGAAGACAGAAAGCTCTGAGAAGGGAGAGCAAAAATTACTTTTCAGTGTTAGTTGTAAGACTTCCCAAGAGGTATCTTATGGTTTACTATCAGAGAGCACAACTAGATGAATAAGAAGGATCTATGTGCAAGCTCACTTTATGCAAGAGGTACATAGAGCATAACCATGAAACTCATCATAACTCCTTGACATCATTAAAGCACGGTCCTAGCACACAGCTCTAAGCTGAAGAAAGAGATGGTTCTCTGAAACAGCAGTAGCCTACGCCAAACTTACACAACAAGGACTTCCAGTCGAGGACTCAAATCCCGTAATTCAGCTCCTCTTTGCTTCTTGAGCAGCAAAGAAGACAGCAGAGCAGACTTTAGAGACATCTTTCCCTGCTAATTACATGATAGCAGTTTAAAACAGAGATTGCATCACACCCACTGTCTCTTGAGAGCAAAAACACGTGTAATCAAATTGTTAAGGTAAAACAGTAAAAAGATGGAAAGGCAATTAACACTGTATACAAAGAAATCTCTGAAACGGAAAAAATGAATTACATTTTTGCAGTTGAACTTTGGCAAGTAAGCTGGTACAAAACCCACTTTTTCATAAATATGAGAAACCACTTCTGTTATCAAATAAACTCTTATTCCTCTCATGTTTAATCTCAAGCTCCATATATGCCACCTCCACACAAGAATGAAGAAATCCTTGTTTAATATCAAAATGCCCCTTGTCCCCTTTTTATGCACATGTGGCCTCCAGAACATCTAGCAGCTGAAGAAGGGGCTCCTGGATGCAACAGAGCAGAGAAGTCCAGCTGCCATTGAGTACCTCGATCTCTGTTGCAGTTTTATAAGGTAGAGTCAAAGGCCAGAAGAGAGGAGAACACTTGGACGTGTGTTTTGAAAGGAAAAGTTGAAACATTTTACAATGGAAAAGGGAAACATCAGTCGGTTTGGATGTGAGAATTGTGCAGCACAGCCTCTCACAGGTATGACAAAGCAAGCTTTGGAGCACAGGATGGTCAAAAGGCAATGAAAGCTGGAGGCAGGATGGGAAAAGTTTGTGAAACTTTTCAGTTGACACTGGAAAAAGCTTGAAGAGATGAAGGAGCAAATTACTGAGGTCTTTGCTTACATGGCATTTTTAAGGAAAACTTCCAAATAGCCAACTATACTTAAACTCAGGTGTGTCTCTTCTCAAACCTAAACAAAACAACCCAAAAGAATAAAGAAGACCTAGGACTGCAATGAAGGAAAGGAAGAGAAGAAACAAGTAGGAGGGGAATAGAGAACAAAAATAAAACACACTTGAACAAAGCATGTACAACAGAAGAATGTGCAACCTTCAAAGACTACTCTAGAAAAAAAAAAAACCACGAGACTGGGAGATTATCTTTTTGATCTGTATTTATCAATAAAATACCAAGAAATTTCCAGTCATGAGCTTGAGACCTCATTGCACTGTATGAAGTAAACAAAATCACTAAAAACACAGGAGACGAATGTGAAAATTTCAGCGCCAGCTGCAATGCTGTGGGATCAGTTGGTGGTAATTCAGTGAAACTGATGCTATAAAATCAGTGCATCAGGAAAACTCAGCCTCCATCTCTCTTTTAGAATCTCAAGGATGCAAGAGGGATGACATCTAATTCAGTACCAAAAAACCCAATAAAAACATTTATATCTGTACACAAAAATGATATATCATCTCCCAGTTAGAAAGCAAGCTCAAATCCATGAGAAAAGAAATAGATGACTTCATGCTACCAGGAATATGTGGACAGCAACGAGTGCAGAGAATACACTGCATCCTCAGAAAGCACACATGACATCAAATACAAAGTAAGAAACATGGCATGAAAATGAACCAAAGGGGAGGAAAGAAAACAGAGCCAAAAAGAGTACTTCCACTAAAGGACCCAGAAAAAGAACCAGATAGAGAAAAGATCATAGAATCATAGAATACGCTGAGTTGGAAGGGACCCGTAAAGATTGAGTCCAACCCCTGGTCCCATGCAGAACATCCTAAGCATCACCATATGACTGAGAGCATTGTCTAAATGCTTCTTGAACTCTGTCAGGCTTGGTGCTGTGACCACTTCCCTGGGGAGCCTCTTCCAGTGTTCAGCCACCCTTTGGGTGAAAAACTTTTCCCTGATATCCAACCTAAACCTTCTCTGACTCAGCGTCAGGCCATTTCCTCAGGTCCTATCACTGGTCACGAGAATGAAGAGATCTGTAGCTGCCCCTCCTCTTCCCCTCCTGAGGATGCTGAACACCACAGTGAGGTCTCCCCTCAGTCTCCCCTTCTCCAGGCTGAGCAAACCAAGTGACCTCAGCCACTCCTCACCAGAGTTCCCCTACAGACTCTTCACCATCCCTGTGGCCCTTGTTTGGACACTCTCTAATGGCTTAATGTCTTCTTTACATTGTGTCACCCAAAACTGCCCCCAGCACTCGAGGTGAGGACGCCCCAGTGCAGAGCAGAGTGGGACAATCCCCTCCCATGCCTGGCTGGCGATGCTGTGCCTGATGCCCCCCAGGATATTGTTGGCCCTCCTGGCTGAATTGCAAATTATTGAAAATTTATACATATTTTGCTGTTTGCTAGAGAGGAAACTGTGTAATATCCTCAGTCTCTTCTAGTGCTTCCACCCTGCTAGGCAGAGGTGTTGGGGTGCTGTATCACCTGCTACAAACAAGGCGTTCTGCTATGGTTACCAGACACAGGCAGAGTGTGAAAAATGAGGAGAAGTGGAGGGATGCACTGTAAGGTAGCAAACACCAAACCATCAGGGTTTCCATCTACATCAGTGATGCTGTTGAGCCAAGGACAGTAACACAGAACAGCAACACCTGCACTACTCTCAAGACTGCTCTTCCAGGGGACAGGAAAAAGCTCATGTCCTTATCCCACTTCAAGCCACTACAACAAGTGAAACCTCCTTTCACAGAATGCGCTTTGCTTACCCCACACAGCACGGCACCAGGTATATATGCCCAATGGAAGCAACGCTTCTGCTTAGATTTAAGGGTGTGCCTAACTCCTGGCTGGATCAGCACTTTCAACCACACATCCTTGTGGGCCAAGGATTTGCGTTCTTACGCATCTTTAAACTTTCCAGGACGTGTCATTTATCATTCTGACTGTGATAAAGGATGGCAACACCCTGCTCATTTATCTTGCTCTCAATACACTGCAGAAAACAAAAATATAGACTTTTTTACAACAAGGTGGAGGACACAGATATCGCTCTCCCTCTTTGATAATTTAACTATAGCATAAAATCATCAGGTTTAAATCAGAAGAAGGGAGAAAACACTTGAAGACGGGAAAAGAAAAAATGTGGGGGAAGCAACATTTACTGCAAAAGAAACAAACAAAAAAATCTGTTTACAGATCACATCTGAAAAAAACATCTCTATTAAATGTGATGTCAGAAGAACTGACAAGGATAAATCCATGTGCAGCTCCAGGTATTTCAGCCTAAATGTGGAAAATACACATTATTTTGAGTTTATGAAGGGCTTAGTATTATCAGTACTATTTACACACACTTTCCTAGTTAATTTTAGACATATTGCAAGATTTTAAACCAACAGACTTGAGTGCTCACTGATTTTAAAAGACAACAGCTCCCTATCTTTTAACATGTTTCTAAATTATATACGGGCTGTGTACTCCTCCAGACAAATGAACTCTGATAAATTACGTTCTGCCTCTAGCCAGGTGCTTCAAGTAATCTCCTCCTTCCCACCTCTTCATCACATGAAATAAAGCTGAAGACTGCACAATGTCAGATCTGTTCAGACGCTGCCTCTACCTAAAACAATACAATCCATGCGCTGAGATCGTCATCACTCTCTATTACCAGAAGCTGAAATGTTTGCTGCAATGGGCTCAGGCAGTCCTGAGAGGGTGCTGACTAGAACACATCCTCCACAGCCAGCCTTATGCCAGACTGCATCACAAGTTTCTCCTGTTGGGATTGCTCTCCCTCCTAAGTGACTTTCTCTTTTATGCCTGGCTACGTTTTGGCTGCACCTGTGGTCTGCAATACATTTGACAAACAGCACAGTGTGCTCCATGACCTGGCTGCTCCTGAGCCACGTGCCTGCAGGAAT